>NW_017731355.1:7598478-7792192 GCF_001890085.2 Hipposideros armiger
GATAGATAGATAGATAGATAGATAGATAGATAGATAGATAGATAGATAGATAGATAGATAGAGGAGGGAGAGAAGAAAGGAGAGAGGGAAGAAGGAAGAAAGGTAAAAAGTGTTATTTCGTAGGGGAAGAAATTATTCAATTCAAGCTCTTCACAATCTGTGCTCTGTTGCATACAGGCAAGCCACTTCTCTGCTTCAATATCAATTTTAAAAGAGAAAAATAATGCTCCATCTACACCTCAAGAGTACAGGGAGAAGGTGATTAATAAAGTTAAAAGTTGAGAGGATGAAGAAAAGCATTGCAAATGAGGCCTGGTTTGTTCTTGGAGAAAAACGCTCCATAAGTAAGAATTATCTTACTTTCTATTGAAAATGCAAAGATCCCTTGGTTAATCCTATGCCAACCTCTGTTTCATCTTGCTCCTTCCAAATGACAGAATAGATATAAAAGTGCTTTGAAAAAATTAAAGAATTTCCTAATGAAAATGGTATTTTTAAAATGTGTACAGTCTTCCCTTGGGCTTGGAAAAAAGCATTAAAATAAATTCAAAATCCTCTAGACCAAGGTTATCATTCCAAATCTGACACTTAGCAGATGAGAGATGAAAACATGTGGCAAAACCCCCTGTACCTCAGATTCCTCATTGGTAATACAGACATCATAATATCCACTCACAGAATTGTTGAGATGATTACGTGGAATCTATATGCTCAAAATACTTAGCAATGGACCTGATACGTAATACATGTTCAACAAATTTGTTCTCCTGCCGCTTCTCTCCATTTATCCATCACACAGCCTGATTATATCACTTTCCTACTTAAAATTTATCAGCAGTTCCCCATTACCTTAGAGATGAAGTTTAAATTCTCCAAAATGGTGTTCAGTTGCCCTGCCCATCTCCTATCACAGCGGACCCTGCAACCTGTTCTGCTGGCATATGCAACTACTGGTGTTTCCCTGCGGGAATCATGTTTCTTGCTTCAGGGCTTTGGAAGGTGCTATGCTTTTAGCAAGGAACACCCTTCCCAACCTCATCTGCCTGGTCAATTCCTAGTCCTCCTACAAAGCTCGCTTCAAATGTCACCACTTTTTACCAGACTGCCCTGACTCTCCTGGTACTCCTCCCACCTGTCTTGTGGATGCACTTATGCTGCTTTGTTTTTGGTTTTGTTTTTAACTTTATTAAATTTTTTTTGGGGGGGTGACATTCGTTAATAAAATTATATCGGTTTCAAGTGTACAATTTTATAATATTTCATCTGTATATTGCATTGTTTGTTCACCACCCAAAGTCAAATCTCCTCTGTCACCATATGTTTGAGCCCCTTACTTATGCTGTTTTAATCATCCATGTTTTTGAATGTGTAACTCATCAGACTGGGAATATCTTTACTGTAGCTTTGGTGGGATGTATCTCTGAATTCTTAGCACATGGTAGGAACTCAATATACGGGGGGTGCCAAAAAAATGTATACACATTTTAAGAGATGGTCAACTCTGAGCACCTCTTGTAATTGCAGAAGTCAAACGTGACTTGTATTCATTTTTTGTTATCGGTATATATTGAGTATTACAATTTTATTAGTTTTTTTTCCTTTCTTAAAATATATATATACATTTTTTGGCACCCTCTGTATAAATGAAAAGGGATGAAATGTAAGAAGAATGGAAAGAAGGAGAGGAAAGAAAGGAAACAAAAGGAGAAGAAGGGAAAGGTAAGAGGAAGAAGAAAAAAGAGAGAAATGGGGATGAGAGGAAGATAAAACTATTTTGACACTAACAACCAGGTTATTTCAAAGCGTATTTCCAGGAAAAATACTCATTAATGTAAATGAGGGGTTTATCTGCCTAAATCTTTTCTATGTTGGTGTTGCTGTAAGGTTAAAGACTTATGATCTACCAAGGTTGTAATCTGACAAAAAAGAAAGATTTGAACCAATATAAATTAAATTACTTTAAAAATAATTTTGCATTGATACAAAGAAGATAATATAAGGCAATTATGCTAATACATGGTTATTAGATTAGACACTAGGAAAAATGGCCTGATGGTGGAGATACTAACATGCTAGAAAACATCACTAAGGAAACTTTTCAAGTCTATGTAGAGAATTTATAGAAAAGCCAGAGAGAGAGAGAGAGAGAGAGAGAGAGAGAGAGAGAGAGAGATGTGTAGTGTGATGTGTAGTGATAAGTAACTCTGAAGATAATTTGAAGCCAGTCATGCCCCTGAGTTTCATTTTTCAAGCAAAATTATTTTTTTCCTGTGGTCAAATGATTATGAGCTATGACTTTGATTAATTCATCTTTTCAAACAAAATTTTTAAAATTAAAAACCTTTATAACTTAGTCACTGAATGCCCTAATTAAAAAAAAATCAGTACCTAATGAAATTTGAAATCATGATATTCCACTTTTAGCAACTATAGAACAGTTTAAAAGAACATGTTCTTTAAAATAAAAACTTGGACAACATTAGCAAGTCACAACGCAAACACTCTTGTTATTTTACTGTTTTCTCTTGCCCACTTCTCAAGCTTCATCCAGATAAACCAAGTGAAGTGCTTGGGCTACAAGGGGGTAAGGTCTGCAGATTCTTAGTAAAACATTACTCAAAGAGAAACAAGAAGGATGAAAGGACAAACTCAGTAGGACTCCCTTATGCCAGGGATTCATAATATCGCTTATGTTGAAAATATTTCAATGCTCTTAAAAAGGGCATTCTCTCTGGTGCTGGGTCAGCATCTGACCTTGCCTCAGGTGAAACACTTTTCTGCCTCACTCTCTTACCCAGCTTTGGAGACCTCTGCACAGCCTGACACAGGGAGATTCCAAATGCAAGACTGAGCTTCCCAATCTTTGACTTTAAAGGACACTGAATTGCCACAGAGTCATCAAGGAGCATACTTTTTATGTAAACTGCTCTTAGTGGTGGAGGAAAACTCTCAATACACCCTGTTGAAACAATTATTTGCAGCACAGCCCAGATTTTTTTTTGCTGGGTCTTTCATTATGAAGGTTTTGCCCATTCACATGTGAACTGTAAACAGACTGACGGATGGAATTCTTTTGTATAAACAATTTCAGATACACTACTCCTTTGTGGCTATGTCAGTTGTTTACAGTATCAAAAAGCCACAGATATGCCTAAAAGTAAGGAAAGTCCATGTTTCTGCCAAACATTTGCACAACATCTATCCATAGTTTGTACCCGGGTGCTCAAAGTGTTGCTGATGAAATGCAGTTTCTCAAGTGTATTTAGGAGCATGGTCTCAACAAGACTCCCCAGGAATTTTCTCAGAGCACCCCTCTTCCAAAGTGGCCCATATCTTTGTGAAGAGGCCGCAGGAATGGCAACACCAATCTAGAAGCAAGTTGGGAGACAGAGTGGACCTACCAGAAATGCAACAAGGCACAATACAAGCAGAAAACGCTCTACTCCTGTCTTCACATGTTGTTTTTTTTCCTTCTCTCAAGCTTAGTACACTCTCTCCAAGCAAAGAATTCATTTGTCTTCTTCCCTGCAATTCACATTTAAGAGTCTTGGGGAACTTATTTTGCAAACATTCATATTCATTTTAGATTTCTCTTCCTCATTCCTTTCACCCATTTAAGCACCTTAATCCTTAATTCCATGTACTTCCTCTAAGGTGATCCTCTTCCCTGGCTATTTGAACTATTTGGAATCTCTTCATTTTTTTTTTCCCATGTGCCCTCCTACCCAAAAGTTCACATTTTCTGAAAAAATGTTGCATTTCATAAACCATGTCTAATGTTCTTCAAATCAGTAGAACTGAAACAGCCTATCTGATCTACCTGCCTTAAGTACAAAAGCTGGTTTTCATAGTTTTATTGAGATATAATTCACATGCATTATAATTCCTTTAAAGTGTACAATTCAAAGTTTTATGGTATAGTCACATAGTTTGGCAACCATTATTTTAGAACAATCTATTTCAGAACATCTTCATTACTCTAAAATAAGACCTTGTATCAACTAATAGTCACTCCCCAACGGCCCCAAACCTATACAACCATTAATTTACTTTCTGTCTCTATAGCTTTCCCTATCTTGGACATTCACATAAGTAGAATTACACAATATGTGGTCTTTTTTAACTTACTGCTTTCATTTAGCATAACGTTTTAAAGGTTCACCCACGTTACAGCATGTCAGAATTTTCACCCTTTTTATTGCCAAAAATATTCCATTGTATGAATATATCATTTCATTAATTCATTCATCAGTTGATGGACATTTAAATTGTTTCTACTTTTGACTATTATGAATAATTCTACTATGAAAATTTGTGTGTAAATTTTTATGTGGACATATGTTTTCATTTCTCTTGGGTGTATAGCTAGTAGAATTATTGGGTAATATGGTAACTTTATGTTAATCTATTGAGGAACTGCCA
The DNA here is from genome assembly GCF_001890085.2 of Hipposideros armiger. Taxonomy (NCBI): domain Eukaryota; kingdom Metazoa; phylum Chordata; class Mammalia; order Chiroptera; family Hipposideridae; genus Hipposideros; species Hipposideros armiger. The sequence continues at coordinate 7,602,901 of NW_017731355.1, forward strand.
AACTGTTTTCCAAAGTAGCCATATCATTTCCCAGCCCCACTAGCAATATATGAGGCTTCCAATTTCTCTACCTCCTTGTCAATAGTTACTATTATCTTTGTTTTATTTTACAGCCTTCTTAGTGGGTATGAAGTAGTATCTCACTATGGTTTTGATTTGCATTTCCCTTAAGGCTAGTGATTTTAAGCATCTTTTCATGTGCTTATTTGCCACTTGTGTATGATTTTTGGAGAAATATCTTTCAAATCTTTTGCCCATTTTTAAATTCTTTTAGAATTAAGTTTGGTTTTTTATTTATGAAATTTATTGGGGTGACATTGGTTAGTAAAATTCTATAGGTTTCAAGTGTACATTTCTATAATACACCATCTATATATTGCATTGTACGTTCACCACCCAGAGTCAGTTCTCCTTCCATCGCCATATATTTGACCCACTTTACTATCTTCTACCACCCCACTTCCCCCTTACCCTATGGTAACCACTAAACTATTGTCTGTGTCTATGAGTTTTCGTTTCTTTGTTTGTTTGTCTTCTTCATTTGTTGCTTTCAGTTTTATACTCTACATATGAGTGAAATCATATGGTTCTCAACTTTTTCTGTATGACTTACTTATTTTGCTTAGCATGATAATCTCAAGATCCATCCATGTTGTCACAAATGGCAGTATGAGTTTGTATATTCTGGATACAAGTCCCTTATATATGTATGATTTGCAAATATTTTCTCACAGTCTTTGTGTTATCTTTTCATTTTCTTTATGGTATCATTTGCAGCATGAAAGCTTTCAATAGAATAAAGCCATTTAAAAAAAAAAAAAGAAAGAAAACTGCAGCTTCCAAGTGACTTCCAGGACCATGGGAATTTATTTCTATCACACATTAAAGTGAAAAAATAAATAAATAAAGGTAGAACAGATGGAAACGGAGGCTCAAAGAAGTTAGATGAATCTACCAGTGTCAGATCATTCGACTCCTGTCCACTTTCCCTTAAAAGGGCCACCTCCCCATGATAATAATGCTCAAATATGTCTGGCCAGCACTTTATAGTTTTCAAATCACTGTCACATGCATGATCCTGCTTCATTCAGTGGCCTTTGCACAGTGCCACCTGCTTCACATGTCAGTTAAGGACAAATGCTGAGTGAGTCCTTGCCTCTTTGGTGATGACAATGGCAGGATTTAGTTTCAAAATTATTAAGAATTTTGTCCCATATCATGTATACGTAAGGGTAACAGAAATTTAATTTAAATTATGTGATTCATCACACTAAAACAGAAGTAAATACAGACAGATGATCTAGTAAGCAATGATCTACACAAATCTGGGTTTCTTGTGGGAAGAACCACAAAGTGAATAGAAGCCAGTGCTTTTAATCTGCTGCTAAGTATTATGCAAATGTCCTCAGACATTTACATTGACCTAAAAGCACAGAGAGAAAGTTTACAGCAGTGACCAGGACAAGCCACATTTTTTGACATCTTCAAAAATGTTTGGTAAAATTACTCAGTATAGAATTAAATTGATCCATATCTGCCAAAGAGAACTTCTAGTAGGTCCCTCATTTAATAGCCTAGAAAAATGGAGACATTCTGGGCTGATCCATTAGGCTGGATTGTAGGGTTGATACTACAAGGAAACTACATAGGATGGGAATGGGGTCTTTTTACTAGCAGTACAATGTAGAGTAAAGAGTGTGAGACTGGGAAACAGTCATCTCAGATTCTTTGGAGAAAGACTCTGGGTGAATTGATGGATGAAAAAGTGAATAGCTTTGTTATCAAAGGATCTGGGAATTTGGCTAAACTGATATCTTAAGGCAGGTTAATTCCCTGCTAGGCCTCCATTTCTTATTTAACAAATGGAAATAACCATATCTGCCCTTCTTCAGTTTACTGTGAATTTGAAATGAGACGTCTTTAGGGTAACTTCATAACAGTAAAATAGCAAAAAGATACAAAGTAATATTGTTATTAGCTGAAACACTGATAATTTTAGAATATAGCAGGGAGGTAGGGGAGAAACTGAGTCAGAGGAGCTTGGAGGGAGGCCAGAGGTGTGCAGTAAGACTGGTGCTTATTGAACGAATCCAGAGTGTTCCAAATGTAAAGACTCACAGAGATATTGAGGTGTCGTGTATAATAAGTGTTTTCCTGTTCAACTCCCACTTTAAAGTAACAAAGTGCTTTATGATAGGGCACACTATTCCAAAATGCATTTATAGAGAATTACGAACAAAATTAAACTGTGTAACCATCAGCTACTTTCTCTCCTTATTTTCCTCTTATTTTTAGCAAGTTGAGCTTTAATCAAGAAAACCTTGTGAAATATGTTTAGTGCAAGTTTAAAACCTAAAATTTGAAGCAGGTGGATAAAATGAAGACCATGGGAGCCATTGAACTGCAAAGTGAACAAGTAAAATATCTATTCAGGAAAAGTGTTTGCAATGTGCACACTTGTGTAATGGGAAGGAAGGAGATTAGCAAGTAAGAGCAGAGAGAAAGAATCAGGGGGAGTTGGGAAATAGTACTTAAGAAAATAGATAAGCTAAAAATTTCCCTCACGTTGAATCTAGTGAATGTCCTTTGAAAAAACTAGACCCAGGTGCAGGGAAAGGACTGGAGCATAGAACCCTTTTGAATAATAGCATTAATCAGCTATTTTGTTAATAGCTTAATCAACCCAAATTTATTAAGCCCCTTCAGAGTGTGTGCCCAGCCCCACTTTTTGAGACAGCCTCTTCTCTTTATAATGTGTTTTAGAGTGCACCTTTGGAGTTCCTAGAAATCCCCACCCCTTTAAATTATTTCTCCTCTAAAGCATTTGTTTGAAAAAATACAGAGGGTGCCAAAAAATGTATACACATTTTAAGAAAGGAAAAAACTGAATTCAAATTGTCATACTCAATATATACCAATAACAGAAGATGAATACAAGTCATGTGTGTACATTTTTTTGGCACCCCTGTATTGCTTGGAATGCTTGAGGTTTACCCTTCATGATTAGAAAGCCTACAACACAATCTGAATTATTATGTTACTAACTGTGTAATGCAAAGAGTAGCAAAATAGTGAGATTTGGCATCTTTGGCCCAAGCTACATAGATATTAATGAAGCCTGTGAAGTAACCTAATTTATTCTATAAAGTTCATTGGCATTTTTAAGACAAAGTAAAGAAAAAAATACCACATTTGTATTTCAGTAGAAAACAATGATTTAGCAGCTATTTTTAAGCCCACGTGTCTTATAGGTCTTTTCACTTCTGATTTCTAAGACCTTTCCATGATGATGTATTGATTTTGTAGTTCTTAAGGTAAATGCATTTAAAAACCATACCACTGCATGTAAGAATTTAATTACAAATATCTTCAATATAGTGGATGTCTCATCAACATTCAAAGGGGGAAACTGCTTCCCCCCCAAAATTCAAGTGATCAGGAATCTAAAAGATAAGATTCACCTTAGAGAAATGGAAGCTGAACTATATGTGAGATGGAAGCACTAAGAATTATTACAGATTTAGAGCTGCACTGTCCAGAATGGTAACCATTAGCCACATCTGAGCAGTTGAAATGTGGCTAATACAACCAAGGAGCTGAACTTTAACTTAATTTCATTTTGATTAGTTAAAATTTAAATTTAAAAATGCATAATTAGTTATTGAAGAACTTTTAAGTATGTTCAAAACAACATGGTATATAAATCTACTTCTTTAATCTATATACAGATACAGTACTGAATTTCTGATGAATATAGTGTCTGAATTGAGATGTGCTGTAAAACACACACAGGATTTCCAAAATGTAGCAGAAAAAAATTAAATCTCCCACTAATGATTTTTAATATTTATTACATACTGAAATGATAATTATTGATAAATTTAGCTAAATAGTATTACAATTAATTTCACATGATCTTTCTACTTTTTTTAAGTATGACTAATAGAAAATTTTAGATTACCAGTGTGGCTCACATTTCATTTTTACTGGACAGTCTAATTTAGAGTAGTCTGTTCCCAGGTACAGATGAAAGTTTACAACTAAAAGAATTCTCTCTATAAAGGCAATCTCATAGACAAAGTAAACTCATAGCACTTTTTGAAGGTTCAGACAAAAGTAGCCCATATTAAGAAAGAGAGGTAATGCTGGCTTCCTTATGCAGTCCAGGGTGAGACCACACTCAGGAGGGTCCATTCAAGCTTTGGGGACCTCACAGTGAGAAAGATGCACAATGTGCAGAGTTCAGAGCGAGTCAACAAGAATTACTGAATGGCCAGAGGGGTTGACTTATGGGGAGGAGGGAAGAAAAGAATGAAATCCAAGGAAGGACTAAAGATGATATAATTATCTGCAAAGGACAGAGGGGAATTAGTTGGCATGACAAAGAGGTTGTAACTAGAAGTAATGGGATAAAGGGAAGAAAGAAAAATTGAGGCTTGAGACATTTCAAGTTGAGGAAAAACTAGACAGGGTTCAGAGGGTGAGGCTGATCCAGGCTTGACAAAGGAATGGAGGACTTGACCTAGAGGTCTTTCCAGCTCTGGTTTCTAAACTCCTTTCTTGGTGATGTGGTAATTTGCTGATGGAGGTGGGTGTGGCAGGCAAAGGAGGAGTTAGGAGGACAAATTGGGTGGCGGTTTCAGTCTGTGGCAATACAGAAATGGCTATTGCCTCCCTGCCCCTCTGGCTTCCTCAGGCATCATTTTGGTGACACTGGTGTGTATCTTCTCTTGGGAACCTCTATAGTGTCCATTTGATACCCATGTGTGTCTGCACAAAAACTCCACCAGGAAGAGCGTGTCACAAGGCAAATCTGCTAAATGACCCGGAGGGTTGGGAGGCCACAGATAGGGTGCACCTGTTTATTACTAAGTGTTCCTTCCCCACCACATTTTCTTTGTGAAACAGAAGTAGAAAGAGCTGAGCCCAGGCCTGAATATTGAAAACAGATTGATGTTCACACACATGCACAAAATCTATTTCTTTCTCAACAGCCTTCCAACACACAGTGCAGAAACTCCTCACAGTTACTGAGATGGGAGGCATTATCTACAAGACAAGATAGATCACCAACTTAAAAATATACTATAGTTCCCATCAATCTGCAAACATCACTCTGGCAGCCTTTTTAATAACATCACCTATGTGCCAATAATAGGTTACATAAAACAGTGTGTTTCCACAATCCATGGAAAGGAAACGAACATTTTACTTCTATTAATTCAAGCACACTGCATTAGAAAAGAACTTTTCGTCATCATGAAGGGTACATGTGGGGTGGGAGAAGATGTTATATCTCTTTTTCCTCACTTCATATAATCTCCTTACTGTTAAAAAAAAAACCAACATCAAAAATAGAAAGTGAAGGGCCGGCCGAGTGGCACGATTGTTAAGAACTGGCTTGGGACGCCAGAGGGCCCCGGTTCGGATCCCACATATGACGGCCAGTGACACTGCCCTCCACAGCTAAGATGCTGAACAACAGCTCAACCTGGAGCTGGGCTGCCGTGAGTCGCCTGCGACGGAGTAGGCTGCAGCCCCTGTGGCAGTGGGTTGCCATGGGCTACCGTATGTAGCCAGCAGCCAGCGTGAGCAGCCAGCAGCTGCAGTGAGCGGCCGTCCAGAAGCCGGCGACTGATGTGCCTCACCCGGGAAGAGCGCAATGATGGTGCCAACTTGGGCCAGTGAAGCAACGTCCTCCACAACTAGACTGAAGAACAAAACAACAGCAACTTGTCTGTTCCCCTTCCCCCAATTCCCCAGCACTGTTCCCATCCCCCCAATTCCCCAATAAAAATCTTAAAAAAAAAAAAATAGAAAGTGAATTCTTGCACTCGCATCTCTAGCACTTTCCTCTTGTTCTGCTAGTTTTGTAAATGTAAAATGTAGATAGGCTAGTTCTCATTTTCAAAAAATTAGCACAGATGTGGGGCTTTTTTCTTTTAGGACTCTAATTGAGAGCATGGATTCGAGAACCAGAGTGCCAGGGTTCAAGTTCTGGCTCTCCTACTAAGAGCTGTGTGACTCTGAGCAAATTGCTTTCTTCTCTGTGCCTCAGTTTCCTCATCATTAAACTGGGTCTTAGATCTCTCTCCTAGGTTTACTTAGGGAAGTACACGAGCTAAAATACATAAAATTATTAGCTTAGTACCTGGCACACAGCACAGACTGACACATATTCCTTGTTGCTATTGTATCTGTTATGATCACTACCACAGTTACCACTGATAGGGCACCAGATAGCTATTAAGGAAATAAAAGCAGTTAAAACAATCAAAAGCAGAAATTTAAAGAAGTCCAGTTCTCCATAGGTGAGTGACAGGTTGCCTCACCTGCCAAACACCTAGTGGAGGGTGGACTCCACTCTTTATTCAGTAAAATGACTCTTGAACCTTAAGATCAAATGGGTTGGATGAGTGTGCTTGAAATAGCCATTGCATAACTCCGTTAAGGCTAAACTGGGATAAATTATTAGCATGGCTCTGGAACTGTGCTTCATTGTGCAATCAAGAGATTCTGTATGGTTTTTCTTTTCATATGAAAAAAAAATATCAAAAACTAGAACCAGAAAAAATTTGGAATTTTTTTTTTCAAGTCCACAGCCAGATCTTACAACATCAGTGATCTAAACCAGGCATAGAATAGGAACTCAACTAGGCCTCTACTATTTCTGCATTACTTGGTTATACTGAACAATGCAGTCACTGGCTGTTGTTGAAACTCTCCAGCACGCTGAGGCTAAAGGGCTGTGCAGGACAACTGGTGTCTCACTCTCACAGCGTTCCTCTCCCCACGTGCTGGGATAACTTAGTACTACAATGCTCCAGTCTTTTGCACCATAAGTAAACAATAAAAATAATCAATTTAATAAGTTCAGAGACGAAAATCAAAGCCACATTGACTGCCAAAGGAGCCAACTAACAATGATGTGAAGCACGGAGAGAGGAATCTATATTCACCGTGGTTTACATTTCCAAGAAAATGATAGCAGAAGAAAGAATTATGCATATAGTCCCATATACCGTGAGCTGTCATCTCCTTCCCAAAAGCCCTGAAGAAGTACGCACAGGATTTCATGAGTGCATTATGCACTGATTTGCTAAATGGCTACAATTTCACCAGCACTGCTTTTCCTGAAAGAGGAAGCTGTTTATTTGCATCTTCTGTGCTGTCTTTTCCCAAGACCCATTAAGCGAAGAAGCAGCTACAAACAAGTATCTGAAAAGAATGGGATCAAGGCAATGGTACAAAAGCTTTGTCCCAGCAATCTGAATGCAGGTGTGAGAGACACAAACCAGGTGGCTAAAAGGCTTCTTTGTTTGAAGCTGTCAGTAGGAGGACCTGATTAATCTCATGCCCCATCCCTAAACTGCCTTTTAACTATGTCAAGACATCGCCTCACATCAGGAAGTCTACAATGACATGGCTATGTGCTAAGCTCAGTTAATGTGGCCCTAGGTTTAAACACTTCAGGTTGAAAGTGGATAATTGGTGGTAGTGGATTTTAAAAGCTCACACAGGTGCCTTTGAAAAGAGGTCAAAAGTCAAGTGCATCTCTCCGGAGAGTACTGGTGAGCCCTTCCTAAGGAGATCAAAATTCTTTTACACAAACCCCCAGGGTCTTGTAAGAACTGTTATTAATTTAGTTCTGTATGTTCCAAATAATGGAAAAACGATACCACATGTGTATATTACCAGTAACCTGGGCATATTCGTTCCAGAGAGGTAGATGTTAGATTTTCACCTGACACTTCTGGATTGCTAATGAAGTAATCCACTTTCTACCAGGGCAAAACTGGGAGTTCAGGTCAGAGTAATGAACCTTGAAAACGGTGTAAAGCCTGAGGGAAAAAAAAGTATAAACATAGGAATGTGTTGTTATATACTGAGTGTATTTGTAAAGCCAAAGCTATGGAGTTTTAACTATAGCTCATAAAAAAACAAACATTGCTGCATATATTTTTACTTCAAAAAAAAGTGTATTACTAAGCATTTTTCTCTTTTTATTTAATAGAAGTTACAAAGTTTCATTATAACATATTTAATGTGCTTTGAAAAGCACACAAACACTCCAACCATTAATTGGTACATTTCAAATACCAGTTGGGAAGAGTTTTCTAGTTCAATTTGGAGGTCCTCCACTGTACATCTTTACTTTATCTTTCCTCCACTTGTTAGACTTTTTTTTTTTTAAGATTTTTTTTATTGGGGAATTGGGGGAGGGGAACAGCGCTGGGGAATCAGGGGAAGGGGAACAGACAAGTTGCTGTCGTTTTGTTCTTCAGTCTAATTGTGGAGGACGTTGCTTCACTGGCCCATGTTGGTATTATCATTGCGCTCTTCCCAGGTGATGCAGTTGCTCACCGGCCATTGGACGGCCACTCACGGTGGCTCATGGCAGCTCACGCTGGCTGCTGGCCGCTCATGCTGGCTGCCAGCCACTCATGGTAGCTTATGGCAACTCACTGCATTCCCACTGCAGCCTACGCCGTTGCTGGCGGCTCACGGCAGCCCAGCTCCAGGTTGAACTGTTGTCCACCATCTGTCGCTGGCCTTCATGTGGGATCCAAACTGGGGCCCTGGTGCTCAGAGCTGGAGTCCCAAGCCAGCTCTTAACCAATCTGCCACTCGGTTGGCCCTAACCATTTTTATTTAATGTGTCTACTATCCTATTATACTTAAGATGTGTTATTTATTAAAATACTGTATTTGAAGTTAACTTTAAAACAGGGACACACAATTAAAAAACTTTATGTTTGTGTATATAGCTAGTAAAAATATTTAATTTTAGATCTTTTGTGTCTGCATATAAAAAGCTACAATAGCATACCAATATTTATTTGAAAAACCTTTGGATATACCCATTAAAATGGCTATTAATAAAAAAATACAAGTGTTGGGGAAGAGGAGGAGAAATTGAAACCCTTATATACTGCTGGTGTGAATGTAAAACATGGTGCAGCCACAATGATGGTTCCTCAAAAATTTTTAAATGGGATTACCATATGATCCAACAATTCTACTTCTGGGTATACACCCAAAAGAATTGAAAGCAGGGATCTGAGCAGATATTTATACACTCATGTTCAGAGCAGTGAATACACAATAGCCAAAAAGTGAAGCAAGCCACATATGTGTCCATCAGCAGATGAACAGATATATGCATATATATATATATATATATATATATATATATATATATACACATATACACATATATACACACATACATGCGTATACATACAATGGAATATTGTTCAGCCTTAAAAAGGAAGGAAATTCTGACAGATGCTACAATATGGATGAACACTGAAGACATGCTAAGTGAAATAAGCCAGGCACAAAAGACAAATATGGTATTATTCCACTTACATGAGGCACCTCTCTGTCTCCATAGAGACAGAAAGTAGAATGGTAACTGTCAGGGGGTTGGGGGTAAGGGAAATGAGGAGTGACTACTTAATGCATGCAGGATATCAGTTTGGGAAGATGAAAAATTCTGGAGATGGATGGTGGTGACGGTTGCACAACAATGTGCATATACTTAATGCCACTGAACTGCATACTTAAAAATGGTTAAAATGGTAAAATTTATGTTATATATACTTTATCACAATAATTTTTTTTATTAAAACACTTCATATGTACATTAGTACTCTGGAGTTGGGATCTGGGTTGGTTGTGTTTCTTTGATTGACTGCACTTCACAAGTCTGATGCACTGTTACTAATCAAAAGAAAATGTGTTCCTTTCAAGACCTTAAAGAATCCAACTGGCTTGAGCAAACAGATAAAAACAAGGGTGTAGCTAACATTTTAAAATTGGTACACAACTTCTTGGACCCACTCACTCTATACTTAAAATTAGGAAAGAATGTTTGTCACTAAAATTTTTAATGAAAATCACTGGTTTGTCATAGTAGTTTTGCCACAAAATCATGGTTTCACTCAAGAAAGAAGAGGAAAAAACTCTTTTAGAAATAGTACTTTAATTCAAATTTAATGTTAAGCACACATGTTCATGGTATGTAGCAAAACAAAGTTAATAGCATAAAAAGTAATATGACATTTGATTAACTGGTGTTAAATGGAACGTGTTAATTGCAGAGAAGAAACACTTGCCAAGGCATGTTAGAAGTGAGCTTCCAATTTGAACTCGGAGCACAAAAGAAATGGCTTGAAGATTTGAGTAGCTATTTTAGCATTTACACAAGTCCAAGAAATTCCAAGCTCAAATCCCAGGAATATAAGTCTATTTATTCTACTTAAAGTGTTAACAGAGGACAGTTCAATTAACAGCGTGTAACATTTTTTGAGAAGACCTCAAAATCCCTTAACTTGCCAATAATAGTTTAAACACTCCACCGTGTTTTAAAGTCTGGGAAAAGGTTCAGTCTCTACCAAAAAGGAGATTGCCCTTGGAGAGCTTGCTAAAGACTCTGGTTAACCAAGAAGTTATAAACCCCAATGTTCTCATTATTACTCACATATCTTTCACTGTTGATAGATCATAGTGGTTCACTCGATTGCTTATAACTAGCAGTATTCTCTGGTAGAAGTTCACCAATAAAAAGATAGTTATAGAACCCAATCCTCCCAATTTCCACTTTCTTAGCCAATTTTTACCCACCAGTAAAATAACAACTACAACAACAATAATAATAATAATAATAACCCGAGATGTTAGATGGTTAAAGAGAGATTGAGTAGCCATGCTTGATTTCTGTTGTCTTTTAATCAGCCTCATGATTGAAAACTTTCTTAAAGAAACAACACACACACACAATTTTAGTAAAATTAAGGACCACAGAGTTTGAAGCATTTAGTAGTACTAAAGGTTTTGAAGTGCAATTCATTACCCTGAATAAGCTCTATCAGCAAGTTGCTGAGATACTGACAAGTATCTTCCCCTGGTTTTGACACTGGCTGCATGAAAATTAGTTAGTTTATAAACTTCATGAAATCAGTGACCATGTCTGCCATGTCCATAGCTAAATCCTCATCTTAGGCACTCAATACAAATATGTGTGGAATGAATGAGTGAGAGGAAAAATAAAAACAGGTAGCATTATTGGAAGCAAATTGAATTTAAGAACTTAAAATAAATTATGAAACACGATGTGCCCAACACCGTTCTAAGTGGTTTACATGGTATATGTCATTTCATCCTAAAAACAGTCCTAGGAAGTGGTCCTGTTATTACCTCCAGTTTATAGTTTCAGAAACTGAGGCACAGAAAAACATACAACTTAAGTGGTGGAGTTCAGAAGCAGAAAGTCTGGGTTCAGAGTCTACACGCTTACTCTTACACATTACATGAAAATCTTAAACGAAAATTGATGATATAAAAAGTTACAGGAACTCTGACCCTCCACTTCCTAAAAATACACCTTGAATGTATAATAACACTTTTATTTTTTTTTTAAGCAGAGCCATCCTGCCACCTGTTGGTAGCTCGGTGGCTGCTCAGCTCGGGCCGGGACTCGAACTGCTGTTGCTCAGAGCTCAAACTCTTGAGCGAGCTCTTAACCAACTGAGCCACTCGGCCAGCCCTAATAATAACACTTTTAAAGTACTAAGGTGGGTTATTTCAATCAGAAATGCTCACTTGTAGGTATGAAAATAGAATTATTAAGGGGAAAAATAACAATGCCTTACTGTGTCAACTAAGCAAATGTTTTTTAAAATCACTTCCTTACATCCACCAAATATTAGAAAGAGAAGCCAAGGAGGCACATGTTCCCACTCTTTACCCTTTGCAAGTGTTTAGAACAGCACCTGGCAAGGTGTGAGTGCTATATCAGTGTTGTCATTGCATAAATCCCTTCTTTGATACAGGTATCTGGTCAGATTTTTTATACTTCAACTCCTTCAGATGTAGTGGCCAAGTCCTTTGTGAGCAACTGTAATATCACAAAATGATTTCTTACATTGAGGTGAAATACAAATTGAGAGTTTCCCTGCCCCCTTTGTCAATTTCAAACAACTTTTGTATAAAAGTCTCTTCTGTAGGACAGCAATGTAGGTATTTGAAGGTAGTACCTTGTTCCCTTAAGTGTTCATCCGACATCCTCAGGTTCATTAACCCCTGATTTGGTGCCATGAATTCAAACTGTCTTCGCCAGTTTAAATGGCCTATTCTGGATACAATCGAATCAGTCACCAAATTATGGCATCAGAATTGTGGCCTATTATTATGCTAGCCATTTCTATAGTTGCATCATACTGTTGGTTCATAATAAAAATGGAGGTCAACTAAAATTCCTGACCTATTACCACAGGCCTTTTAACTCATGCTTGTGAAATTAATACTCTGACCCTAACTATTTGATTTTTACATTTATTAAATAAAATTTCATCTGTTTTGGTCTCGAATTTTAAGATTATTTTGTAATTTTAATTCTGTTGTTAGATGTGAATTTTATAACAAAGGAAGTAAAACTTAAGCTTTCAGGGACCCTCACTTGCGCAGATACCTTCTAAGACTCTAGGAGAGGCCCTAGCAATGAATGCATGTGGTCATAAGTTTTTGTAGAATTAGCATAAGTAAGACATTTGAACTATAATCAGCTCTTGATCTTTCCACTCCATCTTCCCCTCTGTCACACGTGTACTGTGGCACTCAGCACAGAAGTATGTGAGAATGGAGGAAAATAAGATGTGAAATATGGAGAGCCAAAAGTTAATCCGTAGAAAATTCTTCCAAATCTCACAGCTCATTATGAAATAAATTTATAGAAGTTTTTCCAAATTTTACAATTCTAAACATTTACATAGTATTACCAAAATAAATTTCAATTAGCCATGCTAGAGACAATTATCTTTACATTCTCTCACTAGAAGAAACATTATAAAACTATTCCCATATGAAGTGACCAAAAAGTAGGCAGCCAAAACATGAAGGAAAAAAGATATTATGAAGATGTGTCCAAAGGTTATAAATAAAATTGCTATGTAATTCTATATATACTATAGTGTTTTCAGGCTTTTAGACTTATAATTTGTTGTATTTTTTTTCTTTTTCTAAATAAATAGATTACAGATCCTAAATATGGATAAACACTCCAGATATCAAGCCTTAGCAAAATTCTATAACAGGTAATGTGTGGTTTGCTAAGAGCTTAAAAAGAATGATGTAACTACTGCAAGTCATGCTGTAATAACTTTTGTTTTTATTTTCCTTAGTAGTGCCAGCTTTATACATTAAGATAACTATAAAAAGTATAAGGATATTAGCAAACAATACTAGATTTGACCAAATCTCCCATAACATACACGTGGATAAAATGCTGCCCATGCAGGGATGTGGTACATGTGGCACTGTGTTGTGCAGTTACTTCTTAGCTAGTTGAACAACGCAACTTGGTGTCAGCCTGGTGAGGCTCTCTAGGAGTAGTATTCCTCAGGCTTTTCAGTAACACGTAGTGAAGAAAATATTTGACCACAGATAGAAATGGATTTAGGTTGTGTGGGGCCTAAAGCTTACACAACTGGAGGAGGGTCAGGTCGGGGAAGGGGCATAGATCACATTAGAAAAAGAATACAAAATTACAGATACAAAATTACTCATGCAAAGTGGAATATGAATAAGAAGCTGAGTATTATTTAAAATGAAAAAGAAATGACAAATTTTAAAAAGCTGACATACCATAAGCATCACAAAAGCCAGGAAAATAGCATTCTATTTGTATTAATTCACCGCTTAACATTCCTTTATATCTTTTTTTTTACAGATTTTTGGCTTTACTCTCTATTGAAAGGAGGTTTATGTTATTTGTGTCTGCATAAAATTTTCTTCAAATATTGATTCATCGATTGATTAATAAAAAATGTAAGAAAGCCTCAGCAAACTGGAATAATTGGAGCAGACTAGTCTAAGTAGAAAATATGAATTATAGAATTCTTAAAATTGTATGAATTTCAAATGCTCTTCAATATATATTACTGTCTAAGGAAGAGCTAAAATATAAATGTATAATTTAAAGGCAAAGTTAAAATTTATAATAAGACTATATCATATAATAATGTATCATAAGTATAAAATTTCTTTAACATAAAAAAATTAATAAATGGAGAAACTCAGTTTACTGAGCCATTTACATTGATAAAGAAAGAAAGTCTGGATTGAAATTACTTTAGAGCACTTTATTTAACAAAATCATATTTTGTGATAGAAATATTACTGATATTAAAATGAATTATTGTTTACAATTAATAAAAGTTTACTGCATATCTGTATAGGTCAATTACAATATATTTTCTAGAGATTAGAATATAAAATTTATTTAATGTGTGATTTCAAGAATTTAGAATTTAATGGTAAGCCATTTATTAGCATATGCTGATTTAACAAAGTTTCTTATAATAACCTGAAAGAAAAGCAATTAAAATTGACCCTTGAACGTCAACAGGGTTAGAGGTGCCAATATCCACACAGCCAAAAATCTGCGTGTAATTTTTGACTTCCCCAAAATGTAACTACTAACAGCCTACTGTTGACTGGAAGCCTTACTGATAACATACACAGTCTATTAATACTCATTTTGTATATGTGTTATATACTGTATTCTTACCATAAAGTAAACTGGAGAAAAGAAAATGTTATTAAAAAAGTCATAAGAAAAATACATTTACAGTATTTATTGAAAAAAAATCAGCATATAAGTAGACCTGTGTAGTTAAAACCATGTTATTCAAGGGTCAGCAATATTTTGAAGTAAGATTTTTATCCATAATAAATATCAACCATGAAAATTAACATCCATTCACAAGCACAGAATTTCACAGAATCTTAACCACAGACGGTGGAAAAGAGCCAAAAAATCAAAAGTAAAATCTGTAACCTAATTATAACTTAAAATATTGGGGAGCTGGCAATTTACAGGAAAACTATAGTGAAACCTTCTGCAAACTCCCCTCCAAGTGTGAAATTTACGTTCATACAGTGTATAAAAAGAGGCTCATGCTCAGAGAAAGACAACTAAATTTCTTCAGCACCCTCAAAGGCTCTTTATTCTAATATTAATCAAAGACAAGCTGAAGGTCTTAGGACAACTGGGAAACCTTGACGTGGATTTCAAGGCTGCTGCAGGACAGCGGGATGTAAGGTTCCATCGTATTTCTTAGAGTCTATCTGCTCACCAGCTTGTGCTTTGATCTGGCTATTTCTGGTGATAATTATACCCTTTGGTTTCATTTGCTTACACACTAGAATTTTTCATTGTTTTTGTTTGCTGAATTTCTCAGTAAAATAAAATTTATACAAAGCAATGAGACAAGCAATTCTCAACCCAACTTGCATATTCCAAACACCAGGGGAGGTTTTTATAAAGCTGATGCCTAGACTCCATCAGAAACTATAATGTTGGATCCCAGCATCATAAAAATCTGCCAGGTGATTTGAATGTGAATCCAGGATTGAGAGCCAGGCAGTGGAATAACAAATGACCCTGTCCAGATGATGTAGGGATGGTGGACCAGCAGCAAAACCATCAATTCATTTTGTTATACCATTCAGAATGTAGTAAATTTCTATAGAGTGAAGGCTTGCCAATAAATTCCAGTGAACCTCAGGAGTCTCAAACTCAACTCTAGAGGGGCTGGAGGTAACAAGAAAAGATTTTTTAATTAAAGAAAAAATAGGGAGTCCCCACTATGGCAAAGAGTAGAGAGTTCAAGCTCCATGCAAAGAAGGAATTTGCGACTCACCTCTGGTCAAATTATTATCACATAGAATGTGAGTCAGGTTGCTGCATATTTTAATTTTTCAAGAAAAATCAGGTGTGTGTGTGTGTGTGTGTGTGTGTGTGTGTGTAAATTCCTGATTAAAAAAAAATTTTTTTAAGTTGGAAAGCAAAAAAAGCATGCCTGCCAAGTGAACTGAGGCCTTTGCTATGCACAGTCCAAGATCCAATTCCAAGTGCTGGAGCTAAAGGTCCAAGGGGAATGCCCTGTGGTCGCTGCAGGGTCCTGAGCTTCCTGCCTGGGTTGTCAGTTCTAGACCAAGGATCAAAAACAAACACACGCGACATTAAGCATGGGACACACAACAAAAGTAAACATTTCTCCACACTATGATTTATCCCTTAAAAATATTACCTCATACTACCATTAAAAAAGAAAATGAGTACTTACTTAAAAACCACATTAAAGTCATTTTGAGAGATGTGAGATCATAAAATTCTGTTCTAAAAACGGACACATCAGTGGAACACACATAACATGAGGGGTGTCCATCCAGACTTGCCCAAGGATGGTAGAGCTCATATGAAAGGAGCAGATGGCAACCTTTTTATATCTTCTTTAATATTTATTTCATAGTTATGTGCACATTAGAGACACTTAAAAAATATCTGTGGATTGGTTAGACAAGCTTGATCGTGAGTTTGCCTTAACGCTCTATTATTATAACTTGGGCATCTCTAGTCCCTGCATGCTTTTATGTATTGTAAAACATGTACAGATGATTTCTAGAAAAACCTGACAATGCAAATCAGAATTTCTAAATCACATATTTTTGGGTCCAGCATTTACACCTTTAGTGATACATAACCTACAGAAATATACAAGTATTTTTTTTGTATGTGCAAGAACGTTCAGCAAGGAGCTATGGGGCTCCTACATTCATCACTTGAAGTCCTGAGAGCCACCACCATACACTTAGACATCATCCAAATAAAAGCAGGGGGTATTTAGAAATGGGAAACCAAGAAGTTATCTGAAAAAATAAGTTCCAAGATGGACCATTTAAATCAGTGTTTTTCAAACTGTAGGTCACAATCCATTCGTTGGTGATAACATCAATCCAGGGAGTTGCCAGTGACATGTTTTTTAATTTAAAAGAATAGAATAAAGTAAAGAGGAACAAAAAGAATTAGAATGAATTAAACATAGTAAGGATAAGTGTTGTGTTTCATAAACACATTGTTTCTGTCTGTGTACCCATTCTGATGTAAGTTGTGTTCCTTACTATTGGTCACAACAAAAAAATCGAGAAACGTGAGCTAAAAAAAATTTTAGACTAATGTTAAACCAGAACACCATTTTTGTTGTTGTTTGTTTTAGTCCATTGATAGCAGGTGGGAGCTTATTAGGAAAACCCACTCAGTTATATATGTATATAAATATATGTCATCTGTAGAGCCATGAAGGGGTCCAAAAGTATACACACCAGTTAACTATGAATACCTCCAGGGAATATGGAAGATGTTATAAAAAGCCAGAACTTTTATTTTATATTTTAATTACTTTATATACAATATACCTTTATATGTTTCTATATTGTAATTTCTAAAGCTAAAGAAAAAGTAGGTGTGTAAGACTATCTTGCCTATTGCGTATTCAGTCAATTGATATGAAGTGTGCCAATGTCTTTCAGCCAAAAGTCAGTAGGAAATCAGAGAGAAGGAGGCCATGTTTCAACTATGGGAAGAATGTGAGTGATAGAAGTCCATATGTGGCATATTATTTATGTCCCACCTAATTTATAAAATGATTTGAGGCAACGAGGTATTTAGTCAACCAGAGGACATGGCAAAGAGAATCTGAGAAAAATTCTGAGAAGAAAATCTAGCCATAAGAAGGAGACTTGAAGAGTGGGAGAAAAGTGAAACTGAGGGTGAAAAGTGGCAGCAGTAGAAAATCCAGTGCTCAGAAACCAATAAAGCATCTACTAGCCAGTGGGCCCCGAACCATTAGGAAACTATGGAGTTAGGAAGAGAGCTACTACCTAGAGCTCCAAGACATCCAGGGCTCCTGGGGCCAGGCTCCAGGCAGTTCCCTCCATTCATCATTCTAATCATGGCAGGCTGTGGCATCCCCCTTCATCACAAGGCTCCACCTACTGCCCGGAACAGGCACTCAGGTTCATGGGCCAGGTCTCTACACAGTGCTGGGGGCACTCAGAGTTTACCTCTCTGCCTCTCCCTTCTCTATGATTCCATGGTTGAACAGCTTCACTTCTGGCTGGCACATGCTTGAGACAGAAAGGCTAATATCTTCGATTAGATCTCATCCAAGAAGTAGTGTGAGTCATGCTGGATGGATTAGCTTTTGCATGAGCCTAGCTCTCATGCTTGATGATACTGGCATTGATATCCTACTAGCTTGGCTTGTCCTGCTGTTCCCAACTGGTTCTTTGGCCTCTTACCTTTCCCAGGGCATACTGATTAAAAAGTAGTCATTTTACACATTTGGTGCCTTCTGGCTTGAAGGTGATGGCACAGACTTCTTCTAATTGGCAATAATATAAACTTGAATGGCAATTATTTTATCTTTACAAAGCTGGACGCAGCCCAATTCCAGAACGCCAAGGTGTTCTAAAGCAGTATTTTCAAAGGGAGCAGGCTTCTGTGTCCTGGAGTCTATTGAAAAAGTGCAAAATGTGCGAGGCCTGGAGTGAATGCACCATTATCCACTGGAGTGAACCAACCCCAAATGAAGGCTTTGCCGTCTTTTTGTCAAACTTAGAAAACCCGCGTAACAGTGGGAACAAGTAAACTATACTTTTCTAACTAGAAACCACAAATCTTCATCCTATCACTTTACACAAGGAATTACTTGCAAGTAACAAACATATCTGAGTCATATTTGAAATTTTGGTACTCAGCAGTGGTGTTGCATATAGCACATGCTTAATAAACATTAACTGAGGACCTTAATGGGTAAGCCACTCAAGTAAGGTTGACATGAGGCCTTATTTCATTGGTCACTGTTTCTAATGACCACAAAACGTTTGAATCATAAAAGCAAGAGTTGATGCTATTCATGAAATCTTGCACTTGTGAATGTTAATTATCCTTTTCTCCGGCTTCCCTCTCTTCTAGTCATTGAGAGAGCTGCAAGATTCCTTGATCTCAGTTTTTATGGCAACTAAAATACATAAATTCCCTAGGTGCAAATTATCAACAGAGTATTCATTCCGCCATTCAATATTGGCAGCTTCACTCTGCTAAGTCCCTCTTAAATCATATTGATGTTGCCTGATTTTATGAGCAGTGAAATCGAATCTATTAATTATCTTTTCTATCTTTGGTATTTCATGCTAAGTGAGATAAAGGAGATCTATTCCTTTTATAAGTAGCATGGATATAACACACCCATAACTAAATCTAACTGTTTTTCTCTTTCCGCCCACCTTTCCTTCTTTCACAACAGTTCAATTTATGACCAAAAATCCAGATTAAAGTCAGTCTGTTAATGTTAAATGCATTTTTACAGAGGCAAGTGTCTATGAAAGAAGTTTTATAGGAACAAATGATCAACTGAAATTTTAAAAGCAATTCCTATACATACTGCTGGGTAAATTGTCCAAGGGCTCACTGCATTTCCCACACTAGGACCAATGGCTAAGGACACTCAAGAAGTGAACTATTTTATAGCTTAGAAGCTTAATCTTTAAAAACTTGATTGAGAATACGTAATATCAGTTTCAGAATAATGACTGCTATTCAATTCTCTGTCCTGGTATCCTGGGACTATATTGTTTGTAAATCTTTCCGTTCAAAAATTAATCATTCATCTGATTAAATAGAAAATAAATATTTTCAAAGTCCTTCTTACTGAGCAATAGAGTCATACCATTAGCCATACCAGCAATGCTTTTTCCATCATGGGCCAGAAATTACAGTCTTTATAATTTTTAAACTACAGACTAGAGAGGCCTCCTGGAGCAATTCACCTGCTGTTGTAAAACTACCATAGAATCTGCTTTGTGTTTGAGACAATGGTGGCAAATTCTCCGTGGTTGACTGTAGGCCTTTTTCTAACCATTGGTTTTCCAGACTGACCAGTGGCAATATTAACAGTAACTATTCCAGTGCCAAGCAGCTATTGACACTTCATCTCTTCATTTGATCAATTTCATTTAATAGGAAATGAACAGTGCTGTTTACTTAATTATGAGATATACTTAGCCATCTTGCTGAAGAAATAAGTTTCTCTCACCAACCAATTTTAAAACTACATAGCATATAATCAAGGGCTGAACAAAATGAGCCTGCTCTCTGGTGTGGTGAACATAACCTTAGCCAGCACGGGTGCTGAGTATTGAATATCTGAAGAATCACAGTGAAGAAGAAACCTTATGGATAGAAGTAGTTAGTTACAATAGAGTGATAAGTGTGCCTCAATAAACTACTATTAGTAAGGCAAATGGAGGAGCTTTGGGAGTTGGGTAAGGAAACATCTTCCTCCTTGATACCTCTCTAAGTTAATAATTAAAAGGAATTGGGTGTTGCTGCCTCCCAGGCAAAGGCCTAATTTTCCATTAATAAGTAATCTTGCCACCATTTTGAGTAAGTTTGCATGTCACACCATACTTCATGGTCAGAGAAAGAAAAGAAAAAAAGACTCTTTGCACTTGAGGTAAAGAAACAAAACCAAAGACAAAAACAGGGATACTATGTTGACCTCTAGTCCCCCAAAATAGAGGAAGCTTCCTCTTTCCAGGAAGTTACTATCTCCTTAACAAAAACATTTTTTTCTCTGATGCTTTTGCAATGGATACAATACTACAAGCAAGTGAAGAACCTGCTCTTTTTCTTTCTACCATGTGCAGACAAATTCTAACCTTAATAATTTTGAGAGTTTTATTCTGTAAATAGCCATGTATCCTTTGGGAAGCCAATCCTCCTGAATTCTAGCCTTCCTTTACAAGTAAACTACCTTTCTTTTCTTAAAAGTTTTTGTCCGTGAATCTTCTATGTTCTTGTCACACCTATAAAGCCCTATAACACATACAAATTTGGGGGGGGGGTGCGGGGGGAAGAAAGAAAGAAAAAAAGAAAAAAAGACTTGGTAAACAAATATGGCATCCTTCAGGATTCTCTAACAGCACGGTCAGAGAAGATGATTTACTTCAAAAGGGTACAAGCAGAACTGCTTCCAAGCCAACAGGACCCAGTGAAATGAAAGGCCAAGCATTACTCAATTAAAAGCACCTCTTTAGGAAATATTATCTTGAAGTATAGTCTCAGATTGTTTCTTCCCAGGAAGTTGAAGCAAATAAAGAGGAATTTGGCATGGTTGGGATTTCCCTGAGCCTTTATTTTTCATGTACCTTTCTAACACACATGAGAAAATACACCTCTGGAAAGAGGTAAGACAGGCCTTTCCAATAACTACATCTAAAAAAGCCTGTGGTACAGAGATCAGGCCCAACTTGGAAATTCAAGAATTCCTTTTCGAATCCAAAACACTTGAGACCAACCAGGACAAAGTATTACTTGACTTAATAAAGTCAGTAGATTCATTTTTCTTCCTTTCCAGGACCAGAAATTGCTGAATCAGCCCAGGTGCTAAGAACTTTTAGAGAATAAGAAATCCCTTCAGGGCCTAGGAATCAAGATGGCACCATTCCCCTAAGGCATGGTTATACACTGTCTGGTTATACAAATAAACTTTTATTATGTGGTAGAAGAGTAATCCATCCATCAAATGAATCGAGATCAAGATGATAAGTTCAATATGCACTTAATAATGAAGGTCAGGTGTTTCACCATATTTTTAAAAAAATGAATCTGTTATTAAATTATTTAAAAGTTATATAGAACAGAAGTACAGCTGTAACATCAGCATGACCTGTTGCCCATTCTATTTTTTTTAAAAGTATTTATTCACTTATTTCAGTTACAGCTGACATTCAATATTATTTTATATTAGTTTCAGGTGTACAACGTAGTGGTTAGACATTTATATAATTTATGCAGTGATCCCCCAGATTAGTCTAGAACCCCCCTGGCACTATACATAGTTGTTACAGCATTATTAACCATATTCTCTCTGCTGTACTTTATATCTTTCCATCCCATGACTATTTGGTAACTACTGGCCATTCCATTTTTATTTAAAGACTCATAATCATCCCATTTCATTGAAAACAACCTTCTTTGTATCTTCAATTGCTGGAAACTGAATAATAAACTGAATTTTCAAAATAAGAAATAAAAGGGAACATAGGGGAGCTGCTCTTAGAGGCAATTATGACTAGAAATATTCCAGTGCTATTCATGCGTTCTCTCACATCTCTCTAGCAGTAACTCCCTCAACTGTTTATACTCTATTAATCTCCTTTAATAAACTTCATCTTTCAATGCAGTCATTTCTTAACTTCTCCCAACACCATCTCTCATCATCTCACCCTACACATTATTAGCCTAATGAAAAACAAAATGGGATTTAGCAAATGCCTCCATTTTTTCATTCACTAAGTTTTCCAATAGTTTTGTTCTTTGTGTCTTTATTAACATATTATCTTAGAATCCAAGAGCTATAAGAGTATTTCCATACTACATGTTATTATCATATACCTAAGAACATAATCAACACATGCTAAAAAAAATCAAGTTATATTTGTTACGTTTACCTTATGTAAAGTAGCTCCAAAAGATCAGAGTTAGATGATGAGCAGACCATAGTGTTTCATGATCATTTTTGGTTTAAATTAATACTATTCAGGCTGAGATCTTATATGTATTCTGAAGGGGGGAAAATAGATTCTATACAGAAAGATAAAAAAGGACTAAGGGATTACAGAGTAAATTCTAAAGAACAAAATAATAGTAATAGCCATATAATCTAAACCATGATAATGATAGATTGTACTTTTATAACACAATACTTTTCAAAGATCTTTCACCTCCATCATCCCATTTGATTGAAATTAATCAGTAATTTTTCTCCCACACAGAGGATCTACCTATAAGAGGCTGTGTGTTCAAGAATGGTTCCATTCAATTTCCTAAATACCTTAGTGGGGAGAAAAGGAATAATCAAGCTACACACATGGAAAACTTCCCAACTGTGAACGTTGTCCAAAGCTAACACAGGCGTAAAAAATTTTAGATTTTGTTTCCTCAAGACATTTAAAAACGTGACATGTAACTAACTTCCTGAAATAGTTTAAGGCAACCATATCCATGGGAAGAAGAATGTATGGATTGACTACAATGGCAAGCTGGTAGCTCATTCGTGCTCCTTATTACTAAGTTGCAGCTCTCTCACCACCCTGCCGCCATTAATCTTATTCTGAAGAGAACCATTCTGCTTTAAACTGCCCTGAACCGTCCCATCCAGTGGTTAGCATGAGAATCAATATCATTCAACATGGTTTCTTCATCACTAGCTTTCTTCACTCTCAGGATGATGCATAAATGTTATATGCACAATGTATATATTGTTCTCTTTCCTTATTCTGCTTTTCTCTCTGTAATTTATATTCATTCTAATTTGATCTCCTGGGGAGTTGTAGAACCCTTTAATTCCTCTGGCACAGGATACCTTTATATCTTTCAGTTCCCTTTCATGCAAGCAAAACACATATCCTGGTTATCCCACAGCCTCAGCATCTTAATTTATCAACTTTGAACACACTTTAGTTTGTCTATGTCACTCTGAAAGTGTGGTGTCCAATACTGATTACAATACTCTATGTCTTGTTTGACCAGAGCAAAGTAGAGAAGCATTGCCACTTTTCCCAGGCTGGACATGATACATTTACTAAGACAGCCAAAAAAGACATTAACTTTGTTGGCAGCAATGCCACTCAGTTGACATACATTAAATAACAAAGCTCCTAATCTTCTAAGTTATATAAGCTAAGGATCCAGTACTATAATCTTTTTAAAAACGCAGAAATTCCCTTCATAACCCCCAATCTCCATTTATGTCCTTATTTTCATCTAATCAAATCTGCTGGCTTGGTGGTACATGAATAAACTGCATCACTCAGGTAAGTCTTTAGAGTATAGCTAGCTGAAGTCCACAGGATCATCACTAAGTAACTCTCAAATCCATCTACGTCTTTCCATCCCCACTGCCATTACCTTAGTGCAGGTTATATCATTTGTTGAGGTGAATTTGGCAACATTTTACGATTGCCATGCCTCTAATATAGCCCCCCTCCAAAGTATTCTTCCACTGCAGACAGGATGATCTTCCCAAATATATAAATCTAATTGTGTCAAGCTCTTGTTTAAAATCCTTCAGAGCCTCTGCATTGTCTTCATAATTACAGAGAGTTGCATCTTACATGGGAATTAGTTTCCAAAAGTAATTAATAAAGCATAAATCAAGTACAGTCAAAATTATCCTGGGAAGTTCCTTGAGTGACAATAAGATACAATATACATAGCTTTATGTATATTGTTCTGTATAGGAAAAGTATATGTATAAATATATAATGTATATAACAATGTAGTGTGTATAAAATGAAAAAAAATGTATAAAATATACTTTATAGTATCACAATTAACTTTTTGTTTTACTTCATGTTCAAAGTTAAATTCTCAAGTCACATGTGCCAATTACTCAACTCTGCTAGAAGCACAAATGTATTAGAATGTATTTGATAAAGATTTATTGGAAGCATACTTTATATCAGAAATTGCTCTAGGCACTGGGGCTACATCAAGGAACAAAACAAACTAAAACCTCTGCCCTCATGGAGTTTCCATTCACTAAACCAATAGTAAATGCTAGAAAGTCTAATGGCATAAGTGCTACTGGAGAAAGCCAGGGCAGGAAAAGGGCAGAGGGAAAGATGTTAAGGGCAGGGTGGAGACGGGAGAGGACTGCAGTTTTCTATAGGGTGTTCAGAAAAAGCCTGACTGAGAAGGCGGCATTGGAGCAAAACCCTGAAGGAGGTGTGAGAGTGAGCCAGGCCACCCGTAGATGCTGCTTCTACGCGAAAGAAGAGCTAAGTGCTTGCACTCTGGAGGGTTTGAGGAATGAGTGACAAAGACCCGACAGTAGCTGGAGTATAAGGAGAGATCAGAGAGGTGGCAGGGAGCCATCCGTGCAGGGCTTTTTAGGTTTCTGCTCTTTGAGTGCTGTGGGAAGCCACTTGAAGTTTTCACACAGTTGTGTGATGGTCTGACTATGTACCTCCAAAGGGCAACCCAAAACTGTCCCTATCCTTCCCCCACCACCCCTTGCCTCACGCTGGAGTTACAGTTCCCGGACGACTCTTTCTGACACCTTCACTTCCCTGCCTTAGCTCTTTAGCAGCCTCTGCCTGAACAATCACCCCCTCACTTAACTCCACAGCTAACTTGTTCTTGCAGTTGGTCTCCAAGGTTCCAGGAGTGCAGGTAAGCCTCATCCAGGGCCCCCTCCCTAATTCCCCCATCCTGGGCTGGCGGGACCTTGTTCAGGTTCCCTGAGTGTCCAGACCACACTGCTGAATGGTGGTAACCATCTGTCTCCATCTCTAGACCATACAGTCAGTGGAGCAGTGTCTGAGCCTCCTGCGTAACTCCAGCTTGTAGCACATCTGCATGCAGAAAACACACAGTAAATATTTGCTGAATGAAGGAATAAATAATGGTGAACTAGGATGAAGCAGATGAGTACGCAGGAAAATCTCATGTGTGAGCCATTTTGAATTATCTTGTATCTCTATCTATGGATCTCTGCTCTCCTTTTTGGACAATTATGTTTTAACACATTTCCTTTATTATCTTTCAAATGTGATCCTGACTACACTCTTCTGAGCTTTAAAACTTGTGCATCAACACAAAAAAAGAAAGCTATAAAGTCTTTCCTTTGGCGATCTTTAGGCAAACTTTTACATTTGTGAGATAAGAGAAATGGCCTGAATTCAATTGTCAATGTTTTTAAATTTTTAAAAATATTTTAAAAGTTTTAGTGCTGTTAATAAA
The DNA here is from genome assembly GCF_001890085.2 of Hipposideros armiger. Lineage (NCBI taxonomy): Eukaryota > Metazoa > Chordata > Mammalia > Chiroptera > Hipposideridae > Hipposideros > Hipposideros armiger. The sequence continues at coordinate 7,628,558 of NW_017731355.1, forward strand.
TTATATTAACAGATGCAACAGAAAATTCAATTTACTTATAAATGGAAACATATTGGCTATTCTGTTGGGGAAAACAAAATATGGACAACCTAACCTATCTTTTAACCACATTTTGAAATCTGTATTCTAAAGGGTGAAACTAGAAATAAAAGATCACTAAAAACAGTGTTCAGTTTGAATCTTCATCTGATCAGCTCCTGAAAAGAAAAGGTGGTCAGTGTTCATGTTAATATCTTCTACAGGTATAATTTGAGCATGCCGGGTGGAATACAGAAATAGAGTGGAGTGTGGAAAAACAAGAGTAGTTTGTGGGATATAACCTGGTCAAAATGTTAGCCTGTAAGGGTGGCGACAAAGTCCTTTATCGTACTCACGGGGGAAAAATTTCCCCTTCCTCCCTTCTGAAGAACATGGTGTTTAGTGTCAGTTTAAAAAGCCACGCTCTCCCCTTCAACATATATCGGAGGCCCCACTCTTGCAAAAAGGTAAGATAATGTGCTCTGTGAGTAAGAAGTCAAGTACCCACTGCCTTTTGAAACCGCCTGACGAGAATTAACGGCCTTTGCCATCCTCTTTTAAACAACTTTGGCCAGGTTTTCTATAAGCACCTCGTTTATCTTGAGACTCTTTCATCTATTATCTGACTGTAAGCGTGTTCATAGTTCATCAGCTGAATTCACTTTGACAGAGAAGTCTTACGACGAGTAGCCAACAGCCTAATGTCAGGCCTGTGAATATCTCTGGAATTAAGGTGATGGGAAAAGGGTAACCTTCTGCTACTTCTAACAGCGTTTGCTGAACAACAAAAATAGAGCCTTAAATCACCCTCCATTTACAAAAGCAGGTCTTTTTTTGCTAATATTAGAGCCACGTGCAGCTGTGTTCCACTGAGATCAAACACACCACGTGGGGCCACCTCTGGATTCATACTTCTATGTGCTTATGGAGGTGAGCTATGATATGTCCAGTTGTGTAAATGAAGTTTGCCATCCAAGTGGCTTTTAGTTGACATCTAACAAGTCCATCTGCAGATATTTTGGACAATAACAAGGGGGGGAAAAAGAGCATCATTCCCTATCTTTATATTTTAGCCACCTGGGCCGCAGTGGTTTATAATTGTTATTACTCTTCTTCCTGAAGAACTGGTAATGGGTTTTATGATGAAAACAAAAATACCTGTGCCACAAACAGAAAAGTCTTCTTTTTAAACAGCTCCAGCATGGTTTACGATAATCTGAAAGAGCCTGATGCTTGACCCAAAGCCTTCTGTTTATAATAACTTATAAGAATTATATTTCAAAACAACTTTAAGGCAAGCTGTACACATTCATAAATATTTTGAGTAACTGAAGTAGACTTTTGAGAAATCTTGCCACCACAGAATTCAGTGTTTATACTGTCTGTGGATAGAACAGGAGCTTTTTTGAAATTAGCATTTTTCCTAAATTGGCAGGGAGGTACTGGTTGTTCTAAATCCATCATTACCCAACCAGCATGGCTCATATCTGCCCAGTTGATGAGTAAATTAACTCTCTGGAATGTGTTTAACTTTGCTAATCACCTGATGATTATTCAGAAACATGAAAAACAGAACTTTTCAGTCCCTGAGGTAAAATTATGCTATAAACAATGGCTTTCAATTGCTCAACACTTAGTCAACACTTCTGCTCCAATCCTGAGAACGTAACTTACAGTAAAATAGAAGAAATCATTGTGGACATACCCCAAGTAATACTAATGAAAGAGCACTTGGTACTTTATAGATAAGTTTTTTTTTGACCTTCAAAGTCCTTTTGACAGAGCTATAGAGAGGTACTACAGGAACTGTCATCAAATGAGTATCTATCTGTATATTATAGCCTCCCCACGTTTAATGTGTTTCCATTTACACCACTTGTCAGTCACTTGAACACTTATGTGCTTGATTTTTTACGGATAGAAATAACAAAAATAAAGGCTACTCTTTGTTTTGCTATCAGTCCTTTATTCTTGAGAAATAAAGAGAATATACAGGAGCAGATGCATGTCTTTTGCATGGAGCAGATGATCCATGCAAAAAAACCCCAGCAGAAGTATTTGTTGTTAGATGTGTTTTGGGTAAGGTTTTCTTGAAGGTATGTCTTCTTCATATGAATTGTTAAGAATGAAGAATGAGAACTACTATAAAAGTATTAATAACAGTAATGATTCTTCAGATGTACCCTAGCTCATTGGAATATTCTGAGTAGCAAACTAGGGCTTTGGGGGATTGTTGTCATTTTAGTCTGTCTGACACAAAAGAGGAATCTGTCAGAATCTCTAGTGTAATTTTAAAATAAGAACCCCTGCAACCCTCCCACCCCCCACAAACACACACGGATACAGAAACTTCTCCAAACTACCAAAAGACCCCAAGTACCCATTATTATGGAGTTTACACAGGCTCACCCCTCAGCCTTGTGTTCCCATCTCTCTTGCAGGAGCTTCCACCAGGATCGATCTTCTACAGCTGCCGGCCTCTGCACCTGAGCCAAGTCCAGATCTCCAACCGACTACAAGTCTTTCCACTTGGATAATTGCCAAAAGTCAAACTGACATATCTAGAAGCAAACTCATTCATGCATACATCTCCCTTGCCTCCTCTCCACTTCCTCCTCTCCCTCAAAAATACCCTTGATGTGTCTACCCCCTGTGGCTTTCCTGACTTGTTGATGATATGGATAATCTCCCAGTCACCCAGATCATGTTTTCAGGGTTGTGTTAGACTCCTTCTTCTGCTTCATTTATTCCCTGCATCTGTCACTTCACAAGTCCTGTTACTGTTTCATGAAATTGTCTCTCCAATCCAAGCTTCCTCTTCCTTCCCACTTTCACCATCTTAGAAAAGTATCCATCATTCCACATCTGAGCTACAATAGCTGCCAGGTGACCTCCCTCCTGACAAACTCTCCTGTGCTCCAAACCTTTGGAGACTATCAATACCATTGACAAAGTCAGGAAAGTCACAGGAGGAAGACATATCATCTTAGGTAATTTTGAGAGAGAGGAAGGAGTAGAGAGGAGGCAAGGGAGATGTATGCATGAATGAGTTTGCTTCTAATATATCATTTTGATTTGTGGCAATTATCCAAGTGGAAGACTTGGTAGTCAGTTGGAGATCTGAAATTAGTTCAAGTGCACATGCAGGCAAAACATATTATAAAAAACTATTATCAACACATCACTACTTGATCATAAGTCTCCAGTGGCTGCAAGCATCCTTTCATACTTCTTGTAAAAGTGTGAAAGCTCTTCCCAGGTCTAATCAATTGTGTCCTATATAAAATTAATTGCCTCCCTATAACCCCTAGCCATTTGTTTTGTAACAAAGAGGAAGAATTAATTCTTTCTTCTACCAGACAGTTCTTCAGATATTTGAACAAAACTCTCATGTATCTGCTTAATATTTTTTCCCTCAACCTAACTCTTTACACCTCTCTTCAGATGACTTCTTTTTTTTCAGATCCTTTGTCATCCTCATTTAGACCCACTGGCATAACGCTACTTAAATATACAACACTCTTTAGTTGAATATTATAATTTTATTTCCCCCCTTTTAAATTCCTCCATGCCTACCCAGAGTGATGAGAAATCCACCCCCTTAATATTTTTTTATAAAAACTGGTAATAGCATGAATGTATTTGAGAATTTAAGCTGATGTAAGAAATTTTATTTTTTTATATTATACTTTTATCTTCAGCATGGCAAATTTACATTTAATTAATAATTGTTGATTGACAATTAGTTATAAATAACTGTGGTTGAATAGATGCATGGGGAAAAAAGATCTAGGCTCTTCGGATAGATATAACTTAGGCAGAAAACCAAGAGAGCTCACGTTACAGAGGCATTGTATCTTCAGCTCCCTGATATCGTAAAAAAAAAAAAAAAAAAAAACCTGTAACTACCGTCAGACAAGAGCCAAGAGTCTTTAAACGTACTTTGCAGGAAACAATCACTCCACTTTCATTCCCTCAACTCTTAAGCCAGTGACCTCCCTTGATCTTTGAGATGACAGTTTGCCAAGTTCCATGAAGAAGGCATTCACAAATGACCCCATTAGATTTCCTAAAGACCTTAATTGCCCAATTCCTTTCACCCAGGTTTCTGAGGTTCAAGGAATGCTATCCTTCAGTTACTCTCTTGCATAGGTTCTAGCTATTGTTACCTTAATCCTTTCTGAATCCCCGAGAATGCAAAGAACTGAAGCAGACTTTGATTCTCCTACTGAATTACAAGACACTTTACATACTTCTCTCACAAAGTCATTCCCCTGTGTTTACTGTTCAACAATGACATTCACTTTCATGTCTAAACATAGAAGAAAACTCTATTGCAATAAATGTAATCTTAAAGATTCAAAGCCGATCCCCTTCAAAGGACGATGTTAAATACCTAAAAAAAAAATTAATCACTTCCTGCTGTCCTAACCCCATAGTTCAATCTTATCTGGACAAACACTATTGGCTGAGGGCCAAGTATGCACTCTGCATCAATATTGGAAAATATTATCTGGGCTTTTTCTTACGAATCAAATCAACATCTATGCATTGAGTATTCACTATTTGCAAGGCATTATATGAGGTGAGTCTATTGAAAACAAAGTAATTTTATTTAAACTTTAGCTTTTCTTTCAGAGTTTGTGATGGCCTTGAGAGAAACTATTACATCGTATATCTGCAGATTTACTTACTTGAAACCAAAATGAGTATATGATGTGGAAGAGGTCACCAAAATAAGCAAAATAAATTAACCAAAAAAAAAATGTTAGGAGGTCTTCCATGTTTGAGTCATTCCAGAATTATAATGCTGTAATTTCCTTGTCTAAAATTGTTAACAGCATTATATTAAAACAGTTTGAATTAAGTCTCTCAGTTCCATGAAACTTTGCTGTACCAATTGGGACATCTGTGAGTACTAATGTTTCCTTTATTTCCAATGCAATTAGTTTCTGGTGCTAAATAAAAGTGCAAGAAAGGCCATGGGGTTATTTTATACTCTGGCCCCACCAACTCACTCCACACGCACAGCACATATGTATGCACACACGCATCACACACACGCACACATACACATACACGCACACACACACACACTTAAAGCATTCAGAGGCTGAAGGTTAAACACTCTTCTGTTAAGAGAAAAACAAGATAAATGGAAGAGGCTTTGCTTAGAGGACAGATCCAGAGGAAAAGAATTACCCTATAGACACATTAAGGGCTTCTACCAATTCCAAGAGACTGTGACATCATTAGACAATAATAAATATGCAGCTAAATCACTAAAGTGACTCATGAAGTAAATCAAACATTCCTTCAGTCAAAACATAGTTATTTAAACTGTATTCTATCACTTGAAGAGAAACTGGGCTTAAAAAAAAATCTCCATAGACATACATACACACCAACTCTAAAATTATGAGTTCACAAGATTTGTCCTGGTGGGGAGAGGGGTAAAAATAGATAAAACTAAAACCACTTCTGTTGAGGAATAGGATAATAATACTAGTTCATGATAAGTATAGCATACTGAAAATTAATGTGACGTGCTTCTCTGCATTTATGTTTTATTTCAGTAAAAATGTCCAAAAATATATCATAACAAGCTGATTATTTACCTAGGACTTCTACTATTGGGGACCCAGTATCACAGAGGGAACACAATAAAAAATGTGGTCCACACAATCAAAGGGACAGGCCAAAAAATAAAGAGGTATGTGATCAGGGGGAAAAGATAAAATGAATCTCATAAGGGAAAGAGATGAAGGTGTTGCCTCTTCACCCTCCATAACGTCTGGGTCTGCAGTATGACTGTGTGCTCCATCAGGGAAGCTAGCACCCTCTTAGCTGAGGACCTGCCAGACACCATGAAACAGCCTGTGGATTCCACAAAGGCAGAGGTGCCATGCTGAATGGCAATCCCACTGGACTGGCATGTCAGGATCCCAAATGTGTGAGAGTCGGTGGCAGAAATGGTGGAAGCCAAGCCAGAAGACACTCCATATATCCAGCAAATATGAATAAAAGGAAGAGCATCCAAAGTCTGTGAAGCTTGGGGCAGAAAGGGTTGGTCATCTTCATATTGCAACTAGCAATGTTCTCTTTGATTGTTTTCTGCTTTTCAAACTTCTGGATATACTCTTTCCAAGAGTGCTTGCAAGATATGGTTCGTGGAGAACCAGAATATTACCCCATTCAGTCTGGTTAGTATTCCAAGGTTCACCAGGTGCCAAAGTGAGTGAATATTCATAAGCTTCATTCTCTAGATGACCTCAGATAATACTACTTTGGTGGGCAAGAGGTTTCCAATAGCTATTCCCTTTTCTTTTACACATTAAGCCTTTCCTGCTTCTAGGAAATCCGATGAAAACCTCACTTCCAGGCTCCCTGAACCATAGAGATTTCTCCCTCGTCAGGGGAGTCCTAAACTCCACACTTATAATCCTTAGTACTTGAAATCAGTCTATCTGCATTGCTTGTGCCAGGATATTATATGATCCTTACCCACAGCTGACATCATCTAATTTGACTTTCCCCAATAGACTGAAAAGTCTTTAAGTTCCAAGTGGCAGGTAAAGCAAGAGTGTTCTTTCTTTGATCATTTTAGTAAGTTTGAAATCTTAGATATTATGCTACTTAGAAGATGAAATGAGATGAAGGCAAGTATATTATCTATTTTTAAAAGTATTTACTATTCTCATAAGAGACAACATAGCATCATGGTTAGGATTGTGGGTTCTAGAATTGGACTACTTGAGTTCAAATCCCAGCTGAACTACTTACTAGCAATATGACCTTGGGCCAATTACTTAACCTCTCTGTGTCTCAGTTTAAATAAGTTAATCAGTTTAAATGAGGTTAATATGTCTAAGAAACATATAACAGTGTCTTGCTTATGGTAAATGCTAAATAAGTACTAATTAATTTAAATCAGATGCTAGTTCCCCCCATTATAAATTATAAACATAATAACTATGATTAAATATGCCACATCAGACCCCCTACATGACACCTCAGTGCTCTCCTGGTATTAGAACAGGGGTCCACAAACAAACTATAGTACTCTGGCCAAATATAGCCCCGGGCTGGGTTTTGTACAGCTCACAGCCAAGAATGATTTTTACTTTTTTTTTTTTTACCTGAGCCATCCTGCCACCTGTTGGCAGCTCAGTGGCAGCTCAGCTCAGGCCGGGAATTGAACCGGTGACCCTGTTGCTCAGAGCTCACACTATTTTTTATTATTAAAGATTTTATTGGGGAATTGGGGGAGGGGAAAAGACAAGTTGCTGTCCTTTTGTTGCTCAGTCTAGTTGTGGAGGACGTCGCTTCACTGGCCCATGTTGGTATTATCATTGCGCTCTTCCCGGCTGAGGCACTAGCTCACTGGCCACTGGACGGCCGCTCACAGCAGCTCATGAAAGCTCACGTCAGCTGCCAGCTGCTCAAGCTGGCTGCCAGCCACTCACGGTAGCTCACAGCAGCCCACTGCAGCAGGGGCTGATGCCTACACCATCCCTGGCAACTCACGGCAGCCCAGCTCCAGGTTGAGCTGCTGTTCACCATCTTAGCTGTAGAGGGCGCAGCATCACTGGTCCTCATTTGGGATCTGAACCGGGGCCCTGATGCTCAGAGCTGGCGTCCCAAGCCAACTCTTAACCAACACGCCACTATGCCAGCCCCCAGAGCTCACACTCTTGAGCGAGCTCTTTCCTACTGAGCCACTTGGCCAGCCCGATTTTTACATTTTTAAGGGGTTGCTTTAAAAAAGAAGAGGAAAAGGAGAAAGAGCAGGAAAAGAATACTATGTGACAGAGACCAAACATGGCATGCAAAGCCTAAAATATTTACTGTATGGCCCTTTGCAGAAAACGTTTGCCGACCCTTGTATTGAAGTATAAGAATATCCTTATACTCTGAGAACAAGATGGTTTTCTAGAATGTTTGCCATGCCTGTTGGTTCTTTTAACTACTATACTTTGTTTTATTATTATTAATTTGTGAAAAGAAATGTCAGGGATTAGTGACAGGTAGTTATTAGGCAGCGTTACAAATGGCAGCTTTGCCATTTCTGCCACTTCATTATCTGTAAGGAGAAGAGGCCCTTTGCACATCTTCAGCTCACACCTAGAAGCTCCCTCCAGAAGTGGCCACACTAAGACACGCTCACCAAAGGGCAAGTGTACACACAAATCCTCTCCGTTCCAAAAAGGGTAAATTTGCCAGATTTAACAAAGATGCAGTTACATTTGAACTTTAAATAAACAATGAATTTTTTTTTAGTATAAGTATGCCCCATGCATACTTATTTGGGATATATTTCTACTAAAAAAAAACTACTCACCGTTCATCTGAAATTCAAACTAAACTGAGGCATTTTATATTTTACCTGTCAACTATAAAATGGGTTACTCACAAAAAAAAAATGAAGTGAATTGTGCACTATACTCACTGCATGTTTAGAGTAGTAAGAGATTTCTTTCTTTGCTTTTAAAAATTAATAACAATAGTTAACAGTGCCAATAGTTTACATTTATTGAGAATTTTCTATGTTCCAGGCACTGTTCTAAGCATGTATGTATAATAAGTCATTCATTTCACACAGGCACACACAGAAATGATAAGTTGGTATTAATATTATCCTCATCTCACATATGAGAAAATTCAGGTAAAGAGAGGTTAAGTAACTTATGCAAAGTCACAAAGTTAGTAAGTGGTGGAAGCGGTATAGGAGAGTGCCTAAATTTCTCACTCCAAGCTATTAGCAGCTAATTAAGAATTCTACCTAACTACAAACACACATAAAGCTGGAGAGGAGAATTTACTTTGGCTGAGTTTGAATCCTCAAGCTAGATACAAAGATACTGGCCTGCAGGCTTGGCTCTCAATCTCGCCACTATTGACATTTGGGATTACATCCTTAACCTACCCATTAAATGCCAACAGCACCTCCCTCCTAATCATGACAATAAAAATGTCCCCAAACATTGCCAATCCTCTGAATATAGCAGTGCTAGAATTATCAAACGAAAGTATAGGACATGCAGTTGAATTTTAACTTTAGAGAAGCAATGAATAATTTTTCAGTATAAGTATATCCCATGCAATATTTGGGACATGCTTATACTAAAAAGTATTTGTTGTTTATCTGAAATGATAATTTAACTGTGCATCCTGTATTTTATCTGGCAACCCTACCTGGAAGGCAAAATCACTCCGGCTTGAGAGCTAGCCTTAGACCTCTGGTGAGTGAACAGGGTTCAAGTTTCTCACCCTTCTCTACTCCCATATAATGCTCTAACCAATAAACTGGTGAAGTGTGAGGATCCACCTATCTCAACCCCACCTACTGCCACTCATATCCCTATTCAGCCAAGTTCAGATATTTCCCACTTCTGTTCCAACCTCTTAGAAATCCTCTTCCTGGGACATGAAAACCCCTTGGCCTTTCTTCTTGGTGCTAACGAGCTTCTAAACTTCTCACTCTCCATTTATTGGGTTGTCAGAAAAGTCACGGCACATTTTTGCAATGAAAAACAGAAAAAATACGTCATGACTTTTCCGACAACCCAATAATTTACCTAATATTTTAGCGGTTTTTTTCCCCCCTTTAGAATAAAAGTGCTGACTCATTCTTCCCTTGACCTCCACATCTTTGTATTCTTCAATATTTCCCCCATTCCTGAGATCACTAGACCAGTCTTTTCCCTTGACCCCTGTGTTAGGTACCCAATCCCCAGTCCCTTTGCCATAACCAGGACTGGGATTTACGAGGCCAGGGTTAACCCTGGCTTACCTCTCCCTTTCCAACCCCCACTCCTGCTCCCCCTGAATTCTGACCAGTTTCTGCCTGGTGCTCTGGTTATCCTCCCTGAGACCCTGCCTGGTATTGTCAGGTTTAGGAGCATGTTTTTTCCCCATACGCTGACTCAGGTGCAGCACAGTGTGCGTGTAAATCCCTTGGAACCACAAAAGATGCCTGGGCACCTCCGAGGACTCCACTGCCACCTGCAAATCATGCTACTTTGCTAGTTCAGGGAGATACAGTTAAACGAGTTAGCACACATGTGCAAGTGGGTGTCCGCTACAGGTAAGACAGATGGGGAAATATAAGCTCTTTCCTGTGAGTTACTCATAAAGGGACCAAAACAGGAAAAAAAGAAGAAAAAAGGGGGGAAGGGTATTAACATGTTGGAAGGAAGGGAGGGAGGGAGGAGACTTGTTTCAGATCCTAACTCTGCCACTACCTTGGACCAGTTACTACACTAGCCTGAGCCTCCATTCATCTATGGGTAAATAGAACAACAATACATACCGTGAAGAGTTGCTATGAGAACTACGTGAATCAACACATGTGTGTCTGGGTTAGGAAAAGCATTTAATAAATATTAGATCTAGCTCCCTCCCTGCATTCCCTATTCTTTCGGAACTACATCAAAGATCATTGTGACCTTCAAGAGTGGGCACAGATTCTGCCTTCCAACCACATCTGACCTTCATTCTCCTCTTCAGCCTCTCCCCTTCTCTGTCCCTACACGTCTCATTTTGTCATACTATCCATTTTGCAGCAATCTAAATTTTATCATAATTCAGTCAAGCTCCATTCATGGAATTTTGAAGGGGCCTAGAAAAAAAATGAATGCTATATGAAGTTATAAATGCAAAAAATTAGAGGAAAAGAAACGCTATGCCTCAGAGCAAAAGGTGATACTTTTAATGTGTAAGGAAGCCATTTGTACTTGGCCCTGATCTAAGCCTTCCTCTAAGCATCCATATCAGATGTACCCAGTCATTTAGATTTATTATGGAACTATGGCTGCCTTCCTCCCAAGGAACTGCTGGGGGTTAAATGCTAAACCTGCCAGCAGTGTTGTGATCCAGCATGTTACATTCTGCTTTCATGATTGGGCAAAAGTTGTAATTGCAGTCATCTTAGCCACCCCGCACCACCTTAGTCAACACACCAGCTCAGGAGATCCTGAGGAAATGATCTTATCATCACCCCATTATTAATGTATACCTTGCCTAAAGGAATTTGCCAGGCTATTAGAGAGACATGATTCTCAGCTCTTTGTCACTATGAAATTCCTTTGGGACTACGAATTGAGTGAATCAGCGGATTATCACACCTGGCATTATTAAGATATATCAGGGTATAATATGGACTCCCCGCTGACTTCTGTCATGGAGACAACTAAAAATACATGTTTAAGTGCCTGTTTTCTAGTCCATAACCCCATAGCCTTTCCTAGAGTTCAGTTTGCTTAGCTAGTTTCAGCAACACCATTGCGATGGATGACTTCGCTGGACATTACACGTATGAGGGAGTATTTCTCAATTGGTTTTCTTTTTTCTTAATGCTGGGGTTCCTAGGGTGCTGTTTATCCCAGTGGGCCAAGCTCCCTTGTCATGTCCTCTTTCCTATAACTTTCAGGAACTATCTTCAAAAAAGAAAAATTAATAACACTACAATGATATTCTTCATGGTATTATGAGTGAGAAACTTCTCATTTATTTTTTTTCCACTGAGAGTACTGACTAGGTCCATACATCCCCTCAAGTTGATAAATATTATTTCCTTTCTAGGTAGAAAAGGAAAGCACTAAGAATTCAGCCTCCCCCCAGTCACTCTTTTTATACCAATGATTCTCCAGTCCTTTGAAGGGTAAATGACCTTTGCTTCCTTTTGAATGGTGTTTGTAAAATGATTGAAACCTCCAATTGGCTAATCGCTCTTTATAGCTTTTTCAACTTCTACGAGCCTTTTTAATGGGCCTCCCTCCATTTCCTCCCTGCCCTCGGCTGTAAGGACCATATTCTGTTGATTTCTTCCTTCCCCTCTCCTAATTTCTTTCCTGAACCTCTTGCCTGCCAGTGGCTTCCCCCTGCTTTTCCTTCTTTCCTTCAGCAAGGCTCAGTTCAGAGCCGTGGGCTTTTTTCCTTCACAGCACACTCCTCTTGGAAGCTCCCTGTCAGATGGCTTTAATTACCACCTGAATGCAGATGACTCCCAAATCTCCAGCCCCAGCCCTGACCTCTCACCCTTTCTTCAGTCCCATATTTCTTTCTGTCTGCAGAATATCTCTACTTGGGTGTCCCACCACCTCCTAAAACTAAACATGTCAGGAACGGAGCTCATTATCTCTCCACGCCCACCTTCCTTCTCTCCCCGTTTCTCCATGGCTGTCAATAGCACCCTCTCCTCAGGCTCCAACACACGGAGATCCCAGATGGGCACAGGGTGGTGCATTCCCCCAATCTACCCCATGCTTCAGAAAGGTAGATTTCAGACTCCACTTTCCAGCACAGCTAAAGACTGTGCTTACCAACTTCACTTAGAATCTCAGAAAGGGATTTTGAAAGAACAACATTGTGATCTAAACTTATTTTCCTTCAGTTTTGTTTTTGTTTTTTTTTAAATCTACTTTTTTATTCATCCAATGTTGACAAATATTTAAGATGTCTGCTGCATTCCATTTCTTATTACATCTTGAAGTCCTGGGGACCTCTAAATTGACAAGCAAATCATGTACCTCCTGATTCATGACTAAACTATAGAATATATGAGACTGCATATTTATATAACTTTTTATTTGCTAACATAATTAATAGCTGTAGTTACCAATTAGATAGTAAGCTAATTAGTAATTAGCCTGAGAGATTGATGAAATGGAAGTTCTAAGTGATTGTTTCTATTCTTTCTTTTTTTTTAAGATTTTTTTTTTAATTGGGGAATTGGGGGAGGGGAACAGTGCTGAGGAATGAGGGAAGGGGAACAGACAAGCCACCATTCCCTTGCTCCTCAGTCCAGCTGTGGAAGACATCGCCTCACTGGCCCATGTTGGCACCGTGATCACTGCGCTCCTCCCAGGTGAGGCAGACCGGTAGCCGGGCTCTGGATGGCCGCTCACGGCAGCTCTTGGCAGCTCACACTGGCTGCCAGTCGCCCATGCTGGCTGCCTGCCACTCACGGCAGCTCACGGCAGCCCACTGCAGCAGGGGCTGCAGCTTACACCATTGCAGGCGACCCACGGCAGCCCAGCTCCAGGTCGAGCTGTTGTTCACCATCCTAGCTGTAGAGGGCACAGCGCCACTGGCCCACATGTGGGATCCGAACCAGGGCTCGCTCCACTGCTCAGAGCTGGCGTCCCAAGCCAGCTCTTAACCAACACACCACTCGGCTGGCTCTGATTGTTTCTATTCTTAATTCCTATTGTCAGCACCAAAAATCACCACCACCCTGTCCCTGGGGCTTGGTTACATGTCATTATCTGTAGCACTACCACTCCCCCCACCCCCCACCATACGACAATAATTGTACTGTCCTGATGGATGCTGTCTTAGAACTCACCAGGCACTCTGCTAAGATATTTCTTCACATGCAACCATCCTCAAAGTAAGCAAGCAAACTGGTTTATGTGGAAAATACACTTTTTAACAAATAAGGAAGATTTATTGCCCACATAACTGAAAAATCTAGAGATAGCATGGGCTTCAGGCATGGCTTGATCAGTGCTCTGGATCCATATCTCTGCAATTCCCTGAACACTGTTCTCCTCCATGTGCTGGATCTGTCATCAGATTCATTCCCCTCACGATCACAAAATGTTGCCAGCAATAATCAGGCCTATATTCTTTCTCATTCACATTCAAAGGGATGGTCATCATTCCAGAACCAATGGACAAAAACAGCTCTTTAGACTGAGCTGCATACTGAAACATGAGTTATCTGCCCATCTCTGACACCATCAGTGGGATAAGAGGTGGGACTATAATGATGGGCTAAGACTACTCAGAGTCCACTCCTAAAGCTTGGGCTGGGATCAATTTCAGCCAAAGGGCATGTTACACAGTGGGAGTGAAATGGAATAATGATTAGGGAACAACTATAATCTCAAGATCTGTATTGTTTACATGAGAAAACTGACCACTACAAAGCAAATAACTGATAAAGCTTGGATTCAAATTTGGGCCTCTCTGACTTCAGAGTTTGCTCTTAACCATTAGGGAGTACAGTTCCTCCATATTTATATGGAGGAACTTTAACCAAAAAGGTGAGAATTTAGAATGTACATCTCTTGGCTCTTTGCAGCTTATCATGAGAAGGTCATTCTTTTGCTCCCTCTCATTCATTTTTTACACCTAACATTTAAACCACATGAATTTACCTTGCACTTTTACTTTCCTCCTGATATTCACAAGGACTTTTCTTTCAAGGAGAAAATGTATCATTCACACTTTAACCAAAATTTCATATTTGGAGCAATTATACTTATTCACATAAGACTATAAAACCCTCAAGACTTGACCAATGGCTGATGTTTGTTCAAGGCCACTGTACCTCAACAGGTCATTGGCACAAAGAATGTCAATGAAGAGAGCTCTTAAAAGTTCTCATTACAAGGAAAAATATATGTAACTATGTATAGTAACAGATGTTAGAGTTATTGTGATCATTTTGCAATGTATACAAATATGAATTATTACATTGCACATCTGAAATTAATATGTTATAAGTCAATTATTCTTCAATAAAAAAGGAATGTCAGTGACAATGTCCTTCTCCTATGGCATTGAATGATATCTGCCTTATGTAGGGCAATCATTTTTGCTCACTGACCAGTTCCTACTACAGAGCCATTCAGAATATAGAAACTTCTGGACACAAGTGAAGCCAATGTTGAGAAGCTGGAAAAGCTTGTCTTTCAAGCTTTCATTTCTATGTCCTCTTCTTTTTTTTTGCTATTGTTATCCAATCCAGTGTAAAAGAAAGAACATGGACTTTGGAGAGAGGTTGACCAAATATTGGCCCTTTACCTTCCCTAAGCAAGTTATTTAACTTCTGTGCACCCTCATTTTCTCTTGGGAAATGGGGCTACTTCACAGAGTTTATTTTATGTATTTAACAAATGCTTATATAGAGAGCTTACCTTTAGCCAGTCACCATTCTTAGCACTTTCAAACATTGACTCCTCGTCACAAAACTCTTAGGTGGATAATATTATCTGTACTTTATGGATAAGGAAACTGAGGCACAGAGAAATTTTAAAATTGCCCAAGATCACAGAAGTGCTAAAAGGTGAAGCCAGAATTCAAATCCAGGCAGCCTGGCTCCAGAGTCTATGTTCTTAACCACTAAACTATCTTGACTTATAAAAAGATTTGGACCAGGCAACTCACATGAAAGCATACTGGTATATTACAGATGTCCAGTGTGCATTAGAGCATCACCCTTTCTTGCCCATTAAGGTCCTTCCCAGATGTCAAAATACAAAAGACAAGATCTGTAATTGATAGGAAAGGGTTTTATCAGTTTATTAGATTTTTTTAAGCTTTTCTTAATTGCATACAATTTTATGTGCTAGTAAAGGATTTTCGAGTGTCATTGAGTGGGTAAAAAAGATATTTCAGGGTGGCCGGGTGGCTCAGCTGATGAGAGCGCGTGCTCTGAACAACAAGGTTGTCACTTTGATTCCCACATGGGATGGTCAGCTGTGCCCCCTGACTAGATTGAAAATGGTGACTGGATTTGGAGCTGAGCTGTGCCCTCCACAACTAGATTGAAGGACAACTTGACTTGGAGCTGATGGGTCCTGGAAAAACACACTGTTACCCAATAAAAAAAATTTAAAAAAAAAGATATTTCAGGGAGAATAAAGGATTTTTATTCCAGTGACCCTGGGAGATCACATTAGTCTTACACATACAGTTGCTCCATAAGAATCACCACTAGCTCATTGCACAGTGCCTAGTTGTTGTAGACAGGATTTTTCTAGTTCTCCTTTTTATGGTTTCTCTACCACCTTAAAGAAAGACATGGCCATGTGACTTGCTTTGGCCAACGGCATGTGAATGAAGTGGCTTACATGATTTCTGGGAAGAACCTTTAAGGGCCAGTGTAAGATTTGCTTTTCCCCTCCCTTCCCCTTTGCTTAGCAACCACTGATGCCCCAAGACAGTAAAAGTTCTGTCACCTTGCATGCTGAATGGGATGACATAGAGAAAAGTGCCCCGCCAGCCTATGATGGACATGCAGCTAAGGGAGAAATAAATCTTTGTAGTGTTACACCACTGAGATCAGAGGGCTCTTTGTTACAGCAACATCACTTAATCTATCCTGACTGGTGCACGAGGGGCCAGAATAAGGAAGCAATGTTCTTTGGTCTCTTTTCTAAATATACTTTATGTCCTACTCAAAAGAACAGGTAAGAGATTGTACCTAGAATTGCTGAATGAGGAATGTTCCTCTGCTCAGAAAACCATCCTACTGAAGCATTTCCTCTTCCTCGGCAAGATCCTTCCTCCTCTTTTCCCAGGCTGATCATGGGGTCTTCCTTCTAACATTTACCTTTCCTTCCTTAAGACTGGCGGTTTCCAAAGAGGAAAGGGCACTTTGTCCTGTGGTTCTCTATTCCCTATGCCATCCACTCTACCATGTGTCCTATTCCCCTGAGGAAGACAGCCTAAGGTCATGCACCAGTTACCTGGTGTCCAGACATTTGCCATCCCAGAAACTTAGAATGGAAATGCTGGCAGAGAACCCCTCAGTGCCCAACAGAGGGCAGGAAGCAGGCAGGTGTGGGGGGAGCCAGGTTGCCCATTGAAAAAAGACAAGCTCTCTGAGGAAGTCATATTTTTAATCAAGGAGATAACAGAGTGTGGGATACAGGATCATTATGCAGGAGCATGTGAGAGTCACTGTGTATCATCTGTTTGATTCAGATTAAAGTATATGCATAAACTTCTTGACTTTAAGGCCAAGACTGTTCATATTTATATGCCCCAGAGCCCAGGACAATACTTGTCACGGAATAAAACTATCAATAAATAGTTGTCAAGTGTATTTTTAATTGATGGTACATGATATCAATTAAAACTGCTAACACATCCATTTTAGATAATGAGCTAAGAAAGCAATAAGAGAAAAACATTAATTTGATTTTCATCAATATGCATTGCAATATTTTATAAGAACTGCTTACCACCTGTGCCTAACTACAACGTAGCACAATAATGACTGAATATTATTAAACGTGTATCAGATTAACTTTGCTGTGTGTTTTAGTTGATGACAACAGACCTCATAGTCTGCTGCTCATGTAAAGTGTCTGCTTACGTAGCTTGCTCATCTGCTTCCATCTTAAAAAATTTAAAGGCCATATTGTTCATTAATGCTCTACTGAATTAAATCAACCAGAGTTGAAGTTTGCTTATGTGAACAGCAAGAGAATCTCAAATAATCACTAATAGCTACTTCTTAAAATGATGGGCTTATATTGGGTCGTCGGGAAAGTCATGATGTATTTTTCTATGTTTTTCAATGCAAAAAATGCACCATGACTTTCCCAACGACCCAATAGTTTTTATCCTTCTTAACTGTGCGGAATATTATAAAAGAGGCCATCCCTTTTTGTTATGGGCAGGAGGTCCCACACTAGACTTTGCATTCAGCCTCTTCCTGCAAGTTACTCAGCAACTCCTGTCCCTCCATCCTCATGTCTTGAGAATGTAGCCACAGTCACCATCCTCACTGCTGAGGACACCACTCTAGTTCTCACTTGAATTTCAGTTCCATTTTACCAGATGCCTTTAAAATATCTCCACTTGCATATCCCTGTGCCTGGACTCATTTCTTTCCCCAACTTTCCCAGTCTGCTACGGCATCATCATTCTCCCCACCATCACGATAAAAACGGGATTGAAACCTTGTCTATTCTACGGCTCCCTCTCCTCACTCCCTGTTTCTAATCAAGTCCTGTTGGTTCCTCTCCACCTTCAGTTGGTCATATGTATCCCTTCCCCTTTATCCGTCTGTCCCCACAGAATGCAGGCCTCACACCATTCCTGAATGATACAGGAGCTCATGAGTTCTCCTATTTCCATCCATCTTGGGAGAGCCTGTGTCAGTTGGGGTCCAGTAAACAGAGAGAAAAAAATATATTATAAAGAATTGTTAACTAGATGTTGAAGAACAGAAAACTCACAAAGGTGAACAATTTCAAGGTACCACATAGGTAACAATGAAAGGAAGTAACTTCTCTTCCTAAGGCTATA
This sequence comes from Hipposideros armiger, assembly GCF_001890085.2. Classification (NCBI taxonomy): domain Eukaryota; kingdom Metazoa; phylum Chordata; class Mammalia; order Chiroptera; family Hipposideridae; genus Hipposideros; species Hipposideros armiger. The sequence continues at coordinate 7,646,627 of NW_017731355.1, forward strand.
AGAACAAACAGAAGGGGCTGGAATTATTAAAACTTAGAAATAGGGGCTACACAGAGCTGAAAAACTCAGACCTCTGAGGAGGGGTGCTGTTTGCTGGGCCCGGTGACTCTGAGCTACAGGACATCCTATGGGGTTGGGACCCCCAGACCTCTGAGCAGGGGGTGCTTCTTGGCTGTGCCTGGTGTTATGACAGGTGGGAGTACAAGCAAACAGGTTTCATCAACGCTGGAAAACTAATAATTGGATTCAATTGCTGCTCCTGAAACCAACTGCTGCCAGGTTTTATAAAGAGCAAGGCTGGAGTGATGTTCCCAGGAACAGGAAGCAAACAGAAGGCCCACAGCAAACAGGAAGGAGCAAGTCTTCCATTTTCTATCAGCATCTCCAAATGACAGAGCCTCACAGGGAACCAGCTGGACAAGCTGAATCATTTGCAGAGCCCCAACCCCAGCATAGCTAAGGAATACAGAAGCGTAGGCTTGAAACTAAAAGACTAGAAATGGTGCACGATGACATAATGAACGAAGATCACTTCATTTCATCATGACTCTCATCTTCTTAATTTCTTCTGGTTCAGGTCCAAGTGCAAAATCCTAGAACTAACTGTATCTACACTTCCTTTTCAGCGGTTCTCAACCTGTGGGTCGTGACCCCTTTCGGGGTCGAAAGATCCTTTCACAGGGGTCGCCTAAGACCATCGGAAAACAAAAAGATATTTACATTATGATTCATAACAGTAGCAAAATTACAGTTACAGAGTAGCAACGAAAATAATTTTATGGTTGGGGGTCACCACAACATGAGGAACTGTATTAAGGGGTCGTGGCATTAGGAAGGTTGAGAAATACTGCCTTACATGTTTCCAACCTTACTACTCAACACCACAGATATTCTGCTTGAATCAATTAGTCTCTTGACTCTATCTTACCCACTAACCCGAGTCTGTCCACCAGTGCCATTTGCAAGTGCTTTAGTATTATCTTGCCGGCTAGGTTATAGTCAAGATCCCCCCAGCAGTCAAAATCCTCTATAGTTCTTTTCAAATCAATTCATAAAGCTCAGATAAGGTCCCACTCTGGGATTTCCTCTGCCATACTGAGAGAAACCCATCTCTTCTCTTAGAAAGGAGTTCCTTTTGAAGGAGAGCAGTAAATACTTGAGCAGGGGTGTGAAAGCATGCTAAGTGGGAAGTCCATTGACACATAGCACTGAATACAGTCTTAATGAGAACCCAGGCATTCATGAAGTCAGCCATGAAGATGGCCCAAGTGATCCTCTATCATAACCGTGAATACGTTGGGCCAAGAAAAGAAGCCAGGGACTCGGGTTTCTGTGGCTTTGCTCATAGAGCTTCCCTACCTGGAATTTCCTTTTTTACTCCCTCCCATCCATGAAAGCAAGCCCTACATTTTCTCTAAGGTCAACTTTCAGACCATTTCTTTATGGTCCCATGTTTACCAAGCTGTCCAACTTTTGGCAGCGTGAACAAGGAAGCAGAGAGTGTAGAATTAAGTTTCAAGAATATAGTTTAAACGCTCCCAGTTCTTGCCCAGAGCAAATCCTATATCCAGAGATACCAACTTCCATTCATTAGTCTGGCAAAGTTTTAAAGATTGGTAACATGTTGTGCCAGTTTAAAGAAAAAAGATAGCGGCATTTCAGAGTTTATATTATGATTGTGTTTATTTATAATTACACACACACAAACTACTGCATTTTACAAAATATCTAGAAGGATATACATCAAACTGTTTAAAGGGGTTATCTCTGGAGAGGGAGATTTGGGAGAACGAGAGTACAGGAGAACTTTTACGTTTCCGTCTATATTCTTCTCTACTGTGTGAGTTGTTTACAATGCCAATGAATGTTTACAATTTTTATAAAAATTTTAATGATAGACCCCAAGTTAAAAGCGATAAAATTGTGGACATCAGAACAGACATCAGAAACAAAAAATTGATTAGATCTTTTCAGAAATATGCTATATTTAATTACTTGTTTTCAAGAAAAAAATAAATAAATTAAGTAGATTGGTTTGTCCAACCAGCCAACTGCTCTTTATCTAATTACATATATCAAAGTATGTGTTTCCATGTAGATTTCAAAAGAGAACTGTCATCCTCAAAACTTTATTTTTGAGCTTTTATGCAGCTAAAAATTGTGGGAGTTTATCCAATGCAGCCTGCAGTGTACATTTTGGCACACACAGTTGAACATTTGAACAGAGCAAAGATCAATGGGAAGCCCGTTATCCTTGGGTTTGGCAAAGTGTTTAAACCTGTTTGGGTTTAAGTATTCAGAATGATGAAATGTTAGCCCGTCTGAGACTACTTCAGCCTTTTTTCAGGTGCAATTTCGACAGCTGTGTAAAGGATTTATGCAAGTTTGGATGAATTCAAACACAGGTGTAAAAGATAAAAGGCAAGTGGAACAAATGGTCTACCTATGATCATTTTTCCACGTTTGGCCGTCTTATTTGTGCCTGTTGATTTCAGTACCCTTTCATGCAACATCTATCTTATGAGTCATCAAAAAACACCATCTTATTTTAATTTATTGCTAATAAAGAGTAAAATTTTGAACAAAATTATGCCTGGTTATTCTCTCTAAACTCAACTCTATTCCCTTGTGTTTCTTCCATCTTTTCTCCATAGCCTTCAAGTACATTACTCTGCCTCTTTCAATCTCTTTGACCTGTAGATGTATTTAGCAGATCTTATAACAGTGTCTCAGAATGATGCAACACAATATTTCATATAATCATTTGACTATTTCTAATTGAAAGGCTTAATATTTTGTATCTACAGTAGAATGTAAGTTGTGGAGAATGTCACGAAGTCTAAAGTTCTTTGTTCCTTGTCACACTGAACATAGTGTTTATGAACTGATGTTAATCAGATACTTAAAGTCAGGTTTAAAAAAGTTCTACTCCAAGAAAAAAAAACAACAACACTATTTTAAGGATTTTTGTCTCAGTTTTGCATCACTATAATATGTTAAAATAAATTTAGAATTTAGAATAAGATGGACCATACTTGCCCAGTTTTTGTTTAAAACAAGAGAAACACAATCAAGATCTCACCATATCAATAGAAAAGAGTGGCCCAACAAAAGCGACAGCCATGCCTACAAGATAAGCAGGACATAAAGGAGCAGGATCACAGCAGAAGAAGGGATAAGACTGGACGATTCACCGTTGCTGCCCAAATTTGTTCCTACGCTCATGTGCCACACAACAACCTCAAAATCTTCTAGAAATTCTTGAAAGAACTTTGAGGTCCTTCATTAATAACAAACAAGTAAACAAATGAAAAACCAGTGAAGCACAGAAAAGAAACTCAGGTTATATAGACACCCATTTTTGGAAGATCGAAGCACTAGACATGATTCGGGATCCTGGATTCTAGCTTAAATTACTAGCTATGCAACTTCAGGAAAATCGCAACTCTGCACCTCTTTTTCCTCATCTGTGAAGTGGAAATAATAAATTCTAACCAATTTACTCTGAAAGCTCAAATGAAATAAAAAGCATGAAACTGTTTGAAAAGTGTTGAGCACAATAGAATGTAATATGATGCATAATTTCATTTGCTTATAAAATTGTTTGGGAAATTATTGTTGAAAGAAATTCCTAATTCCTCGTGAAGAGTTTGAGACATTAGAGTATAAAATTATTCCTTTTAAAGTTACTTATGGAATTTAACTTTTAATAGTATAATTTTTGTTCCAAGTGGAATTTTTTAGCTGCAAAACTTTAAGACATTTCAAAATCATCTATTCATTTCTGGCAGTTTGTGAAAACAGGGAAAATGCAAATATAACAAAACCACAAATATTATAGTAGTAATGATTTTAATTTTCTAATGTTTTAAAAACTCTCTACTGCTGGATTAAAAAAAACTCCCATTTTCTAAAAAAGCAATAAGGAATTTGAAAAGACTCATTACAAAAATACTCATGATATCTAACTTTTACACCCAGCTGTCTACCTAATCATACTAAATTTTTGAGTTGCTAATATATGCACATTTCAAATTTTTGCCACTTCCTTCCGTCATCTTTGTAGATTTCTGAAAACCAATGGTTTACAATAATTGAATCATGCTTTTCTTAATATATTGTTCCTAGAAATAGAACTGAAAAGGACCTCACCAACATTTCCTTTTTTTTTTAAGGTATAAAGAAACTGAAGTATAAAGAGACTATACAACTAACCCAGCAAGGTATTGGAAAAACCAGGTCTCTTGGCATGGTCCTCAGTCATTTCAAGAACACCAATCAGATAGTTTGATGGTTCCGAACATAACCCACTTTCCTTTCATACAATAGATGATAGAGGAATCGAAATTAGAGAATAAATAATTGGACACCACATTGGAGAGATACGCCAGAATCCCAAGCTGTGTCCCATACCTACTGAAGTCTACTTTATTACAACAAAGTCATTTTCTGACATTACGTCTTACTCGTTGCTCCCACTGTGGGTCTTTAACAGCTTAAAGCCAACTCATGGAGAGAGTTTTCTAGTCATCCGAACTAAATCACCACGACACTGGAGCCCCTTACCTCACTTTAGTTCTCTGTGTTTACACGATTGTTTCTTTGCGTATTCCTGTCTTCCCCACCAAAATGTAAGTTCCAGGAAAGTAGGGACCCTGTCTGTATTGTTCATCAGTCATTTCCAAGTGTCCACAACAAAGCCCAACACTTGGAATACTCAATAAATATTTGCCGAATGAATGAATGAATGAATGCGCTACTTGCTTTGTAACTGAATCAAATGCATTAACAGCACCATCACCACTCACATTTCTGCCTTAGAATATCTGTCTCTGTATGTTGGCAGCAGCATGAGTCAACCAACAACAAGAGTCTTCCTAATTGTTTTCCTCTTACCTGGGTTGAATATTAACAAAATAATTCATTTTGCTTTCTTCCTTCTGTACTTCTAAGAGAAAATGCACCTCTGCTCATGGGGAAAATATGTTTATCTTTACCCTTTCACTTGATAGTGCACTAAACGGAATCAATTTTTTCTAATTTTGGGGAAACCAGAATTTGTCTAGTACTCCAAAGAAATTTTTTTTTTCTTCTTTCCTTCCAGGCCTTAATGTATCCAGGCTCTCAGTTGTCTGTTTGCCCAGAAGTCCTTTCTCAAAATGTTCCTCTTTAAAAGCTTTCAAGGACATACCAGTGCTCTTTCGTGTAGAAGGCTATTTTTAAAAACAGGGGTGGGAGGTGGGGAGGGGAGAGTTAAACAAAACAAAATGAAAAGATTGAAACCTTTTGCCTATTTGGCTTGTCCACTTGGTGCTGCTAAAGCACAATGGCTTTGTCTATCCTGCTTATGAGATAGACACACTAAATGACCCCTACGCACTAAATACCCTTCCCCAGAAATTATGAGTTTTCTGCAGCAATAACCTCACCTACTTAATCGGGGTCTTTAAAAATCTATGCAGAGTGGAGACCACCGAAACAAACTAGCTAAATGCTGCTTGTCGAATAAATGAAAATCAAGTGCTGGGATGCAGGTTTCTAACTCCGCATGATAATAAAACCTGAGCCAACTAAGGCAAGGAGAGGATGAAGTTCCACTGGCACCTTTTCTTTTGAAGTGGCCCCAAACCTTAAAGCCTGCATTTCATTTGGGAAAATCTTTTGCTAAAACCACTTCCCATATGCAACCCATCTGGAGGACTATAATCTAGTCTTGCCTGCAGCAAACCGACAATAATGATGCTTGCCTTTCATCACAGATCCCTGAGCACTAGACAAACATTAATTAATGCCCCCCAACACACCTGTAAGGTAGGGGAGTATTATTATCCCTGGCTCACAGATGAGGAAATCCAGACACCAAGAGGTTAAATGGCTTGCCTTAGGCCACAGAGTGAGCTAACAACAATGGCAAAACTTTCCACTAACCCTCCTCGCCCTCTTGAGCTCTGAGAAGTTTTGAGATTGGTCCAGAGAGAAAAGAACCATTTCTAGGTGAGGTAGGGTACTTACTTTATCTTTTTCACAGTAAGTTTAGACCCCATTTGAGAACATGAGTGACCTCCACGTCCAAAGGTCTTAAAATGCACAAGCAGTAAGAAACTCCAGAGTATTTATCTATTTCAGTGCCTTTACCAAACTATCCTTTAATCATCACGTGTGGTGGAAAACAATCAACTTGCTGCACCTAAACTTCAGATAGCTTTTATTGACCTACTTGGTGCTCTGCACTGTGATTTCAGTGCTTGCTCAGATCTCCTTTCCAGAGAGTTCAAGTGTGACTGCAGTAAAATAACTATTGCAACATTAGGGTCAAGTGGAAATTACAAACTACCCTGAGGATGGTTTCTCTCCTGCCCAAAGTTTGGCAAGAGGGTTATAAAAATTGCCAAGAAAATCTCAAAGGTGGACCAACATGATCATTATACACCAGGACAGCCTTCCTGCAGTCACAAAATTTTGCAGCCCACCCAACTTTTAAACACCTTGTCAAAAGTTCTGCCAATATGCACAATCCTAGTTTGTCACTAATTGACTTTTTCCATGTTCAGGCTTTACACAAAACACATCATTTAATATTTGCAACAACCTTTAAAAAATTGTTAGTATTTTTCCTTCATTTTGCAAATGAGGAAACAAAGCTCAGCATGTTAGATAACTTGCTCTCAGTGATAGAGCCAGCATTTAAAACCAGGTCTGTCCACCAGTCCATACTCTAAACTATAATATTTTACTACTTCTTTTTTGAGGATAATTGGGGAATGTTTGATGGATCATCTCTCCTTCTTGTACTCTTTATTCTCTCAGCACCTGCTAGGAAGGCTTTTGAATCGGTATTCACGGTAACAGAATGGGTTGAAACACCAGGTTTTTCTATGGAAATCTCTGCTCCCCAGTGGCCCACTCAGTAGCTTGCAACACAGCCACACTTTGAGCTTTCAGATTGTTGCTGACCTAGCTCTGGAAGACTATCTTTTGATTCTGTTACATAAAACAAACAAACAAATAAAATAAAATAAGCAAAAACAAAAGACACTCCTGTTTGAAGTAGAGCTTCTTATTCAACAAGCACTGGAACCACTTCCATACTCCAGACTTTGTATCTAGTTTGAGCCCCTGATTTCACCCTGACCTCAAGCTTCTGTGTAATAACTGGTTCTTTTCTTCATCTACTCATGTATTAGTACAGGCTGCAAGTATTAGATTAGCCAAGTCAAATTGACAAACAAGATAAAGCATATATTGGTTGACTAAGTGAAAAATCCAGCAGTAGCATGGGCTCCAGGTATAGTTTGATCAGGACTCTGGCTCTGCTTCTATCAGATTTAGTCTTCTCACAAGAATAAATCTGATTAGACCTCCCCTGAGCCTATCTCAAAGCTAGGGAACTGACAAGTGCACTGACTGGCTTAGGCCTGGGTTACCTAATCCAATCACTGTGCCAAGGGGGCATAGGATTATCTGAAATGTCTAAAATCAACCTGCCTCTATATAGCTACAACACAGTGATGGATGGGTAGTTCCCCAGATGAAAACCTTGAGAGTGTTAGGAAGGACGAAAAGGGGTCTGAGTGCTGAGTAGGCAACCAACGAATGTTCTCAATAGTCTACCGCTTTGGCTACCCAAATTCAAACAAATTCACCTTCCCATACATGTACTTTCAAAATTGATCACACTTGTGTAAATGAGCTCACCCAGTGGGCTACAACACAATGTCCGATGAAGTTACTACACCCACCTCCAAGACTAAGAACTGTGGCTGTTGGTCAGATTACTCTGACAATTCTTGCGTTAACCCCTCATTGCTCAGTGACATGACACATGGGTAAGTGGTGATGTAAGCTCTATCAATACACTCAATACACAATGGTGGAGAGAGAACAAGACAACTGCAATTTTTTAAAATCCCATTTGGAAAAGAGGGAGAAGGGAAACAATGCATTGGCCCAAATTCATTACATATATATAGATATATACATATATCTATATATATGTATCTCTCTCTCTATATATATATATATGATATACAATATATAAATAATACAGCTAAATACGAATGTCAAAGATATATGTATTGCATATTATATATGTATATTATGTAAAAATGTATTTAATAAACATAATGTTATAATACACATATTTCACTGCCTTGGCAGTAGAAGGAGCTCCTTGGTCACTTAGCAGATTTCTTTTGCAGGTAGAAAATGATTAACACAAGGGCTCCCAAAGAGCAGGGGTGTCAGACTTCTCTACCATTAAACAATCAGGATCCACCTCTGGAGCTTAAAGTGAAGTCAGTCTTGGCCAAACATCAAGGCTGCTATACAACACAAAAGAGAGGGGTGATTTCCTAAAGAAAAGTCTAGATTCTGTTAGGATGTGGGATGAGAGTGAACAGATGCTGGCAGAGATTGCTAGTTGCCGAGCCTAATATCCATTCTCCTCCTTTTCTTTAATAATGGAACTCCAGATTTTGCTTGGCATGTTAATCACCTCACTTCCCAGCCTCCCTTGTAGCTAAGTGTGGACATGGGCCTAAATTCTAGCTAGTGAGATGTAAGCCAAACACATATGTGACAGATTCTAGGAAATTCCCTTTACGGACAGCTGGCATGTATCCTTTCCCTCTTCTCCCTTTTTTCCATCCTGCTGTCTGGAACATGCTTGTGATGGCTAGCACTCTAGCCACCATATTGTACCAGGAGGCAAAGGCCACTTCTTAGGGATGTTGGAGTAGCAAGCTGCGAAGAAACTGGATCCCTAACTTCATGGAGCTGCTAAAGCATCCAGCAATTTCTTTTTGAAAACTTCATTTACATGAGAGAGAAATAAACATTTACCTTAATTTAAGCCATTGTTTGGGAAGGGGATGGTAGTTTTGATTAATATTAAACTAATAATAGGCAACCAAAATTTTTTCATTTAACCAACATTTATTTGGACTCTTCTGGTGCTAGTTTTCTTTTTTTTAATTTAATTTATTTATTTTTTATATTTGTTTCAGGTTTACAAAACAACATAATGATTAGACATTTACACCCCCTCACCAAGTGATAACCCCACCAAGTCCACTACCCCTCTGACATCGTTCCTTTAACTCACTCTACACCAGACTCACTCTGACACTTTGTGCTGATATTTGTCCATAGTTCTCTGGACCCCAGTTGAGAGTTGACTCCATTGGCCCCCACTTTCCAGGACCCAGTTTGACTAATTAATTCCTCTTCTGGGCAGATTTTTCTCTAACCCTACATGGGTGAATAAATTTAGATTTTTGCATGTTCTCGTTCAGTTAAGCTGGATTTTATTTACTATTCCAGGGGAAGATAAATTGTTACATATAGTAGTCCCCCCTTATCTGTGGGGTATATTACAACACCCCCAGTGGATGCGTGAAACCAAGGATAGTACTAAACCCTATATACACTATGTTTTTTCCTATATGCATACCTATGACAAAGTTTAATTTATAAACTAGGCACAGTTAAGAGACTAACAATAAAGCTAATAATAAAATAAAATTATTATAAAAAGGTACTGTAATAAAAGTTACATGGACGTGATCTCTCAGCAAACTAGCATAATTTTTTTTCCTTCATTTCACAGGTAGATTTGTTCTTACTACAGATCTTAGTACCCTCAGCATGTGCTTTTTTTATTTCCATATCAAGTCAAGAACTCTTACTTTTTCATTTAAAGGAAGCACTTTATGGCTTCTCTTTGGCTTATCCAAATTGCCAGCATCAAAACCCGTGTGCTTTGGGACCATTACTAAGTAAAATAAGGATTACCTGAACGTAAGTACTGTGATCTGATAACCAAGATGGCTACGAAGTGACTGATGGGTGGGGAATATATACAGCATGAATACCCCTAGTGAAGGAAAGATTCATGTCCTGGGCAGGATGGAGTGGGACAGCACGAAATTTCATCATGCTACTCAGAACGGCATGCAATTTAAAACTCATGAATTGTTTATTTTTGGAATTTTCCATATAATATTTTTAGACTGTGGTTGACCATGGGTAACTGAAACCACAGCAAGTGAAACCGCAGATAAGGAGGCACTACTACATTCCCAGTGCTTAACAATGCGTTTGAACTAGTTTGTCTTCCTTCAAAACAGCAAATTCCCCTTTTGCCCTGTAGTCTTGACTTTCTCCTATGAAATGATTTTCTAAATGAACAACCCCCAACATTTCCTACCTCAATAAAACCTGATTTGAATTATAGTATAATGTAGTTCATATCTATTTTTTATATTTTATGGGTCTATATCAGCAACTATGTATGCTTAGAATGTGTACGTGAGCCCTTTAACGCTTTTTAATAAAAAGAATGAAGATGCATTGTTCACTAATTTGAAACGGTACAATAATAATACCTATGCCATTTACTGAACACTTACTATGTTGCCAGGACAATACTAACCACATTAAATTATATTATCCCAGTTAAATCATATAATGAGTCTATGAAGCAGAAGCTATTATTACCCACATTTTGTAGATGAGTAAACCAAGAAGTTAAAAACAATTGCCAAAAATCAGTACTGATGGAATCAAGATTTGGGACTAAGTCTGAATGGCACCAAAATTCTCTGAGCCCACAAAAGGAAGAGAACGTTTCCAGGTACCTTACTTGTAGTCATCTGAACTACACAGCCCACACTTGAATTAGATGGAAAAGAATATGCAATAAAAAAAAGTCAACGCAGAACTTATGTTGTCACCTCTGGAAAATGATCAGAGCCACTCATATGCTTCCCTATTATCTGTCAAGCATTAATCCCTAGAACCCAAGCAGAGAGCCAGGGAGACCCCTCCACTGAGTAATTCATTAACTAGAAAATCTACATGCTCAGAAAATTACAGCATCCAGCACAATGTTGTGTGTGTGTGTGTGTGTGTGTGTGTGTGTGTGTAATAGGTGTGGTATCTTAATGAAGATCTTGGGTTTGGGGAGAATTCTTTTCTAAATCTGAAAGAGTCTTTAAAGGCAGGGTCCCTGATATATATATCTGAAAGCCAAAATCCCTGGCTTCCCCTCACAAGCTATTGCAGATCTTCTGCTTGCAGTGCAGTTAGAAAACAAGCAAGGGCCTCCTTGCTAATATACCGCCCTGGCTCTGAGGGCTGCTGATAGAACACGTGGCAGCTAAGCCACCAGCTAAGGGTATTTGTTTTTGCCATTAATAGTTTTACAATGAATGCAAGGGGACTGGAATGGAAAAGGCTCCAGAATACACAGCCATGCACACACTGTGCCACCTGTAGGCAGAGCCTGGTAATCTCAGTGAACACCTGAGGTACAAGAAAGAAGCCTTGCTATTCACCAGAAATGAGGGAATGAGCCTGGAAATCAGTGAGGCCATTGAGACAATAGCACAAGCAAGGTCTCGGATCAACTTGGGGGTGGGGAGTTAGACAACAAACAAATCTACCACACACCACCTACTGCTTCTGAGAGCTGCTACCAAAAGAAACAAATCTGTATTTCAACCTTCTAAGATCCTAAAATATTCTAGTGTGATACATTTAAGGTGAATGTGTTTGGTATATTCTTACTGTGGGGGCCAGGGGAGGGGTGTTTTCACCTTCCTTCTGTTCTCACTCTACCTTTCTAAGAGGCAGCCTCCATGAACTGTAACTGGCTTCACCAATCCGTTGATCATTTTTAGTATTCAGGTTCTTTGCTGAAAATGAGCTCAAATCAAGAGAAAATGTGGATGTGTTGTGTATGCATTAAACTCTCAGAATCAGAGCTGTCCTATTCAATCCAGTAGCCATAAGCCATGCGTAGCCACTCAGGTTTAAATTAATTAAAAATAAATAAAATTTAAAATTCAGCTTTTCAGTCACAGAAGCCCTACTTCAAGTGCTCAATAGCCATGTGTGACTAGTGGCTTCCCCAGAGATAACCCAGATATAGAATAATAACCCAGATATAGAATATTTCATCATCAGAGAAAGTTCTGTTGAATAGTACATTCTCTAATCTAGATCATCAAAGTAAGAGATTCCACTGCTAAGAGGTTAAGGCTGTGTATTAAGATATTAACTGCAAAAAATACCACCTAATTATCTTAGTAAATTTAAGTTATACTTTCATGGATTCACAATTATCCATGAGGTAGTTATTTAGTTCAACTGTAACTTCTACTAGCTACATGTAGCTAGAATTAAATTCAGTTTTATGTGACAAAAGCACAAACTAACAGTAGCTTAAACACATGGTTTTATATTATGTCAACTTCCAGAGATCAGAAGTCCAAAGCTAGTACAGTAATTGGATTAATTCATTAGGAACCTTGGCTCCTTCCCACTCCCTGTTCTATCATCCCCAGGAGATGGACTTCATTGGCCTGGTCCAAGATATTGTCTAGAGCTTCAGTCTTCATATGTGCCTTCCAGCTAACTGGGCGGAGAAAAGTGAAGGAGATGGGTAGGCTCTCCCCTTTCAGGATAATTCCTTAAGTTGCAAACAATGTTCTTGCTTGCATCATATTGTCCAAAATGCAAACACATGACAACTCCTAGCTGCAAGGGAAGCTGGGGAATGTGGTCTTTATTCTGGTGGTCACAAAATAAGGGTTTTATTAATACGGAAGGAAAAGAGAATGACTATTGGAAAGTCACCAGGAACCCCTGCCACACTAATAGTGCAGAAATGGAAAAAAAAAAGAAAGATATTAAAGAGAATTAATTTCCTAAGTGCAAGGAATATTGGTAATAAGTTAAAGAAAAATTTTAAAGTATTGAATAAATGAAAATCTGAGTTTTTGGTGAATTTTCAATGATCTGTGTTTTCTTGGTGGCCACCTAAATGCTATGTTCTAAGGAAGATCCCTCCACTCATAAACTCCTCTCCATGGTGCTCAGAATTATTCATTTGACTTTCTCAGATGGCTCACAACGCCATCAACTACAGATTTATTTCCATGAACAGGTCTTTACAAAATGCAAACATTCCTGGGGATAGTAAGAATATCCATTCATTCTCAATTTACTATGAATTAGTCAAATCCAATCTATGACCTCCCCAAAGATAGAAGGATTGACTGAACTGGAATTTTGTAAGGAAAGGGGAATGAGGAAGAGGTAATTTTGCAACTTTTGGATTTGGGAAGACATAAGAGGAAAAGCATGCTGAGTGTTTGTTTCATAGAGTGTTTGGGATAGCTTTAGAGCAAAGTCAGATTACTGGAAACTTGGAGAGAAGAAGAAAATGTCAGGGTAGGAAAGAAGAGGGAAAGAGAGAATGAAGGGCATCAATATGGAAGTGAGAGCTGAGAAAGCATCAAGGATACATTTTATCACCTTGAAATTTTGCCGGGAGTTGACCAGGAATATTTCAGTATTTACATTGTTTTTTAGTAAAATATGCAAGGATACAAACTTTTTTACCTATTAAGAAATTAAAAGGCACATAGGCTAAATTGCACTGCTCATTTAAGCTTACAACATTTAATTTACAGTCAACAAAAGCAGAAGAAATTCTATTATCTGAACTAAAAGGCCTCTCTGTTACTGTTTTCAAACTGTTAACTCATTCATTTTTTATTTTAATTTAGCTATCAGTTTTTTAGACTTTCTACCCAATGACAATAATAACAACAATAGCATTTAACAAGAACTTTGAAGAAGGCACTACCCTTAAGTGTTTTACTTCTATTATTCCATTGACCATCACACTATCTTTTTGAGGTAGATATACCCATTAAACAGAAAAGGCAACTGAAGCTTAGAGGGTTAGGTGACTTGCCTGAAAAAATACAGCTAGTAGTGGCAGAGCCAGTCTCCATACCTATAAAGCCAAGCTCAATATTCTGTGCTCTGTCAAAAATACCAATGACGTACATTTAGATCAAAAGTGACATCTGAACAGACAATATGCTTTACTTTTTGCTCAATAAGGCATTCTCAACGAGACTGACATGACATCTGACTGCTCCAAATGTCCATTATGAGATGAACTGCCACTTTCTAATACAACCTTCTTCAGTGTCCTTCTCCCACCTTCCCCGACTGGAGCTCCCCACCACAACCACCATCATCACTACCTCCCCACAGCAACCAAGGTGTTTTCTGTCAATGGTGTCATCTAGTGGTCAGAAAGAGAAACTCATTTATTTAACATTCCTTTTCTATGTTCTATCCTATTTTCCTATTCAAGGATTTTTTTTTTTTGGCAAAACATATATGCATCTTTTAAGTCATCACTCACAGTTCATTCAATTCTACCTTAAATAATCTTTTCATTCCTAGACATTCAGTCCCTTCAGCTCTTTCTCCTCCTCCTCCTCTCTCTCTCTTTGAAGAAAGATGTCTCTCCCACTCCCATTTATTTATTAGTCAAAAAGTCAACTTAATCATCAGGGGTTCATAGTGGGGTTCTGGAGTAAGACAGAACTGGATTTGAATTGCAGATCCATCTTTTATTAATTGTGAGATCTTGAGCAAATTACATAACCTCTCTAAATCTCAGTTTTCAAATCTATAAAATGGAAATGAATTCCCTACTTCAAAGAGTTGTTACTGGATTAATTAAAATAACTTAAGCAAAGCACTAATACCTATTTGCCACATAGTAAGTATTTAGTGAATATCACTCATTTTGATGCTATCATGCATAATGCATAAAATAATCATGCTATTGACCAAGAAAAGGGAAAGCCATACTTTTTAGGCTAAATTGATTCTACTGAAAAACTAGTGTCTGTAATAACTAAAATCTATTTTTTAATGAACTCCCTTCCAAGGCTCTGTACAAACTGACTTCATGATGAAATATGAGCTTGTGAAGTTTCTCATTTTGGACTATTCTGACATTTCTTGCAATGTCATTAAAACATAAGATCAAATAGAAAATACTATGTTTTAAATCGATATATAATTGCTATATAACACACTAAAACCTTTAAAATAAGTTCCCATCCAGATCTCCACTAGCTCCATCTACTTGCTAGTTCTTTTCCTTGTTATAAATGTATAGTATTATTCTTCATGATGGCTGAATCAAATATTTATGGGATATCCTAGGTATGTAGCCATCCTTTACAAACACTATTTCTATGCAAAAATGCATTCTAAATTTCAAAGAAATATAAATGGATAATTTCTTCTGGTTTTGGTTTTAAAATTATGAAAAACTTTAAAGTAAATGAGACCAAAGGTAAAAAATGCATTCTATTTTTTTTTCTACTGCAGGCCAGACGTCTAAGTGGGTCTGCTCACAAAATTGAGTGGAATCTGTTTGCTGATACACTGGAGAAAAATGTCAAAATTCAACCTTTCTAAGAAGCACTGATCACCTTCAAGCATAGTTTGTCATCTCAGTTATACATGTGATACAAAAAAAGAGATATAGCCATAAAGAGCCCATGAACTAGCATTTGACAACATATGCAAATCACTGGTTTACATTATTTACCAAAACGTAATGTTATAAAGGCAATTCAATGGAGAAAGGATAGTCATTTCAACAAATGGTACTTACTGGAATAACTGGACATCTATATGCAAAAGAATGAACCTTGGCCCATATTCATATCATATATAAAAATAACCTAAAATGCACAAGAGACCTAAATGTAAAAATTAAAACTATAAACCTCTGGAAGAAAATACAGGAGAAAACCTTGAGACCTTGGGTTAGGCAATGATTTCTGAAACATGGCACAAAAAGCACTATACACAAAAGTTGATAAATTGAACTTCATCAACATTGAAAGCTTTTGTTCATCCAAAGGTACCATAAAGAAAATGAAAAACAAGCCACAGATTAATAAAAAATATTTCTAAAACACATTTTTGAAAAAGGACAAAATATATGAAGAACTCTCAAAATACAATAATAACAAAGCAAACAACCCAATTTAAATAAAAAGTGGACAAAAGATTTAAACAGTTCGCCAAAGAAGATGTACAAATGCCAAATAAGCATATTCAAAGATGCTCAGTATCATTAGTCATTGGGTAAATGCTCATTAAAGCCACAATGAAATACCACTATAAACCTATTCAATTGGGGGGTGGGACCAAAAACCGACAACACCAAGTGCTGACATAGATGCAGAGTAATTGGAACACTCTTGGATTACCACTAAAAATGAAAAATGGTTCACCCACTTTGGAAAACACTTTGACAGTTTCTTAGGAAGTTATACATACACCTACCATATGACCAGGTAACCCTCTCCTAGCTACAAAAGAAAAAAGAAAAACATGTTCAAAAACAAAAATCTGAACACAAATGTTTATAGTGACTTTATTCATAATCGTCAAAAACTGGAAACAAGTCAAATGTCATGTAATTGGTAAATGGATCAACAAACGCTGGTATATTCAAACAATGGAACAATACTAAGCAATAAAAAGAACAAAGTACTGGTAACTGCAGCAACATGGGTGACTGTATTGTGCTGAGTGAAAGAAGCCAGACTCAGAAAACTACATACTCTATGACATGCTGGAAACAGGGAAGCAATAGGGACAGAAAAAAGATTAGTGGTTGCCAGGATTTGGGGGTCAGGGGTAAGCTGATGACAAAGGGACATGACAGAGCTTTTTGAGCTGATAGAAATGCTCTATATCTTGATTTTTGTGGTTGTTATATGACTACATGCTTTTCCCCAAACTGTGCACCAAATGGTGAATTTTACTTTCTATAAATCATAACTCAATAAAAAATGTAATAATATAAGTGAGGGTATTCAGTTTCATGTTTTCGCTCTACAGGTAGATAGAATAAATATTTTTAAAGTTTCTATTTTTGTAATTCATATGTACAACATAATTTAAAGTGTCACAATTATTAAAGAATATGTGAAGAATTTTTGATAAGTTATTAAAAGGAGCAGGTCATAAAACAGCATGTATAGTATGCATTGCTTTGGGAAAAAAATATGCATAGGAAAAAGGTTATACCCAAAACATTAACAATAGCTATCACTGGGTAGAAAAATGATAGATACATTTTCTTTTTCCTTTATCTCTATTTTCTAATTTGCCTGCAATGAACATATGCAATAAGAACAAAAGTAGAAATTCCTTCTTACCAATATCATTGGTTTTGACATATAAAGAAAGAATTTTATTGCCAGAAGTTATCTGATATCATCTTACCCAATCCACAGACATAACAGATGACTAAAACAAACCTCATGAGATCAAATGATTTCTCTGATACACAGGGAAGCAACTGGAATAATGAAAGGGAACACAAAAAATTTTATACAAATCGTTTTATGTAAAATAACTAGAAAGAATCAATACAAAAACTGACCATTATTATTTTTTAAATTATATCCAAACATTTCCTTTCCAGTCTGATAATGGGGATATATTTCTAGAAAAGATGCCGTCTAACCATGAAATCTACCTTCTGTTTTTTGCCTCCCACTCCCATAGTGGTAAATTATTAGTAGATAGACACTCGGCTGTGCCCACACACTACATCTTGACAAGAATTATCAGAGCAAGAAATCAACATATATTCTGTTGTTGCTTCTACTTGACAAAGGGAAGTTTCATTCTTTTGTAAATATGAAAGTGATGCTAAAACAATTTTAAAGCTATTTCTAAAGCATTTTTAAAAATCTTTCATATACACTAAAACTTCAGTGTGCATTAAGAAGTAATTTTGAAACAATTTATGTTTACCAGCCTTAAGTTCCACACAGATGATGTAAAGAAAATCAAAATCTAAGAGGTATAGCTGCCTGGATTACAGAATTGACATTGGTAAATAAAGGAAATTCATTGACTCGCAGAATATCAGAATTGTTAGGAAATATAAAACACCTACTCATCAACTTCCTATACACTGTTTCATTAAAAAAAAAAAGAAAAAAAAAGTAGCCCAGGTAAATTAAGTGCCTTGTCCCAAGTCTCACACCATAATAGAGCCACTAGGCTGAAGGTCTCCTGAGTCCCATGTAGGGCTCCATCCAGTACACTATCAGAGAGGGAAGATGCCACAAGGTAGAATGGAGAAATGAGCTGTGTCATAGAAAGCCTGATAACATTCTCTACTTTTCTATGTGTTTGTTGAAAGATAGGTTATTTTTTATTAATGTTGACTTTAGTTGACTCATGTTTTTTTAACTAGAAGGAGAGAAATCTTGGCTTGTAAAATGTCACAGAAGATGATGTTTCTTTTGGGGGGGGGTACATTTGGTAGATTGTATTTCACTATTGAGTAAGCATGGCATTACTTCTGGTACATTCCAGAAATACTAGTGTTGATAAATTATACTGCTGTGCTTGTAGCCACTCTCTAGCAATGTTTTCAGTCAACAAGTTGGCTTACATAATAAGAGAAATGGGAGTGGGGGAAGAAGGGGAGACATGCAACTAATCCTAAATGTGTCAAGAATCTTCTGGGATTTATTATTTTCAAGAAGTTTCCTTAAAGATCCATGTAAGATAATTTCAAAGATAAATGGAACACAGATAGCCATGCCTCAGAGATGGTTCTTGAATTGGATCAGCATAATTTGGTGCTGGTCACAAGACATTTAGCATAATTTCAAATGAAAATAACCTTTGATACAGAAATAATATATGTCAAGTGTTTTTTAATAATAAAATGATACATAAAAGTATGTAGAAGGAAAATTAAGATAATCCATAATCTCACCATACCAAGATAACCACAACTAAAATGTTGGTATATTTCCTTCTAGACTTTTTTTCTCTATATGTATGTGTGTATATTTGATGTGAATTTGCAAATACTTAAATACAAAATTAATGCATAATCTTATTTTGTAATTATGCTTTTAGATTAACAATAGAATCACAGAAACTCATTTTCATGTCAATACACACAGATTCACATCATTTTTAATCTTTGAGAAGGTTTTGTAGATGACCATTGAGGTTGATAGCTGATTTTTATAAATCAAAAGTATTATCTGACAAATAACTGATTTATGCTATTAGTACCTTCATAATTATTTCCTTTGCAAGAAAACAAAAATACCTGGAAGTGAAATAACTAGATAAAAGAATATGGATACCTTTTTAACGATTTTTTTGTTTATATGAAAAATTGCCCTCTAGAAAGATTGTGCCAACTTGTATTACCAATAGCAGTATATAAGACGGATAGTTTTTGTACTCCCTTGTTGAGAGTCGCTTTTTTTAAATAGATACTTTTTATTTTGAGAATGAGAAAATGATACTGTTTTTGTTTTTAATTATTAGTGAGATGAATATTTTTCATATATTTAGTAGCCATTGGATTTTTTTCCTTTATTAATTTGACTTTGCCCATTTTCTATGTGAGTGTTGATATTATACATAAATAAGAGCTTTTTTTCACAATAAGATATTCACAGGAATTCTTATTGACACTAAGATAATTGCAGCTGTCTGAATCTAAATCTCTTCACACATCCTCCCCCAAAACCATAAAATTTAAAAAAAGAACAAATAATCCACACATGTCCTAGGAGAGAGAGAATACTTCAAATTACTTATAAGTAGAGAGATAAATACTAAATTCCAATGGAGATACCACTAGATCTCCTGCTGCCACAAAAGCCTATTGGAATAGAGAGCAGTGGGAAGGCAGTGTTAAGGCACTCCATGAAAAAGAGAAAAAGATAAATGGAGAACATAAATAAAACCAAAATGAAATCACTCTCACAAAAGGAAAGTCCAACTCTAAACTCTAAAATAGCAAACATAAATTTGGAACTTGGTGGATCATAGCAACAGTTACAGTGAATTCAGCAAAACTGGAGGTGGTAGTCTTGAAGAAGCATAACTTGTAGAAGACAAAAAAGATACATAGAAGGAGTAAGTACCCTTCTGATATGTAGAAGTGAAGGAAAAGGAGAGAAAGAAAGTAATGATTCTTCATAAATAAAAGAGAATCACAAGACATCTCACAGTTCCATTTCCCAACTACCATCACAAAGTCATCCATTTTAAAACAGTATTTTACTACATTGACAGAAGAGGATGGCCTTGAACTAGGAAATCTCTATGAAATACCTAGCAATAGGAGAAATCAAAAAAAGTATATTCAAAGCTACAAAATAATAAGAAAACAGAATATGGAAATCAAAATGTTTCACCTGATGAAAACCCTCCCCAAAACTACAAAGCAGAAGAATATTGTAACACAACACTATAAATGGAACTAAATGTTCTCAGACATTTATTTGTAATTTGAAAAATAACTAGTTTCTGAAATCTGAAAACTATGAACCAGAATGTACAAAAGAAGAAGAAATAAAACAAGAGTTTATTGAATACAAGGAGAGGGTTGGAGAAAAAAGAAAACACCTCAGAAATGGAGAATAAATTACAAGAAGAATATTTTCATATTAAGAAAGGCAGGAAAGCAAAAAAAAAAGAAAAGAGGATAAAAATAAGATAAAGAAAGAAGAAAAATGATCAGAGAGAAAGTAGTTGAAATAGAACACTAGGAAATAAGATCCAACATAGGTATAATTGGAGCCTCTGAAGAAGGAACACAATACTTTGTAGAAATAAGAGAAAATGTAAATAACATATTGAATGGGCTCACCATGTATCTGGGAAATTTGATTCAAAATGGCTCATTGTGAGGATACAGGCCCTTATTTTGAAGGAAGATAAAGATGATTAATTTTATAGTTGTTAAGCATGGAAGGGGTGAAAAGGAGATGCAGAGAAAACTTCAATGCAAAAGAGGAGAGAGAGAGAGAGAGAGAGAGAGAGAGAGAGAGAGAGAGAGAGAGAGAGAGAGAGAGAGAGAGAGAGAGAGAGACTAAGGTTTTGAAATACATCCAAATATAACATTAATCACAATACATGCAAATGGACTATACACTCCAATTAAAAAACAAAGATGGTCGGGGCCAGCCGAGTGGCACAATGGTTAAGAACTGGCTTGGGACGCCAGAGGGCCCCGGTTCAGATCCCACATATGAGGGCCAGTGACAGTGCCCTCCACAGCTAAGATGCTGAACAACAACTCAACCTAGAGCTGGGCTGCCGTGAGTCGCCAGCGACGGCGTAGGCTGCAGCCCCTGCTGCAGTGGGTTGCCATGGGCTACCGTGTGTAGCCAGCAGTCAGCCTGAGCGGCCAGCAGTCAGCCTGAGCGGCCAGCAGCCGCTGTGAGCGGCCGTCCAGAAGCCGGGACTGATCTGCCTCACCCGGGAAGAGTGCAATGATGGTGCCGAGTTGGGCCAGTGAAGCGACGTCCTCCACACTAGACTAAAGAACAAAACAACAGCAACTTGTCTGTTCCCCTTCCTCCAATTCCCTACCACTGTTCCCATCCCCCCAATTCCCCAATAAAAATCTTAAAAAAAACCAAAAACACAAAAAAACAACAAAGATGGTCAAACAGCAAAAATATTTAACACTGTGTTACTTACATAATGTTTATACATTACAAATTATTAGAAATATTAAAAGAGTTTGGCAAGATACCTGGATTTAATATATATTGAATATATACATATATATTATACACTTATATGTTTAATTGCATTTTTATTCATGAGCAACAATCAATTAGAAAACATAAATTTTAAAAAGTTACCATGCTCAATAGCCACAAAACACAAAATATTATGTATTTAGAGATAAATCTAACAAAAGGTGTTTCTTTATAGATAAAACTCACTGAAAAACATTAAATAATTGGACAGATAAACCATATATAATAGATATTTCAATGTTACCAGATATATTGATATTTTCAATGAAATCTCAATCAAATTCTTAACAGCGTTTTTCATAAAACTTGAAGATTTTATTTTAAAATGTATATGAAAGCACGAAGGACAAAAAAATACTCAGATACTCCTGAATAATAACAAAGAAGATGGCCTAATATTATCAGATATCAAGATTTAATATAAAGCCATACTAATTAAGACAGAAGGATACTGGTAAAGGATAGCCAAGTAGACCAATGAAACATTATTGAAATAATGGAAATACCATCTATGTTTAAGCATGACAGATAAGTAGAGGAAAGATAGACTACTATTGGCTTTTTATTTTTAAAAATTTGATTATTTACCCCTCACAACCCAAGAATCTATTCCAGGTGGATTAAATTTTACACATGATTAGAAAAACTATAAAACTTTTTGAAGCTAATAAGGAAAAATTATTATAACCTCAGCTCATATTTCTTAAAACACAAAATATATAAAGATACAGAAAAAAATGATAAACTTGACTATCCTAAAATTAAAATTCTTAAAATGCATCTCAAGATACCATAAAAAGGATAAAAAGTAAGCCTCATACTGGGAGAAAATATGTGTAGTCATATAATTGTGAAAAGGCAAGTATCTTGACTATATAAAGAAGTCCTACAAAGACAACCCAGTTGACAAATGAGTCAAAGATATGAACAAGAAACCCAAATGCTTCGTAAACCTTAACAACAAAGAAAAAGAAACTGGAGAGAGAGAAAGCAAGAGAGAGAGAAATATCAACATCATGAGAGAAATGTCAACGTCATTAGAAATCAGGCAAAGGCAAATTAAAACTATTGGATTGTCGGAAAAGTCATGACACATTTTTGCTACGGAAAACGTAGAAAAATACGTCATGACAAAACAGAAAATACAATGTAATTTCACACATACTGGATTGGCAAACTTTTTTTTTTTTTTTTTTTTTTTTTTTTTTTTAGCTGAGCCATCCTGTCACCTGTTGACAGCTCAGCGGCAGCTCAGCTTGGGCTGGGAAATAAATCGGTGACCGTGTTGGTCAGAGCTCTTACTCTTGAGCAAGCTCTTAACCAACTGAGCCACTTAGCCAGCCCCTTGGCAAACATTTTTAAGTTGGCTAATACCTAACAATCACATGGGAAAACAGATTGGCATTACCTGGTAAAGAAGAGCATATAGAAATCCAAGATGGCAAAGTATATAAACACTATGCTTGCATCCTTCTATGAACACATTAAAATTACAACTAAATTATAGAACAATCAACCTAGAGAACCAACTGAAGTCTAGCTGAACAGAAGTCCTATAACCAAAAATATAAAGAAGCCACATCAAGACACGTAGGAGGGGTGGAGATGCAAAATGGGCCCCAAACCTCTGTGCAGCAGTTGAGAATCAGGAGGGATATCTCGACCACAGAGGATCCCCTGGGAGGAACAAAGGACACCAGCCAGCAGAGTAGCTGGTGCTGGGAAGAGGAGCCCCCACAACATCTGGTTGTGAAAAACAGTGCGTATTCTGACCATCCAGGTGGGATGGAAGGCTGCAAGAAACCCAGACGTCCTCTTAAACAGCCTGTGCACAGACTCATTCACTCAGAGGTACTCACACTGGGCTCCAGCAGAGGGATGGTGATTGGGGGTATACGGCATAAGGAATATAGTCAATAATATTGTGATAGCACGGTATGGTGTCAAATGGTTGCTGGACTTATCATGGTGAACACTTTTATAGGTATATAAATGTTGAATAACTATGGTGTACACCTGAAAGTAATATAATATTGAATGTTAGCTATATTTTTAATAAAAAGCCTTAAAAAAAGAACATATATTTTTATGACTTAGCAACTCCAAGTAAAACACTTAAACATATGCACCAGGAGACAAGAATGCTCACAACACCATTGTCTCAAATGATAAAATGTCCATCAACAACAGTATTGATAAATATATTGTTGTATATTCAGACAATGGATTACTATATAGTAGTGAAAACTGAAGGAATTACAACTACCTACATCAACACTGATGAATTTCAAATCGATGACAAGCAAAATAAACAAGTCTAAAAAGAATATAGTCAATATTCTTTCAACTTTTAGAACTCATAAATAGGTAAAATTGAGTGATATATTGTTTAAGGATACATACATAGGTGATAAAATATGAAGAAAAGCAAGAGAATAAATAACACAAAGTAGAGAATAGTAGTTACCTCTTGGTGAAGAGAGTGAGATGTTTTTGGCAAGGAGCACATAGTACGCTTCTGTTACTGGTAATATTCTATGTCTTTATCTAGGTGGTGGGTACACTATTTTTCATTTTTAAATTGTACATACACACTTTAAACACTTGTGTGTATGATTTCTGTTACAATTAAAAATCAGAAAGAAAGTATTATAGTGGAAGCTTCATATGGGGCTCCCACTTCCTGGAATGTTAGCCAGATGAAATCTTTAACATTTTAAACTTGTATCTCTTAGAAATCAAAACCAAAGCAGGCAGGCTCTAGGCCTCAGATATTGGGCTAGCTGGATGAGTGATTTTGCATGTGTTATCTGCTTTGGTTATTTAAGTGACAGATTTTCTTTACCTGCCACAAGAAATTCATTTATGGAAGCCTAGAGGCACAAAGCTGAATTTGACGAATAAAGTGTTCTGTCTGTCTCATCTTCTTCCTTGGTTATTTGCTACAATTGCACAACTCCTGGAAAGACAAATTTCCACTAGCACCTGTGTCCACCAGCACAAGTATCTATTGCATTTTAGTGGGAGTTAATTTATATCAGACTAAGCCAGTTGGACCAACTGTGTAATTCACAGATCTGTGAGCAGGCTCCTGAGTAACTCCACCAAGCATGAGGGAGGAAGAGAGGGAGGGAGGGAGGGAGAGAGAAACAGGAAGAGAGAGAGAGAGAGAGAGAGCCCTATTTATATACAATAAAATTATAGGCAGATAGTGAAGAAATAGAAATATACATACTCGTACATAAGCAAATGGGAAAAAGAGGGAGAGAGAATATTTTGATGGGGTTTTTAATATATATTCTCAGGTTAACTCTAAATATATGGCAGACTAACTTAAAATTGAAGTAATGTGAGATATTGGATACAGCCATACATGAAACAGGGCTCTATCCCAATTATGTAAGTCAAAAAATGTTCCTTCTTTTCCTAAGGTATCTAAATTTTGTTGGGTTTTTTAGTTTTAAAAAGCCCTTACTTTAGCACAGTGTCACTAAAGACTATTGGATGCACTGTAACATAGTGAAAGGTTTGTGGAATGCAACACATTAACCTCAGAGCCTTGCAAGTGTCACAGAAACAACTGCGTTTTTGTTGCGGAGAAAAATCGAGCCTGCAGCAATCTGGGTGCTGAGAAATTGGTAAGGGTGTGCAGCAGACACATACCTTTAATGAGAAAAGGACAGCCAGATTGAAAATCACACTTCTCAGCCCCTCAATTAGAGAATTCTTTCAATATTTGTACACATAATATCTTCACTGCCAAATCAATAAAATGTGATTTTGATGTGGACTTGTGTGGAGAATTTTCCGGCTCTCATGTACCCTTCTTTGAACCGGTCAGTGGTTCCACCCTGGAATTGGGAAACCCAAATAGAAAATGTGGGCCCTCCTCCTTCACTCCATGTTTTCCAAAGAGAATAGAAAACAGCTCCACCTAAGGAATGAAAACTTAAAATGCCTCTGAAACAAGAGCTCGCTGAGATTGGCGAAGAGAGAGGAGGGAGAGGTATTGGGTTTGGCCAAGATTTCCAATTAATGTAATCCAGATGTTGGTCTAAAATCTAGATAAGATTGTCTTGAAACCCCCATTCCATCATTTCTAAAAAGTCCAATGCTGTCCCCCAAATTCTGTGAATCCCTGGCTCCCTTATGCTCTCAAGTTCACCTGCAGAATTCCTTTCAGTTTTGGATCATCTTCTCATCTCCCAGTCAAGATAGGGATATCAGCAACTTTTCATGACTTCCACACCAAACAAACAAGCAAAAGCAAAAATACTCACAAAAAACTGTGGGAGTGTGGCAGTCTGTAAACATAAAATGCACATAGTTGTTCTTTAAAGTCCTTTGTCACTCCCCGGACTTGTTCCCCCTTCTCCCTACCCCTCGTCCCATCTCTTCAGCCATAGCCCCATTAAGTACAGAGCCAGCCATCTATTTCTTTCATTGCCTTGTCTACAGCTAACCCGCACCTCTCAGTATTTATCCTCAAGAGTTTATCAAATGTTTTCCAACATAAAGCAACCAAGAGAAATTTGGGGTTCAAGTGGTAGGATAATAAAGCTTGTCATCACGATATGCAAAGAACCAAAGAGAGTGGAAATGTCCCCGGAAGAGGTCATTTTCTCTGTTTCCAATCAGTGGAATGTTTTGTAGAGAGGTGGAGGCCCTCTGATCTGAGGAGTCAAGTCTGTGAAGAGTGCAGTGGGGGAGGCCAAGAGTGCTGATGCAGGGGATATGCTAGAACTCAAAACCCCCAAAGACAGAAAGAGCCCCTGTCCCTACTTAGGGAATAAGAGTGATAATCAAGTTTCTGAGACTTTGTGAAACTCTCTGTCTCCCAATGCAATCTGCAGGTCTAGGCTTATCAATCCTATTTTCTATTCATTAAATCTGTTTCTAAGATATCATTTGGGGCTGATGGTGGTAGGGAAGGAGGTGGGATAGATTAAGTTTACCCCATGTTTAGATATACTTTTAATGGGCATTATCTTCATTACCTCCAGTGGTGCTCCTCTCACCCTTAAATTCATATACCCAATGATAGCAAAGGAAAAAAAAACCAACTTACATCTGTCGATTAAAGCTATCACAGCCTTTTTTGGTTTCATTCAGTCTCTAGTGAATTAACTATCCATTTAATTCAAAGTTCAAACTCTTTAGCAGGGCTGGTTATTTCGTCTTCAGGATGTCTTCCTTCATCCTTCTTCTTTCATCTTGCTTCTCTCGTCTCTCTGTGCAGGAAAAGTTATATAACTTTGGAGGGTGCGCTGGGAGGAAGGCCCTCAGGGCTTGGATCTTCTCCACAGAGGAGTGGCTCATCTTGCGTCTGGAGGTGCAGCTGGCTCCATGGTTCTTGGACCACCAGCCTGGTCCCCTTTGCTGAAGTCCTTGGTCCCTGTCTCATACTTCAGCTGGAAGCCCATGCCATTTATGGTCTCCTAATCCTAGCTAATTCTGCTCTCAAGACTTTCGCATCTCACTGCAGCAGACAAGAACATTGAGGTCCCTTCCATGTCCTTTCCACGCTGTAAGACAAGGAAAACTAGGAGGCTATGACTCATCAAGACTCTTTCTATACACCCCAAGCAGCCAGCTCTAGCTGCTGAGACCTGAGAGTCTCAGCAAGACGGTCTTCTCACTAAGTTCCAAACAGGAAGCAAGAAGCAAATTCCTTCTGCTTCAGTTCCATCCACAACCTATCTGGAGTTTTGCCTCTTTTCTGTCACTCCTCCCTTCCCATCCCCTGACCCTGAGCCGAGGCACAGAGGAATGCGATGGTGGGTACAAGATAATTAGCTCAGGGGAACTGATAGTGTGTTCAACATCTTTTATTGAAAACCCACTATATCCCAGACAAACTTCTAGGGTCTGGGGATACAGCAGTAAATAAAACCATTTGAGTCCTTATTCTCCTGGAGCTTACAGTCTAGTCATGGTAGAGTGTTAAGAAGCCTATATACAAAAATATATATATCAAGGTCAGTTTGGCATAAGCACCAAAAAGTAAAAGTAAAGCTGAAAAGGGTATAGAGAGTGACAGAGGTATATTTTAGTCAGGGTGATCACAAAAAAGATTCAACTGAAGACTCCTCAACCATTCTCTAGTGAATAGTTAGAATGTAGAGAGAACTATAGACACCTCAGATGCCCCTAGTGAGTGTGTGTGCATGTGCATGTGTGTGTGTGTGTATGTGCGTGTGTTGGGGATGGGGGTGTTGAGGAAGAAAGGGAACTGAAGATTAGAAACCTAAGAAACACTTCTCTCCAGAGAAGAAAAATGATGAAGGGTTGGCTCCCAGATTTAGCAGCAGTTATAGTTCGTACACATCTCATAAAAAGAAACGGGAAGAGAGAAGAATGGCTCTGATGCTACCAATCCAATTGGTCGCCTGCTTACAGAAAGGCAAACAAGGAGCACTGCTGGCAGAAGCAGTGACACAAGTCCTCCCACCCCAGCTGTGGAGCCACTCAGCAGTCAGTGCTCCGGATGTGCAGGACACAGCAACTTCAAGACACCACCCCCCACCACCCCCTACCATGGATGTGCCCTGAAAGAAAAATTTCTCCTAATCTTGACTCAAACCAGTGCCACCAGCTGAAGGACTTGGTCACCAGAAGCAAGTAGTGCTAGGCCAACCAAGGAGAGACACAAGTCATTCCAATGACTTCTCCACCAGAAAACCCAGTATGGGTACAAAGTCAAGTGTCCGCAAATGCTTAAAAGAGTCAAAAGGACTAGGAAATGTTAAATACCAGAAATGATCTCAGAAACCATCCAGCCCAAATACCTTATTTCAAATATATCTTTCTTGGAGCACAAAAGACACAGGAGGGAGAACGTCTTGGGATGGTTCAAAGAGGAGGAGGCATTAGGACTCAGTCTTGAAAGGTAAATAAGGGTTTGCCAGATGAACAAGAAGGAGAGAGGCAGGTGAAAACATCACAATAACAATATCAAAATAGCATCTCCCTGGGTTTGCTCTACCCCAGCCCACCAGACTCTGAGTCCACCAACCTACCCTGGAACATCAAGGGAAGTCTTACGGCTCCCGCTCACCGGTCTTTGGGCTCTGGAGCGCGTCCCTGCTGTGCTGCATTACGGGACAACACACATAAAAAAAGGAAACCACAACATTTATCAATAATGTCAGGTAATAGAATGAGGCTGGTCATTGCGTGACTGAACTCCAAATGAACAACGATATGTTCAGAGAAAGGACAAGTCACCTGCCTTCTCCAACCTCCGTGGCTCTGACCTGAGTAAAGGGACGCCCATAGGCCAGTTCACCACAGACATCTGGAGACTAGTTCTTCCCCACCTCTTAGCCCTTCTCGCCAGCCCATGGAGGAGAACCACCAACACAGGTGCAATCTCCCAATGTCTACAGAATTTTCAAGTGGGAAGCTGTTTTAAAAGCACCCAAAAAAAAAAAGTTTAAAAATAAGATGAAAACAAGGGGAAAAGCACCAAAAAAACGTAAATATCTAAACACATGGATCTGTAAGTCCACAGATATGGATGTTAGTAACAACTCTCATCTAACTACGCGAGTAATTAAGCAACCCCCGCATCCTCTCTGCTGCTTGGTGTGCATGCTGGTAAAGTGACGCGGTTAACTGATCAACTCTGAGGCCTCTCCAGGTTGATAAAATTGGGTGATTTCATGTTTCTCTCACAAAAATGCTAAAAGTACTAACAACTTCATTTGTCACCATCTGTTTAACTTTGGATTTAATTCTTATTATTTTGTGTGTCTCCAGGCCACAGGAATGCCATAGGAGCATGGAAGTGCCTGAAATGATTGACCACAGCCTACAGCCATACCACCCTGAAAGCACCCGATCTTGTCTGAAATGATTGGCCACTCTTACTTCGTTTTACCAGGTCTTAAGACAAACCAAATCTATAGCAACACAGGCATGCAAAATAATTTTGACCTTTTGCCAGAAAATATTCTAATGATAAGCACACAGCGTAAGTACAATGCTTGTCCCATATTGTCCTAACTTGGGGCAACTCCCATAATTCAAACTAGTAAAATAGTTTGAAAATATACATATGTTGGAATTTGACTCAAAGTAACTGACTTTTATGGTTTACACTGACTACAAAGGGAGTTAACTGGTAAGATGTACGTGTTTTTGGGTGCCCTCTATGTGCTTTTACAAGTGTTTTTTGTCTTTGATGATTTAAACCATATGTTGAGGTATTTAGAGGATTATTTTATCAGGAATGCTCTAGTTTGAAAGAAATACCAGGGCAGAGCCACAAGTTTATGCAAGATGTGTATGCACACATGCACATATACACATACACACTTGTGTGCGCGCACGCGCACACACACACACACACACACACACACACACACACAGTTGGATGTAAATCATCCTATGTCCTCCAGCAGTTGGACTGCCATCTTGATAAATAGGACCTGTCACATTAATTTAATCCTGAATTGCTCTGAAACATAGTTCTGGTGCAAATATAAATTCTGTAGAGTAATGGAATGTGTTAAGCCTTTAACAAATGAATGTTTAATGACTGTGAACAAAAACATAAATAATGAGAAACAAAAGTTACAGGATTTAGTACATTTATCCTCTAAGTTTGCAAAGCTTATAAAATATTTAGAGGCAGCAATGTCATATCATACTTCAAATAATGTCCTTCAAAAGCATTTCTGGTGATAGACTGCCAAGGTCCTGATGGAGATCTTGCTACTGAATAAATTCAAAATATTGAGTGACTCTATGACCTGCAAAACCTACTCACCCAGTGATGCCTCACTTACAACTGTTACGTACTTTTAACACAAGTGTTTGAGATGGCAATAGGTTTCATCTCTTTTGCCAGTTCTGATCAACAAATAGTAAGCTCGAGAATGCTGTGCTGAGAAGGATCTGAAGCTCCATCTGGAATCTGAGTCCTGATTGATTGTTGATGTCTACAGTAGGAGAGGGAGGCTGGAGTGGCTACATATGTGCTGCACATCTTCACACATCCCCACAGGCATCTATATCCTGAACCACTATGCATGGAAGCACATTCTTCCTCTCGCAGTTTTCACCATGTCACTATCCCCTTCCAGAATTTAAAGTAGCTCCAGATTGCACTTTCAGATCAACTATAAGCATTATTTAAAGTCTTGTATCATTGATTACATTTTCTAACTGCTCTACCTCTTCCCTTTCTCACCTTCCCAATGACATCCTCAGTTTCTTTTCTGTTGCTGCCTACAACATAACCCCTCCCTGTGAGTCGTTAGATCTCCTCATTGATGCTCTATGGTCCTTCACTATTCCTGCCTCCTGGCCTTACTCATGCCATCCTTTCTCCTTGGCCTGCCTGCCTGCCTGCCTGCCTGCCAATCTGCTCCAGTCCCCTCCTCAAAGACTCAGGCTTAACATCAAAAAATCTTTTGTGACAGGCAAATTCCTGATGACTCTTTTAGCCCCATTTCCTCAATCTTACTCTACATATTTATACTGAATTATCATACTCTTGTGTTGATTTATAACCATTCTTTGATTGTTTCAAGAGGGCTTTTCTCTTTTCTCTTCAAGTGGCTGCACCATAACAATAGGTACCATATCTTCTAATTTTCCACACCCCCAACTAATGCTTCTTATTTGAATAAATACTGTGTCATCTTATTGCTATTATGATATGCCAACAAGAGTCACACATTATTTTAAAATATTATATTTTCCCCTGCATTATATAGAAAAGAAGAAAAGAACAAAGGATAATAATATTTTCTCTGTGCTTTCCATGCCCAGACACAGGGCCTTATTTTCATTACCTCATTCAGTTCTGATAACAGCCCTATGAGGAAGATATTATTATTATTAATCCACATTTTCCAGGTGAGACAATTAAGGCTCAAAAGGAGTGAGAGGCATACTCGAGTTACATAGCTAATGGAGCTGTCTTTCTGTTGTCCCTCACTGTCTCCTCTTTAACAAGGTTCAATGAAGGTAAATGCCATTTATTACAGAGGAGAGAAATTAGTCCAACTAGAGAGGTCAAGGATGTTGAAAGATCCAAATATTTTGGAATCCTCAGTTAACTAAGAACCCCCTTTCTATATAAACAAGGGAAGAAAATATGTCATCACATTACTTTATTGTAACCTCAATACACACAAAGCTAATGCTATTTAGGTGGACATTGCAAAAAATGGGCATCTACTTTTTCCCACAGGTGGAAGCAAGCAGAATGAATTTTTTCCACCCACTCACTTCTCATATTGATTATCACTCTCCTCAACTCTCATGTAAACAATTCTTTTTCAAAAATCTCCTTTTTATTGCCTTTCTTATGCTCTCCTGGCACCCAAAACAAAAACAGTCAAGAAATGAATATGAATATATTCACAAGCAGAAGGAGAAGCAAGGGCTTATATTAGTTTTCATTGATGAAACTACAAAGCCTCCCATACTGCATGATTTTATTTATATAAGATTTATTTTGGAAGTGAAAACCTATAAGAAGAGAGGTCAAATTAGTGGTTGCCAGAGGCTGGGGGTAGAAAGAGAAGGCTGACTGCAAAGGGGCGTGAGGGAACTTTGTGGGTGATGGAAATGTTCTGTATCTTCACTGTGGAGGTGGTTACACACCTGTATTCATTTGTCAAAATTCATTGACGTGTATTCCTAAAAAGGATGAATTTCACTCTGTGTAATTATACCTCACTAAAGCTGGTTTCAAAATAAAATAAAAACTCTTGAATAATTGGAAACATAAAATCTAACAGTAGCAAGAGAATATGGATTTTGCTTGCATGTGAATATACAGAATTGGCCTATTATAATATGTATTTAAGTTCAGAGAGAAATCTAGTATATATATGGCTGTTGTTTTTTTCTCAAAGAATTTAAGAGTGGCAAAAGCATTTACATTAGACTGACACAAGCTTTTATGGAATTGAGAGGGTTTCCCTCAAAAAAGTCAAGATCACACAGCCTGAACCTTCTCCCCTACAGTAAAACCACTAGCTGGAATGTCAGTAAAATGCTGATATGGTAAATCCTTCTTGGAGGAGTTGGCCTCTGCCAACACCTCTTCCAATTGCAGTACATTTGCAGTTAACAAGACAGGTGAGTTCTCTCAACCTAGATTTTCAAGTTCCAGGAAACAATGTATCCAGTGCTTTAAAGCCCACCTCCCACCCCCACCCCCAAAAAAACCTACAAATCTAATAACCCACTTAAAATCATTAAATTTCTGATCCATCAAAATAAGGAAACTAAAGACCAAATATTGCAAGCTATCATTAGTACGCTACATATCAGAAACAAATTATTTTGTTAACTGCATTTATTAATATTATAATATTACCATTTCCCATGATTGTATAACCCAGAATGTTCAAAAAGAGAAAAATTAAATCAACCTTCATTTTCTTCACTTCTGGTGAGATTTAAAAATTGCTTACGTGTTAAAAATGTACACATTGTTAGCAATAATAACCCACTATATCTACTAATGAATTTTATGAAAGTACATCTAACTTTTCCAATATGTTTTTTGACAAATTCCTCCTTTGGACTTTCATTATCCTTTTTGTAATCTTTTTTTTTTTAAGATTTTTTTTATTGGGGAATTGGGGGGAGGGAACAGCATTGGGAAATCGGGGAAGGGAAACAGAAAAGTTGCTGTCCTTTTGTTCTTCAGTCTAGATGTGGAGGACCTAGATAAGAAAACCGCTTCACTGGCCCATGTTGGTATTGTGATCATTGGGCTCTTCCTGGCTGAGGCAGATCAGTAGCTGGCCATTGGATGGCCACTCACAGCAGCTCATGGCAGCTCATGCCAGCTGCCGGCTGCTCATGCTGGTTGCCAGCCACTCATGGTAGCTTATGGCAGTCCACTGCAGCCCCATTGCAGCCTACGCCATTGCCGGCTACTCACAGCAGCCCAGCTTCAGGTCGAGCTGTTGTTCGACCTGTAGAGGGTGCAGCATCACTGGCCCATGTGGGATCCAAACCAGCGGCCCTGCTGCTCAGAGCTCATGCTCCCAAGCCAACTCTTAAACAACGAACCACTCAGCCGGCCCCCTTTTTGTAATTTTAATCATATTTATTTGCTTAGTCACTATAAAACTGTGAGTTATATTAACCTATCTAAATTTTATGGTAGGAAATTTTTATTGTAGCCTATATATTGATTCTGAAGAACAGAAAGAAATTGTGATCATTACCTAATTAAAGTAGCTTCTTGCCAAATGTAGAATGATCTCACTTTGTAAATGGTTTGGGGTGGTTTTTTTTGGGGGGGGGGTTATTATGAGTTTTTTGGTTTTTTTTAATAAGCTTAGAGGGTTTTTTTATAAACTTGGTTTTTGTTTTGTTTTGTTTTTAAGATTCTACATATAAGACAGATAAGACAGTATTTGTCTTTCTCTGTCGGATTTTTTTCTCTATCCTTTCCCCATTGTATATTCTTGGTCCCTTTGTTGTAAATTACTTCACCGTATATGTGTGGGTTTATTTCTGGGCTCTCTATTCTGTTCCATTGAGCTATGTGTCTATTTTTATGCCAAGACCATGCTGCTTTAATTAATATAGCTTTGCAATATAGTTTGAAATCAGAGAGTGTGATTCCCTCCAGCTTTGTTCTTCTTTCTCAAGATTGCTATGGCTATTTGGAATCTTTCATTGTTCCACAGAAATTTTAGAATTATTTGTTCTATTTCTGTGAAAAAGTCATTGGAATTTTGATACGGATTGCATTGAATCTATGTATTGCTTTGAATAGTATGAGCATTTTAACAATATTCATTCTTCCAAACCATGAGCACAGACTATCTTTCCCTTTATTTGTGTCTTCTTCAATTTCTTTCACCAATGTCTTCCAGTTTTCAATATACGGGTCTTTCACCACCATGGTTAAATTTATTCCTAGGTTTTTTTTTATTCTTTTTGATAATAGATACATGGAATTATTTTTTAAATTTCCCTGAGCAAAGAGATTACTAGTAAGGAAATTGAATCAGCAATCAGAAACCTTCCCAAAAAATAATAGTCCAGGAACAGATGGCTTCTCTGGTAAATTCTACCAAATATTTAAAGGAGAATTAATACCAACCCTTCTCAAACTCCTTCAAAACTAGAACTTATATAAATTTTATTGTAAGAAATTTTAGATGTTTCAAGCTGTAAATTGATTCTGAAGAACGAAAAGAAGCTGTGATTTTTATGTAATAAAAGTAGCTCCTTGACAAATGTATAATGGTCTGACTGTATGTTTTTAATTCTGCTATTTTAGCAATACACAAAATACAAACAAAAAAGCACAACTACTGAATGGCCTTATGACTTCACTTCTAAACCAGGTTTTGTTTTTTTGAGGGTTTTTTTTTTTAAGCCACAAAAGAAGCAGATAAGAGTCCTGGCCCATGGGTTTAAATGGCATGTGTGTATAATAACGAGCATAAAATATAAAATTATTTTCAAATTGTAATATCCATCAATAGTTAACTATTGGCCTCTCTTCAAAATTCTAAACAAATTCTTTGATAATAATTAGCTTCAGATATTGTTAGGTTTCATGAAGACAAATAGTGTACTACCTAGAAAGAGACAGTTCACTAAAGGAATACAGCAATTGAGGTTGAAACATGTCCACAAATGTTAAAACATCAGTTTTCTCAAAGAGCATGTCCCGAAAATTGATGGGCTGAACAAAGGGAAAGAGCTGAGGATCTTTTTGAGTTTTTGGGTCCTGTTAATAGGCAGGCCTTTCTAAAATGTTTTATTAGATTACTTTCAGTGCAGACTTTTGGAATCAGTACAGTATAGTGTTTTTGATACTTTTGCTAGTATGTTTCACAATGGGGCAAATAACTATGGGGAAAGTTATTTTAAACTCTTTGTGCTTTATCTATAAAATGGAGCCAATGGATATTCCATAAAGTTGTTGTAAGGATTAAATGAGATAGCACATGTAAAGCTCTTAAAACTGCATCTTGCTTATAGTGAGCATTCTGAAAGTGTTAGCTATTATTGTTGTTATTGTTGCTGTTGTTTTAATAGTAGCTATAATTTTTGAAGTATCTACTGTTTTCTAAGCTCTAACCTATTTCAATTTTCTTAAACTCTGCAAAGTAGTATGTTAGCTCCACTTTACAGATGGAAAAAATGAGCTTAAGAGTTGAAATAACTTGTTCAAGGATAGGTCAATCTAGACAAAGCCTGAATTGTGCTTTATCTATAAAATGGAGTCAATGGATATCCCATAATTAGAATCTGACATTGGAGTCTGAGCTCCGTCTACTTTACCACTCTTGCAGCATGACCATTCATCCATCATCTTCACACATTTAAGAGAATAATGATGCTCTCTACACAAAATACCACAATGAAGCGTGACTGTAAAAAAGACAACATCTAAAATCTTAGAACACAGTTCTAAAGTCCTACTAAGAATATTCACATTTATTCTCACATGAGTCAGTTAATGAATCTTGAAGCATCTCTAATAAAAGCATGCACTGGCCTCAGTAAATGCTTAGGTGAATTTTTAAAGTTTTTTAGATGAAATAAATGTTAAAACCTAGTTAAAAGTGTATTCTAGTCATTAGCAGAATAATCAACCAGAATCATTGTAGCTTAGTAGCCTCATAAGCAATTGATCAGAGGCAAAATGTTATATTCTGAAGAGGAAATTAAGGTTCCCTTCATTCTTTCTCATCTGTGCAGTGGCAGTTTACTTCCTACCCTTCCTACAAGGCTCTCAGGAAAAATACAGGCTTACTGCTTATAACCTATTCTTGTTGTCCTCACAGCAGTTATTTCCTATGCTACACATAGAGCATGGTTTAATTTTTCTTGAATTACTTTTTTGTTTACATATTTTATTTCCTTAATGAGTGACTCAATATGTAGACTATCACATTTTTTCCCTTTTTTCCTTAAATTAGATCTCAGAGCACATTTTTCAAGTGCAACTGACATGAACTAAATTTGAAATAGAAGATGGTCCTTATCACATCACTGTGTTCATGAATATTAATCCACATAGACTGTCCTATTAAAAGTACAGAAACGATTGAAACCAATGGAAATTGGCCAATAAAGCACAAAATAGGACAGAGAAGCAGATGTTTAATGTGCTGTGATGGACCTGTGGACAACTCTCAAAAGACACAAACATTGTTCCATAGTGATCAAAAGGAGTGGATGCCTTTTTTCTTGCTGGACAATATACCCAACAAGAGTTTTGCAAAACAGAAGAAAACAGCTCTATGTATGATAAAAACAGTTTGTCCCCAGGATAATTTCTCATTCTCAATTGTCTGAGTTTTCCAAGTCAAACTAGCTGAAATAGAAAGTCCTTAAATGGCTATACTTCATGAAAAATAATCTGGTCAATTTATGGTTTGCAGTCCAAGAGTTCAAAATGGGCAGAGTAAGCAACTATACTTCCCATCCAAAATGTGTGCGGGGATGGGGGAGTAAAGGGGAACCGGACATCCTCCCTACCGGTATCACTATGGCCAAGCATCATCACGGTATGAAATATGCACATTGCTGGTTGGTGTACAATGGTAAAGGTGCACATTCCCGAATGTGGTCAGTGTGGGAATCTGGGCTCGAATCTGACACGTTAGCATGTAGGTGGTGTATCTCCAATCTGTATAGTTTCTTACCCTGACATCTTTCATCACACTCATTAAGGAAGAGAAAACGAATACATGTGGTCACCAGATTCCTTTTTGTTTCTGAAAGAAAGCCGCATCCTTTAATTACCCCTTACCATCTTATTGCTCCAATTATTACTGCAACTTTGGAATAATTCTTATTTGACATAGGCTTTTTAATCAAGAATAAACAAGACCACACATCCTCCTGATTGATACATTAAAAACATATGTCTATTATGATAAATACCCCCACAGGAAAAGAAAAAAAGTTTAGTGAAAAGCGAAAAGCCAGGCTAAGTGATGGAATCAGACTCACCTCTAGACCACTGGTCACTTTTTTTCTAAGGTTGCCCTTCTTCAGGCTATCAAAGCCTTAATGTGCTGAATAGGATGTTGATAGTTTGTGTGCTTTCTGTCAGAATATCTCAGTTTGGTCTAGAAGGTTGAGGATAGGATTCTGATCTCAACTTTGCCATACTCCAAGAGTGAGAATCATAGAACCAAGGAGGAGAGAAATGGAGTTGTGACATAAAACTTCTAAAATTTAGGACATGGCCAGCAAATCTGCAGCTAGATATCATAGACCTTTTTAACTTTCCCATCTGAAATTTTCCAAGCTTAACCAGGTGGTATTGAAGAGCAGTTGGATAAAAAATAATTCTAAATATTGAATGGAGAATTTCAATGCCTGATATTAAATTATTAACATGTGAAACATGTGCGAAATAATAGAAAGGTTGACATCTATTGCGCACAGTCCACACATGTAATATGTTTGTACAAAAGCATGTAAGGGAGAGCAATGTGAGATTCAGCAGCACAGAATAATGACACAGAGGAATCTACAACACAAGAAGCAAAAAAGAAGAAATACAGAGGGAAAGAAACAAAAGGAAATAATGGAAGACAGAAAAATAGCAGGACTACAAGCAGAATACTAAAGATATGAGAGAGAAAAAACACAAAAAGGAATATTTAAAAGACATGGTCACAGTGTCAAATGAAAAGAAGCAATATAGGACACTTGGTTATATCTGTTGGGGAAAAATGTGATTCAAAATGTTCCCTGAAAGGAATATGATCCTAAAATTTTCTGAAAACTATGGCTGAGACTTATAAGCTGAAGCAATTTATGGTAATGACAATCAGCAACAACTATGCAAATAAAGCTAACGCCAATTTCAGCTAAGGAAAACATTTTTAAGTTGTTAAGTAAGGGACGACATACACAAAAGAAAACAAAATGTCCCTCTAATGGGAAAAAAAAGTCATTTGGGCTTTGATAAATATGACATCATGCTACTGTACAACATTTATTCTTTTTCCTCTGCTTTCTCAGAGAAAAATAAACCAGCATTTCCCCAAAGTGCAGGGAAACTAAGACTTACCCTGTGACTAGAAGTTGTTTTACAAAACACTAGGAATATTAACCTGGAATTTTTGGTCATTGTGTTTCAGGCCTGTTACCCCCTATACTTCATTATATTCCTGTGAGTCATGTGTGGAAGAGGGCCTATGGCTTCTATAAGATTCTCAAGGAACTTGTTACCCTATAAAAGACAAAAACCACTGTTCTAGAGAAAGTAATACTCTTGGCCAGTGAGGGAAGAGGTTTAAGAGACTTTTGATGGCCAGTGGGCTGACATCTGCACATTCTTATTCAGCCTTACCATTTTTCCTTCCATCTCAATGGAAGTATTGCTTTCCTCTGGGCTTTCTCTGTGCTTTAAATCTTACCTCCTCCCTGTTTCTTCTGTCTCCTTTGCCCCATAAATATTGTAGTTTCTAGGACTCCATGTCCAGTCCCTTTCTCTTCTCACTTTATATATTCTGTCTGGCTCTAACAAATTTCTACAGAGTGCTTACAGAGTCTGGAAACATAGGTGAATGCACAAGAAGTGATTTATTGATACTATATTATAACACATGACAAAATATTATTATCTATGTTTTCAAATTTTATAGTCATCTTGTGGATATTTATGGTTTCCAAATTAATCTCAAGCCAAGAAGCCTTTCTTAAGCTAGATGTGATTTTCAGACTATGAATTGTCTATGGCACATCTCTACTTGGCATCTCCCAGACACTTCTTACATAACATGTCCAATATCACCTCATCTTACATTTTCCATCTTAGGGAATGGCATCCCCATTCTTACCCAATCCCCAAAACACAAACCTAGGAGTTATCTCCCAGTTTTCTGAAAGTTATCCTCAGTAACTCCATCTTCTTCACAACTTGTCTTTTCAACTGATCATCAATACTATCTACTCTGCTTCATAAACACTTTCAAATCTTCCCCCACCCCAGCCCATCTCCACTGATATTGTCTTTGTTCAAACACTTGTCATTTCTTGCCTAAACTCTTATGTTAGAACCTTTCCACTGGCCTTCTTACTTCCAGTCTTACCTCCTTCCAACCAACACTTCCTCCCAAAAATTTTCATTAAATGCAAATCTGATTGTGATATTCTACTACTTCAAACTCTTCCAGACCTCCAATTGCTAAAAAATACAGCCCAAAGTCCTTGACCTGGCATATAAGGCCTTTACCTCCATCTCTTTGGTGCTACAGCCACATCCACTAACTTGACCTTCCTCAAACATGCCTCAGTGCCTCTGCTTGGATTTCCCCCCCTGATATACATCAGTAATGAGCTTCTATTAATTCTTCAAAGGCTCAGCTCCAGATTCCCTGGAAGTATCCTTTTCCTGGTGGGGCTGGGACTCTCACGACTGGGATATCACGACTGGGAACCCAGGCACAGGGAAATGAGGTGGCTTTTGCTTCAATATCCAGGTTAAGGGGACACAGCTAAACTGGGAGCAAAGCCAAAGGCAGAGTTCCAGCAATATATCTTGAGGTAAGCCATGGAATATTGAGTTAGAGCCCCTGAAAGTCCCACTGAGGATGGCATTGACCCAGAGTCCTAGGGAGAACAGAGTGAGGCTAAGATGTTGTCTTAATATGAGGAAGAACACTGTGGCCATGGACTTGGGCAAGCCCTGACAGTCTATGCCAGGGGTTGGCAAACTTTTGAGATGGAAGAGCCAATCCTGTCTCTCACAACAATTTAAAAATCATTCGAGAGCCATAAAACAAATGAAATCACCATTATGTGAATGATATCCTTTAAAAATTTTATAAATGAAA
Organism: Hipposideros armiger; assembly: GCF_001890085.2. NCBI lineage: Eukaryota > Metazoa > Chordata > Mammalia > Chiroptera > Hipposideridae > Hipposideros > Hipposideros armiger. The sequence continues at coordinate 7,686,876 of NW_017731355.1, forward strand.
CTATGATAGTTTTATTTTCATTTTCAATTTTACTTCAGAGTTTGCACCACATGTGGCTCGCAAGCTGCAATTTGCTGACCCTTGGTCTATGCAATATTGCATTTAGGAAACTTGAACATACTCTTAGGAGTTCAGGCCCAATTTTATTTCTTTTAATAAGATACTTTTCTATTGGCTTTTATTCTGATGAAACCTTAGATATTTCAAGGAAACATGGGTTTTTCTCCTTCACAGTAAGATAAGTAATGATAAATAAAATCAAGCTAAAAAGGTTTTCACTAAGAAAAGTAATTAAGATAAAAAATCAGGATTAAAAATGTTTGCTTTCTTACATCTTAGTTTTAAAACTGAAAAATAAAACCCTGACAAAACAGTATCACTGGATTCCTTCAAGAAGCATAAAATCAAAAGTTGTTAGACTAGAATCTAACACTCCTGATTTACTCATTTTATACTCCAGGTTTGGGCAGTAGAAATCCAGGGCTGCTGTAAGAGACAGGGAAAGGTCATCTGGAGGTCAGGAGAGTGAATTTAGGGTCTTCTCACTTTATACTCTGAGTTTCAGGTCAAATTTTACTTGGGAGAAAAAAGGTTTTGAGGTTAAATTTGAAAATTTTAATGACTACTAACTACAAGTTCTTTCTTTGACAGATGAAGAAATTGAGGCCTATAGAAGTTAAACAAAATTCCAAACATCATACCTCTGGTTGGTGGCAGATATTTGATGACACAATAGGAATCCAAGTAAAAAAACACTCACATATTCTCTAGGCGTTTTCAGTCCACAACAGAAAATCAATGTCCCCATGCCCATGTTCATGAACCCCACAGAGTGGTATGAAAATACTAAATAAAGACATGACTGGATAGGTATATATATCTATACAGATCAAAGTCAATATATTCAGCTTTATACATTGAAAAAAAATCTCAAAAACAATGTGATAAGTGGTCTTATCTTTATAAAACTTAAAAGTTGTTTAAGCTCAGCAGAGCAGTGAGTATGCAGTAAAAAAAAAAGCATTCTGTATCTTTGAAACAAAATAAAACTGGAACAGAGAATTGGTTACATAGATGATGGAAAAGCTGAGAATCCAAACAAATAATGGCGAGGCTTCCCCAAGATGAGCAAAAGCAGGAAGACACCACCACTCCTTGGGCTGGAGGGATAACAGGAAGAGGTGGCATTCCCAGATTCCATCCAGAAAGAACAAGGACAGAAAGGGGGTTTCCAGCAGAAACTGGGTCCACAGAGGGAAAGTCTGCCCAGTGGGTCTTAAATTCTGGAGGAGAATCAGTCATTACTTCTTCCAAAAAACCACAAAAGACTTTCTTTCAGGGTAAAGAAAAGTCAAGTTAAATTAGGAAGTTACTCTTCCCCAATTCCACCCCATCTCTCTCTCTCTGGTGTTTGCGTGCAATCTGATTAATATTTCTCACCCCCAAAGGCACCTCTAAGAGGAGAGAACTTTTCCAGCCCACTCTCCAAAGGAAGGGAGCAGTCCAACAATGCAGACCTGAGCCAACTGCCCATACCCTTTGGGGTTAGGAATAACGGCATGAGGAGTGAGCCATCACAAGACAAAGTAACCCAGAGCAGTGTACTTCCTGAGCAGAACAAAAACACCAAGGTTATGACTAACTGCAGTCAAATCACCTTCCAAGTTCTACTTTGCTTAATTAATCCTTTCTTCACTCTCTGACGTATACTAGACTCTCAAAAGAACATTTTAAACCTACATAGTCAATTGCCTCCTTTAAGCCAGCAACAGCATAATCCAGAAAGACAGGAAACAGAGAAGTCAACTCTGCTCTACCAGTGAGATGTTTCTGGAAACCCACCCTTTTTCATATATATTCCTTGAGAACTGGGGATAATACCAGAAGAGTCTCTGGTGGCCTTGAGTTAATCATTTGGGAGGAATATGCAACAACGGATCACTGATCCCCATTTCAAGGTCACCCTGACATGTGGAGGCTTTCCATCATTCCAGAACCTGATTCATTCCAGCATATTGCTTTGTTATGCTGTCAGCTGTCAGTAGGCCAGGTGACAAGAGACGAGCCACCTCTGAGCTAGCCAAGCCTGAGAACGCAGAAGCAGATGTTGGGTTTTAACTTTGTTCCTTCTTTCTTCCAATTCACACTCCCACCTGGATACCCTGACCTCCCCTAATCCATTCCTTTCCCCTTATTTATTCATTATTTAATTCATCAATTCCTTTGAAAAACATTTATTGATTACCTAGCATGTGCCAGGCACTGGGGATAGAGCAGAGAACAAAACAAGCAAAAACCCCTGACCTTGTGGCGTTTATAGTCTAATCTGGGGTGATAAACAAATAAGTAAAATATATAGTTTGCCCAATGATCATATGGAGTTATAGAAAAGATAATAATGTAGGGAAAGTTCATGTGTCTTCGTAGGGTGGGAGCATTGAAATTTATTAAAAGGGGTCCAAGGAAAATGTTTTTATAAGGATGACCTTTGAGTAAAGATCTGACATGAGAGTGTGTTAAAATATTTTAGGAGTGAGCATTCCAGTCAGAGGAAATAGCAAGTGCAAAGGTCCTAGGGCTGGACACTCATGATGACATGATCCAGGACCAGCAATAAGCCCACTGTAGTTAGACTAGAGTGAGTATAGGGAATAAATAGTAGGAGTAAGAGATGAGTCTAGAGATGTGAGAGTGATGACATTTTGTGGGGCCTTGTGGGCCTTTTTAAGAACTCTAACATTTACTCTAGGCTAAATGGAGAACCAGTGGAGCACAAGAGTGACATGACCTGACTTGTTTTTAAAAAGGGTCACTCGTCAATTCACAAAGGAAGATAACAACAGAGGAAGAAAGGAATAAGGAAACTACAAAACAGCCAGAAAACAACTAATAAGATGGCATTAGTAAGTTGTTACCTACCAATAATTATTTACATGTAAATAGATTAAATTATACAATCAAAAGGGGTAGAGTGGCAAATGGATTAAACACACACACACACACACACACACACACACACTCACAAAAGACTCAATTATATGCTGCCTACAATAGACTCATTTCAGCTTTAGGGAAGCTGAGGCTCAAAGGGAAAGGATAGAAAATATATTTCATGCAAGTGGAAAACAAAAGAGAGCAGGGGTAGCTATACTTTATCAGACAAAATAGACTTTAAGTCTAAAACTGTAACAAGAGACAAAGAAGGGATCAATTAATCAAGAGTATATAATAATTATAAATATATATATATATATGTGCCCAACATCATAGCACCCAAATATGTTAAGTAAATAACAACAGATCTGAAGGGAGAAATAGACAACAATATAATCATAGTAAAGGACATCATTATCCCACCTTCAACAACAGATAGATCATACCGACAAAGGCAACCAGGAAATGTTGGACTTGACCTATACGTTCAATCAAATGGACCTAACAGACATATACAGAACATTCCACCCAATAGGAGCAGAATACACATTCTTCTCCAGGATAGATCATGTGTTAGGTCACAAAAAAGTCTTAGCAAATTTGCAAAAATTGAAATCATACCAAGTATCTTTTCTGACCACTAGAAGTTGATTACAAGAAAAACTGGAAAATTCATAAATATGTAGAAATTAAACAACACACTCCTGGATAATTAATAAGTCAGAAAGGAAATCAAAAGGGAAATCAAAAAATATCTTACAAACAAATGAGAATTGAAATGCAACATACCAAAACATGGAATGCAGCAAACACCGTTCTAAGGGGGAAGTTTGTAGTAATAAATGCCTATATGTTAAGAAAAAAGAAAGATCTCAAATCAACAACCTAATAATGTGGTAAACTGCTTTTAATTGATTGATTTATTAGTTTTAAGGTCAATCTAGTAACGGGCCTATGAGATGAGAATTATGCATAGACAACCAGGAAAAGAAGCCGAGCCAGGAAAGCATGGGCAATGCTATAGTTTGTGCTTCTAACCAAAAGACTTAATGTTTGCTACATTTCAGATCACTTCATTCAATTCTGAAAAATAGGTATATCCTAAATTTTCATCTCTCACATGGTCTTAGATAGGTTCCTAGTCTCCAAAAAGAAGAAGTTGGGAAGATGTTTTTAAGCATGTGGTCTGGGTTTGTCTGTTCACTGTTTCATCACACAAGGTGGCCAAAGAAATCCTAGCTTGCTTCTGTGTGCCTATTTAACAATGGAGCAGATGACAGAAAAAATTAAGAGTAATTTTCATGTAGGTTAGATTTATTGAGGAAAATGCCTATAGCAGACACCTTAAAATGAGACTCTGATAGGTGGTGCATATCAGTGAGTTTGACAAAGCCAAATCTGATGGCGAAATCAACCAAAGGAAACTCAAAATCCAGAGGCCAGCAAAAGCCAAACAGCCCCAAGAGAGTCACTGCAGCTGACTATACATTTCTATTTATGTATATACTGCTTGTTACAGCAACAACTACATATGCAAGGATTGAAATTCTAAGTGGATGGTAAATATTGACATAAGATAAATTAACTGGAAAAAAAAACGGAGTTACGTTAAGGCCGCATAAATCTACAGTGTTTAGCACTGCTGAAATATAAAATGATCAGAATCTTCCACGTGAGGATTCAGAGGGGAAAAAAATAGCTGGATTTGCTGAAAGGCTTGGTAAATGTTTGGAGAATTGAAATCTCTACAGAACTTCGTGTACAACTTGGAAGGAAGTTATACTTGAGCTCTGATCTGCCTACCAGCAGCATGGAAATCACCTGGAAGCTTATTATAAATGCAGAATCTCAGGCCAACTCCAGACCTCCTGAATCAGAAAGAGCAATTTAATAAAGACCACCAAGTGATTCGTATGCACATTAAAATTTGAGAAGCTCTAATGCGGACCTTTTTCTTTCTTTCTTTCTCTTAATAGTATCATTGATGAAGCGGTTGAAAGGAAAGGACAGACACCTAAATTCTTCTCTTCCGAGTTCAATGAAAAAACCTAAGAAGCTCCTCAGCTTGTTAGGCAAATGAAGGTTGGTGAAGGAGGAATTTGGAAGGAAGGTATCAGCCCTTAATTAAATGCAGTCTCAGACTAGCTACCACTAAAGGGATGGAAATTATAGTCAAAGAGCGACAAATCAATTTTGGTAACTGGAATTTCCAGATGCATGGAAAATATGAACTGCAGAGGACTCCACAAACATTAACATCTCTGCAAAATCTCCAGTGGCTGTGAATCGCACTTACTTGCAGAGCACCGAGCTCTAACCATCTTCCACAGTGAACCTCAGCCCCACAGGCCTGACCGAGTCCACTGGGAGCAGAATCCAAGAACACTGTGTTCTAAGACAAACCAACACACGTGCTCTTGCCATTCTGAAAGTGCTTTCGGAGAGGCCTCTTCCTTCTATACCACAGTGTTGAGCCAAGGACGGGGAAAAGTCATATCATTATCCCATATATTCTCTTTGTCCAACCACAATTACAGGGGGCCCTGTGGCACGTAACACAAACCTGTCATCGAGGCTGAAGCTGAAAAATGTTCAGTTATACAACAGTAAGATAGGCCTGTGCAACCACTCAAGCCAGGGAGTTTAACCTCAAGCCAGCTTCTTAAGGTGCTTCTGCCATCCATGCTAACGGCCAGTAACACTGAAGACTTTAGACATACATCCGTGCTGATGACTTTCAAAGAGACCAGAGAAACTATTCTTAAAGCATTGAATAGTATTAACTTCATGTCAGGTGCTGTGTTAAGTGCATTTCATGCATTTGTACATTTGATCTTCAAAAGTAGTGCTCTCAAAAGTTATGATTACCTGTCATTTTTATATTATTCTATTATCTTTATTATCATTATATAATCTTATTATATTATTGTTTCCTATATTATTTCTAGAAACAAGATTCCTCTTGATTCCAAAGCCTTACATTTCTATACTAAAGGACTAGACTTATTATTATTATCTGCCCAATCGCCCAAAAGTATAACCATAGTGGAATTTATGAGACAGCCTCATTTGCCTTCTACTTAAAGAGGATCTTCTTGCCTGGACAAGTGCCTACTTGCAAAGAAACTCAATAAGAATACTTCTTTTGAGTACCTACTAAGCAGGGGAAATCGCTCTAATTGAAGTGAAAATTTTAGACTGTTCATGCTGATTTGGCCTCTACCGGAGCTAGTTTAGACTCTTTGGCACATTCTGTACCCAAAATGAAGTAGAACCACCTGAGCCAAAGGCACTTGGAGGGTGGAACACAGGCTCCAGCTGATCTCATCCCAAGAGATATGGGAACATTGGTTTGGATTTGAAGGACATTTCTGCATGAGACGGTGGGATGAGAAGAATCGAGGTGCTCTGGATAGACACAGAAGTCGCCAAAAGGAGCAGATATTCGGCCTTCAGAAAATCTCTCTAATCCTAAAGGAGAGCTCTACACATAGTTTCTACCTCCTCGGGAAGGGTCAGGGGTAGTTCACTCCCCTCCCTAGAGCTGAGTGGTTAGCAGCCAGCCCTAGTCCAGGCTTCCAGGAACACTCCAAAGGGCAGTGGCAGATTTATGTGTCAGCAGGAAGCCAGCTTGCCACCCAGACCCTATTATTGGAACAGGATAAAACTTGCCGTCTGGCTGGTAGAGCTGCCAAGCACACCTTGCCAGCAACTGCAGGTGCTGCCTGCTGCACTGGCTGCTGCCACAGTACTCTGGGGAATAGGAGAGTGCAAATTAATATTGCATGGACATATTTTCAATGTAGGGCAGCAATTATACCAACGTGTCTTGTCATTGTGTTGCTATACAGAAGAGCTGGGCTATGATGACATTGTGAGCTTATTTTAAGCATCAGTGCCTAATCAGGGTTGGGGAAGGCCTTTCTCATAATGGTTCTCAGTCAAGAAAACTTCATCACTGAGAACACACACACACACACACACACACAATAAATATGTTGTAGAATCAGCAGAAAAATTTCCTGAGTTTGAAAAGGTCATACATGAAGGATCACAGTGGGAAGGACAGAGCATTAAGCTATTATGGAAAGAAAGGGTGGTGTCTTCAAACACCTAGATGAAACAGCACCTCCCTCTGGCTGGGAACTGCAGTCAGTCTGAGCTTGAGCAGTGTGTGGCAGGAAGGTGGTAGGAGCAATGGCAGGAGTCTAAATGGAGCATATGAAGAAGCCTTACTGGAAAACTATTATTAAAAAAGAACAGAGGGTTCGTAAGCAGAGGTTCCCATATGAAGCCAGTGCAAGGAAAGAAGACAGACACAAAAAACCTTCCAATTCAGAAGACTGAAAAAGAAGGTAAAGGCCAAGTTCCATGTAAGAAAATGTCTACTCCTTAAAAAGCCGGCGGGTTGTAATTGCTTCCAAGAAGTCATCTATTTGTTCAGGAAAGTTTCTAGCCTCCACAGTGCCACCTGCATGTCATGGAATCCCAGGGGTAGTCTCAGCCTCTTTGAACCAGAGATTCTCCACTTACTCAGAGAAGGTAATAATGCTTCCAGGACCAGCCTTGTCCACGCTTGAAGACAACATGCCTACCAGGAGAAGGTGCCTAAGACTCTGGCCATGGTTAGCTGCCCTTCCCCAGAAAAATAAATACTAGGAAGGTGTTAGGAGAGGATGTCATTACATTTAATCCACTAGTGTTCACTGAGCTGTGCATGCCCTGCACTGCACACTAACCAGCTAACCAGAAACAGAAAGGTGCTACAGATGAACAGTTTCACAGGTAATTATAAGCACTGAATCAATGTATAAACATTGCATTAGTTGCTGAGAAGAATATCTGCCCCATATCAAGATGCTTACAACCCAGTAGGGAATCTTACGAAACATACACAAATCACAGACTCAGTGCACTACTGTGAGATGGCATTAGCTGAATTTGTTGACTGCTTACCTTATAAAGACATTATTCTTCTTAAAGTCAATTTTGCCAGTTACAAGGCTAACGGGTTTTTAAGAGTGGTTGGCAGAACAGGTTTAGTAATTAGTTCTGTGTGAATCCTATCATTTAGAAACCAAGGATGAGAACTGGATGTAGGAAATGAGTAAAAAGAGCTCACGCTCTAAAAAAAGCCTTTGGACTCTCTTAGCTGGAAATTATCCTCTTTATTCTTGGGCTAGAAGAGTCACTAAAGGTTTTCAAGAGTTCATACATGACAATGCTCAGTTCATAAACACTAGGCGGCTTCATTATTTTTCCTAATTCTTCATCTTTTGCCTTTATAGAGACAAAACTATATTTTAGTTGTGTCACCCCCCCCAAAAAAATCGAGATAAGATAACATTACCAAAAATTTCCAGCTCCTTGTGCAAACGAGACAGTGCAATTTCTTACAGCACTATATCATTAACTTGCCAACATCTGGGCTGGGAGGTGTGTGATGTTTTGAATCAAACTTCAAAGGTCAAGGGTAAGCCAGGACCTAGAATTACTATTGCATCTAAAATTATTTTATAGCCCTCAAAAGGACATGGAAAAAATGATTGCAATTCTCAAAATTATATGCTGCCTTTGGGGAAAACATACATCTGAGTTCTGGGAGTACATAGGTAATGTAAACAGGGCTGGGCCATTTTCCACTTCATAGTCAGTGCCAGACAGGAGGCACAGAGGGCGGAGTACCACCTCAGAGTCCCCACCTGTTGTCTGAAATTAGTATGTAGGCATTCATCATTTTCTCCCACAAATAGACACCCCTTCCCATTTTTTTTCCATTACCTCCCTGTTTCCTAAGCCTGCTGTCTGCAGTCATTTTCACTCGTCCTGTTTTCACATCATTTATTCACTTCTTTGACAATTACCTAATGGCTGTCTGTATCATATCAGACCCTGTGCTGGGCATTAGGATTATAGTGGCCTCTGCCCTCCAAGAAGCACAGTCCAGTTTAGGATTCTAATAAGTAAACATTCAATTATATCAGAGCAGTGTTTCTAAAAGTGTGGGCTCAATCAAGCTCTACTAAACCAGAGTCTCTGGTCTGGAGCCTGGAAGTCCACATTTAGTAAGCACTGGACGTGATTTCTGTGCCCACCAACATTTGGAGAGCCATTCAGTAGAGTAGTTTGCGCTTAAGTAGGAAGATAGTGTTACAGGAGAAAGACAGCCCAGGTAGAAGGAAGAGAGAGGGTTGTCAGGAGAGATTTTCTGCAGAAAGTGATGTCTAAATTGAGATCTCAAGTATGCAAAGGAATTCTCCTGATTTGGGGGGAGAAGGTGGAGGATATGTGCAAATAAAAAAAGAAGGAATACCCCAGGGAGAGGCATGTCTTACAACACCCTGAAGGGAAAAGAGCCATTCAGAGTGGTTAAAACATTGAGTTCAAGATAAGCTTGAAGGAGAGATTGACTGGAGAGGTAGTCAGAAACCAGTGTAAAGAGCTACATTATTGTAGAATTTGGGCCTTATCTTGAAGGTACAAAGGAAATACTGAAGGATTTTTAAGGAAGGCGAGGAGAGAATTATTTGAGCAGAGTGATTCCTTCTTCCATTATGGATCTGTGCCACTCAGAGAGAATCACCTTCAAATTGGAGATTCTTTTCCCACCATCTCTCTTAAATTTGTCCTGTCTTTCTACTTCGGTAGAAACAATCCATTTCCAATATCCCTAACCCCCTCATGTCTAGACTGTGGCAACTTCTTGCAAAGTAGTTGCCTTGTCACCTTGCCCAATCTCGTCTGTTTAATATGCTATCAAAATGACCTCAGCCATTGATTTCATCATGTTACCATCCTGCTCAAGAATATTCCTCTTTTCTTATCTGTGACTAAATTTATCATCCTAACATTCAAGGCCTGCCACCATCTTCTTTTCCCACAGCCCTTAACGTCTTCATGCTTTCTCAACCATTCAGATGCAGCAGGGAAGGAATAACTCTACCATGTTTTATCTGTTAATGAAAACATTGACTCTTGAATATTAACACCCAATTATATCACTCATTCAGGTTTATTAGCTCTAATTATGGAGTGAAAGACCCTATTTTTTTTTAATCAAAGGAATGTCAGGCATCAGCAAAGTAGGTCGGAAAGATTTTGTGACAGCAAAGTTTCTCTCTGACTTTGTGACCTCATGTGTGGTATAAAAATTGCCTAGTGAAGTACAATCTGAGGCATGGTGGTAGGAGGTGACACTATTTAGTTTATATTCTGACCTTCTCCCCTCCATGTCATTTTGCACTTCATAATTTATAGTTTATGAAGTGCAAAATCATAATTAAATGATTAGTTTCTATGTTGCGGTATATTTCAGGTAGTTACAAAAAGGTTTTACCCCATTTCTGGAACACTGGGATGTCATTTGGAATGTCTCATTGCAATATTGGGGATTGGGCTGCCACTATACTGAATTCCATGCCGACTCCCTGCCTTGAAGAAAGGAACTCACAATCTATTCTTCATAGGGGTGGCAGTGTCTCAGCCCTGGACCAACCTCAGGACCAATGCCCAGTCTGAGCCTCCCACCCCATTTCAAGGTGATGGATCATGTTGTCACCCCTTCTCCCCATCCCTCCCGCAAGAATAGGTAAGTGATTTATCCAGTCTAGTTTCAAATGAATTTAGGTATCAAGACAGCCACTTCTCTTGGCAGGTTTATGGAAATTGTGTAAGAAATATTTTTCCTGACTTTTACGTTGAGTTTTCCTCTTCTCAGTTTCATCAAGTCACTCATCTAAATGTCAGCCTCTTACGAGTCATAAATTATGTCTTTTGTGGAATAAGTCATAATAGAGACAGAGAAAGAGATTGAGAGACAGAGAGAAGTTCTTTTATTTTACGATCAAGAGAACATTTTCATAATTAGCATTAGTGATACCCAGTATCATTGAGTCCTTTTTTAAAAAACAACTTTATTGAAATATATTTTACATACCATGCATTTCACCATTTAAAGTGTGCAATTCAACAGTTTGTAGTATATTCACAGGGTTGTGCAACCACAATCTAACTGTAGAATATTCTCATACCTCCAAGCCCCCATTCCCTGGCAACCACTAATCAACTTTGTCTCTATAGATTTGCCTATTTAGGACATTTCATATAAATGTAATTATACAATAGGTGGTCTTTCATGAGTGGTTTCTTTCACTTAGCATAATGATTTCAAAATTCCCATACATTGTAACATGTATCAATATGTCATTCCTTTTTATTGCCAAATAATATTTCATTTTATATATATATATATATATATATATATATATGTATATATATATATATATGCACATTTTGTTTATTCATCAATTGTGGACATTCAGGTGTTTCCACTTTTAGCTATTATAAACCATGCTGCTATAAATATTTGTATATGTTTTTGTGTGGGAGTATGTTTTTAATTCTCTAGAGTATATATCTAGGAATGGAGTTGCTGAGTCATATTCTAGCTCTATATTTAACATTAAAGGAAGTGCTAAACTGTTTCCATAGCAGCTGCACCATTTTACATTCCCGCTAACAATGTGTGAGGGATTTCAATTTTTCCACATCCTCACCAACAGTTATTATCTGTGTTTTTCTTAGAGCCATCCAAGTGAGTGTTATATCTCATTGTGATTTTGATTTTAATTTCCTTAATGACTAATGATGTTGAGCATCTTTTCATGTGGGTATTGACCATTTGTATATCTTCTTTGGAGAAATGTCAATTTGGATCCTTTATTCATTTTAATTATTTGTCTTTTTATAATTGAGTTGCAAGAATGCTTTCAATATTTGGGATACAAGTCCATTATCATACATATGATTTGCAAATATTTTCTCCCATTCTGTGAATTCTCTTTTAATTTATTGATGGTATTATTTGTAACACAAGTTTTAGTCTTAATGTAGTCTAATTTATCTATTTTTTTTCTTTAGTTGCTTGTGTTTTTTGTGTCATGTTTTAAGGACCCAAGATCACAAAGCTTTATTCCTATTCTTTCTTTTAATAGTTTTATAATTTTAGATCTTGTATGTATATCTATGACCCATTCTGAGTTCGTTTTTACATATGGTATAAGATCGGCATCCAGCTACTACATTCATTTGTATGTAGATATCCAGATATCAGTAAATTTGTTAAAATTACTATCTTTCCCCATCAAATTGTCTTAGCACTTTGTCAAATATTAATTGACTATAAATGTAAGGGTATATTGCTAGTCTCTTAACCTTATTTCATTGACCTATCTATCCTTATATCAGTATTACACTGTCTAGGTTACTGTACTTTGCAGTAAGCATTGAAATTGGGAAGTGTGAGTTCTCCAACTTTGTTCTTCTTTTTCATGACTGTTTTGGTTTTTCTGGGTCTCATTTCCATATAAATTTTAGGATCAGCTTATCAATTTCTGCCAAAAAGAAAAGTGAGCTACAATTTTGATATGGATTATACTGAGTCTGTAAACCAATTTGGGAATTACTTTTGTCTTGACAACATTAAATATTCCAATCCATGATCATAGGTTATCTTTCCATTTATTTAGATCTTTACTTTCTTTCAACATGTTTTATAGTTTTCAGTGTACAAATTTTATATTTTTAAAAATTCATACCTAAGTGTTTTGTTTTTTGATGGTATTGCAACTGGAATTGTTCTCTTTATCTCATTTTTGGAATGTTTATTGCTAGTGTATAAAACTACAATTGATTTTTGCATATTGATTTTATATCCTGCAACCATGTTGAACTTGCTTATTATTTATAATAGTCTTTTTTTGCTTAATGGATTGTTTAGGACTTTCTATCTATAACACAGAAATAGTTTTACCTTTTTCTTCATCATCTGGATACCTTTTATTTCTCTTTCTTGCCTCTAGTTAAATGTTAAATAGAAAGGATAAGAAAAATAAATAATTCATGGGGATGTAATGTACAACATAGTCAATAATATTGTAATAACTCTGTGTGGTGACAAATGTTAACTGGACTTATTGTGGTGATCATAATGTATATAAATATTGAATCACCAGGATGTACACCTGAAACAAATAGGATATTATTGCCAATTATACTTCAGTTTTTAAAACCTGATGAGAGTGGACATCTCTGTTCTGTTCCTGATCTTGGGGAAAGGATTTTTACATCTATATTCATATGTAGTTATCTTGTCTTGTGGTATCTTCATCTGGCCCATAATGCCATCTCTTAGAATGAGTTAGGACGGCTCCCTCCTCTTCTATTTTTGGAAGTGTTTCTGAAGGATTGGAATTAATTATTTTTTAAAAATTTGGTAGAATTCACCAGTGAAGCCATCCAATTCTAGGTTTTTCTTTGTGGGAAGTTATTATTATTATTATTACTACTAATTCAATCTCTTTACTTATTATTGATTATTTAAAGTTGTGTTTCTTCTTGAGGCAGTTTCAGTAACTTGTGTCTTTCAGAGAATTTGTCCATTTTATCTAAATTATCTAATTGGTTGGCATTCAATTGTTCACAGTATTTCTTTTAATCCCGTTCATTTCTGTATGTTCAGTAGTGATTTCCCTCTTTCATTCCTAATTTTAGTAAGTATAGTCTTCTCTCTCTTTTATTCCTTAACCCATCTATCTAAAGTTTATCAATTTTGTGGATCTTTTTGAAGATCCACCTTTTGATTTTGTTTATTTTCTGTTGTTTTTCTCTTCTCTGTTTTACTTATTTTCACTCAAGTCTTTGTTATTTCCTTTTTTCCTCTTGCTTTAGGCTGAGTTTGCTCTTCTTTTTTCTATTTTCTTAAGGGAGAAGTTAGGTATTGACTTGAGATCTTTCTTCTTTGTTTAGTATAGACATTTACAGGTATAAATTTTCCCTAGGTACTACGTTAGCTGCATCCAATACATCCTGCTATGGTGTTTCCATTTTCATTTATCTCAGAGTATTCCCTAATTTCTCTTGATATTTCTTTTTTTGGCCCATTAATTATTTAGGAGTCTGTTGTTTAGTTTCCACACATTGGTGAATTTTCAAGTTTCTATTATTTATTTCAAGTTTCTATTATTGATTCATGATTTAATTCCATGAGAGTTCTTTAATTTTAAGTACTTTGAAGTATCCAATTAAAATTACACTTGTTGCAATTTCATTCTAAATGTAAGAAACAAGCAATTAAAGCCTGTACCCAAATAAGCTTGAACAAAGCAATTTACAAAATGAACTCTGGAAACAGGAAAAATGTATAACACCCTGGTGATGTTTTTTCTCCAGTGACTCTAACTCTTATTACTTATTTTTAAATTAAAAATAGATATAAAAACCTTCAAGATTTTCCTAGGGAACACTTAATTTAGAGGACTCGCAAATACCAGTAAGAATAAAGAAATCATAAATTTTTAGATAGAGAGGTGGTAGGGTGGGAGAGAACTAAAAAATATGAGTGGTTTCTCCAATCTAGTTTCAAGTGATTTCAAATAACAAGACTTCTACCACTTCCCTTGGCAGATTTATGGAACTTGTATAAGAAATATTTTCCTGACATTCAGGCTGAGTTTTCCTTTTCTCAATTTCATCATGTCAGGCATAGCTGTGCCTCTGTACACCACCCCAAACAATTCCTCTCCTTATTTAGTTTGAGTTTCAGCTCCTCAAGGACCTGCAGAAAGCTATTATATCCCATTTTTTCATTCTTCATCCAAGTCAAACATATTTAGGCCTCTTAATCTGTCTTCTTAAGCCAGAAATTATACTTTTGAATTTCTGCTCTTTGAATTTAGTCCAGTACATTCACTCTTTCTAATTCATGGGGACCCTGAACTGTGTGTGAGTCATAAGGACTCACTCTTGATGTCACATAAGCAACTGTCCCCCTTGTGTCCCTAGCATTTTATTTGAGCTATGAAGCCCAAAATAGTACTTAAAAATAAAAAAATAAAGACGTTTGCTTTCCATTACCAACCACAGGTGGTTTTCACTCGCACTGCTTTCCAAGTACTGAACCACCATCCTGTTGGATGTCTGTCAGTTGGATTATTTTTTCCCTCTTTTGGGCGGCAGAAATAAGCAAGTCCTTCCCCTGGCTCTCTCAACATTCCCAACAGTTCATCTAGTCTGGTTCAACCATTCACAGCTAAGGCCTGCCAAGTTTACAAGTGCACGAGTTCTTTCAGAGTCCTGCTAGTGTACTCTGGCTATTTCTGAAACCCTGGGGCTAATCTATACCTTTAGATGCTTACCAATGGCTCAGCAGGTTTGCAAACACAAAGTCTGATTATTTTGTATGCTTTTAAAAACCCAGCTAAAAATGTACGTAATCTCTATCTTAGAATGCTGTTCTCTAGAAAGTACAATAGTTCTTGGATTCCAATGGTAAGTGCTAGTACAAGAATGTACTAGGACACAGTAAGTACTAATACTAACACAGGGCATAAGATTCACATATGCACCCTCTCAAAGCTATTGATGACTGAGCATTTGGTACCTGCTTCTACCTGGTGATTTTTATAGGCAAAATATACTAACATCTCATTCATTTGAATTCTACTGGGCTAAAATTTATCTTTGCCCTATGGACAAAGATTCCCTAAGCAAATAAATACTATGTGGTCAGGTATGGCACAATGGGCACATCTAAAGGAATAATGGTCCCTGAGAACTATAACACACAAATCGTTGGGTATTTTCTCCATGAATATGTCTTACATGTTCACTCAAGCAGGTTTGGTATCATCTCTGCTTGAAAGAGTTGAAAAATGAGAGTTATGTATGAAATAGAGAAGACTATAGTTCTTTTCAAGTGGGAATTAAGATTTTTCTTTACTTCCTACAGCACTGGAATAATTATATGTGTGTGTCATTCATTTAAGTTCCAACCACAGATGCAAAGGCAGGATCCTCGAATGGAATCCATCTCCTACTATACTGGTTTACTTTCATTTAACATTTAACAGTGGTCATTCCTTTGCTCAAAAATAATTCTAGAGGTGTTATCATTATGTGACTCCTTTCAGATAATGTATTTGTTAGATTGTAAGCCCCTAAGAGCATAGACTGGGTCTATGCTTCCTAGCACAGTGCATATTATAGCCTCAAGAAATATTAAGTTAATGTATAGGCAAGACTTGAATGCTTTAAATCAAAGGAGTAAATAATAGAAATTTTAGGCATTCTGGGTGACCTTTTGAAATGAGTGGGACTTTTCATTTTATTTTAAATTATACTACAAAGACTTTTGCTTTGTTCTCCTAACAGGTAGGGTATCACAGAGCAGTGTTTAGGAAAATGTGGAACCAGACACTGGCTCAGTTAACTGGACCTAAAGAATGAGCATTCTCTGGAAAAAAGCAAAGTAGAATCAGCAGCAAGATTAGATATTCAACCCAATGAGTCCAGGACAGTGGCATGCAGGTCAGATAAATGACAATCCCAGATATACAACTAATATCCTAGAACTACAAGGGACCTTATAGAGTATTTTGTTCAATCCTTTATTTTCCAGATGCAGATATTGAGACCAAAGAAGGTTAAAAGACTTGCCCAATAACACAAAAGTAGCATTAACGTCAAAACTAAAACACACTTTTCCTGTCCCCCAATCCCATGCTCTTCCAGTTATGTTCCAGGTTCATTATTTATATTGCCAGTTGACTGGATGATCTTCCATATAAACCCAAAGACTTGTCACTGCCTCAGATTTTTTGAAGGTTAAATAAGAAAAACATTTGTTCATATCTAACTCAAAGGAAGACTAAACCTTATATTACATATAACATTATTTGGTTCTTCCTTATGCCAGGTGTCATAGTTAACTACTCTTCATGATAGCCTCTAATATTTTTGTTTTCAAATTGTCATTATGTTACTATAGGGCAATGAAATATATGTAAAATAACTTAACTCCCCTGACTAGGACAGTAAGTAGGATAACAGGCTATCTACAAAGGAAGACCGCTCAGTGAGCCAATTCAACTGTTTACGTAAGGGGATGAATACACAAAGATTCCTGGGTACAGGGCACTCTGCTGTGTCTTGGGGAACCCAGAGGACCTACAGGAGAAAGTTACTCTTGTTCCTGGCCACAGTCTCATCCGGATGCTATGTCTGTGCAGCAGGCAAAACAAAAGGCCAGAAGTAGATTCCAGAAGAGAACAGCAGACCCTCACTATACAATGTCTCACATTTCTAATAAGCAATGGCAAGTTTTTCCTCTCTTCTCTTAAATGCCAAGGTTTCTTACATTTCCTAGAACTTTGCCAAAGTATGGGTATTCACGTTGGTGTCAAGTGTCAGGAACGCAGACAAGAAGCCAATATGGTAGGCCCCAGGAAAAACTGAGATGCTTTCCCACACCTCAGCACCTCCTCAACACCTTTCTCCTTTCTCCAGGCTTCTGTTTCCCCCAAAAGTAGCTCGTGTCCTGGGAATTCTGATACAGGCTTATGGCAGGGATGGTAAATATGTGATATGTGTGCCCCTACTCCTTGCCTGCTATGCCTATGGCAGACATTGCTAACCATGATTCTTTCCCCAATGGACGTGTCCTCCCAGTTATCTAGATACAGAATTCCAAACAATCATCCCTAATCAAACATAGCACACAAGATAAAATCTGTTTGCCATCCAAAGGCTAATGTATCACCACAAACCAAAAGAATTTGCCTGGCAGGAAAACTCTTGAATCACAAAAGCCTCCAATGGCTCAATGGACTTGGACAATGATATGTAAAATAACAAGCTGCAAGGTTGACATTTCTGCCCTCAAATCAAACCATTTTAACGAAGAGGCAGTCAGTGTTGGCCAAGATAAAATAAGAAACCCTTTGAGAATACTGCCCCCTATGTTTAGAGACTCTTTAACAATCAGATTTAACAATCGGAGGCTCTAAGGTTCAACAGCCTCACCATGCATCCCTGTCAATACATTGGTTCTCAAGCTTTAGCAGCCATCAGAGTCACCTGGAGGACTTGATTAAACCCAGATTGCTAGGCCCATACTCAGATTCTCCGATACAGTTGGTCTTGGGGGGGGGGCAACAATTTGCAGAAATAAGTTCCCAAGTGATGATGACACTGCCAGTCTAGGAACCACACTTGGAAAACCACTGCTACAATCTGTTCTACTGCTGATTCCATCCTTACCCTTATCCCTAACCCCTGCTCACCTGAAACCACATTCCTAAGGTCTCAGAGGTCTAAAAATGCAACTCTAATTGTCTTCATTTCATCTCTATTCTCCCTAGCCTCTCAGCAGTATTTCATTTTGATACCTCCTCCTCTCTTAGCTGTCTTAATGCCGAACCAACTAGTTTCCTCCTAAATAAATCTTCATTATCATCTTACATCCATAGAAACCTAAGATTTGGTCCTTAGTTCTTTCTGGACATAATTTACCTTATCTATTTCCATAAATGCCTTCAGTAACCACATTAATTCCTATTAAATCTGCATCTCCCAAATGCATGTCTTCATTTCTGACTTTTCCATCTTTATATTCCCAGCACATGGTACAGTGCCGAATCTCCTATTCAACAGGATCCACAACACAGTGGAATCTACCTTTCTAGTCTTCCCTTACCCCATTCCTCTAAATGAATTACATACTGACAGTTGTATTTCCTACAGGTTTTGCTTCCAAACTTATGGGTTTCATTCATCCACTGCCTCCATCTGAAAGGCCCTTATATCTATAGCTCCTTTTTTAAACCTTATACAATCACCAAAATCTAATTATGCACTGACACCTTTATGAAGTCTTCCCTGATTACCTCAACTCGACAAGCTCTCTCCCTTTCCTGAACTCCTCTTATAAGCACCTATCATGTGTAGCCTCTATTATACTCCTATGTACAACCCCCCCTCCTATTCTGAGGTAAGCCCCCTAACTGCAAGGCATATCTTAGTGACCACATGGTCTCCTATTTTCCAAAACAATCCTGACTGTAGGTATCTTAATGCAATTATCCTCATCAGTCTTCTCATATTTGTCATACCATGTGTTCTAATTTTTGGTCCAGAGCATATTTTCCCTAAAATAAATAGGCCATGATTTATTCTGGGATAGTATCATACTTCTTTTGGTATAAGAACTACCCAGAAACATCACAAATACACCCCTGATAATAATCTAATGCTTTCTGTATTTGCAGTAGCTATTCTATATCACAAAGACCTTTTATTAGCTCTAAGAAAAGAGTGCCTGCCCCAACTCCATCCAGCTAAATGTGTTAAAGATTTAATCTGCACATTCAGCCCCAGCTAGATCTTGAGCTAGTTCTAACCCTTCGGCATGGTGGTCTATCAACTGCTCCACTCCCACCAATATGTAGGGTCCTGGATTAGATTTGCTGTTGTAAGCACGCTATCCTATATCCCTGAAGGGAGCCACTGGGGCCCACAAGTCTGCTGACTATAGTCCCCTTACCACACTCTACTGAATCTCTACCCAATCTGTATGATTTTGCTTTCTTCCTCAGTTTCCAGTTTGCATTCTAGTTCTTCCTGCTCTGAGCCACATTCTTAATTGGGTGTCTACAGCTGACCTAGTCCTCCCCAGGCACCTTGCCACAAGGGCCTGGATGCTATCACTATTCCTCCAGGCCTCTAGATAGCCCCCCCACCCCTTGATGAGGGTGCCAGTTTCTAACTATGAGTATTGCTGCTACAAAGAGATTTCTGCAGTTGACCTCTACTCACCAAATTAGAACCTACCCAGCATTTCTGAGGACTCCTTAGATGTAATGATTTGGACAGCCTCAGGGCCAAATTCTTGTGCCTAATGATAGTGGTCCACATGACATCATCCTTCCAAGAACCCCAAGTCCTGGATGGATGCCATTGACTCACCTCCCATGGCATCCCCTGGCCCTGAGTCCTCTTGGGTCTCCCTCTGCACTAAGTTGAGAAAGGCCTCACTACTACTACTACTAGCTGCCATATGTCCTTCCCATTGGGGAATTATCACTAATCCATCCCCTCTAGTTCTAGCCTACCTATCACTGCATGAGGAATGAGACACACCAGTCACAGAGGGCAATCTCTCTGAGAGCTTCCTCCTTCCTAGACACTTATCCTCTCATCAAGGTGATGTAGGTCTCCCTGTGACCCTACTCTCCTCCCAAAAAGATTCAGAATAATTGGAAAGATTGTGGGAGAGGGAAATAAAACTTGGTCCCACCTTCCTGAGGTATCTCAAAACCTTCCTGAGAATTCTTGCTCTGAAATTTTCACCCACCCTCTGGATACCAAACACTGAATACTCACCAATAACCATCAAGAATCCCCACTGCCTAGGGTTTGGCCAGATGCCTGAACAGTTAATTGTAAGGAAGGTACTTTTTATCTTCAGCTCAAACTTCTCACATTTATACACTGGATTTGTAAGATTTTCAGAGTGCCCTAGAGGCAACTTACATAGCTCCTCAAAATAATAAAACTCCTATGCGAGTTTAGCACATATAGGAAACAAAACACACTCGCCCTATAATCACCAGGATTAACATTCACATTCAACACCTGGCTACCATTCATTAATTTGACTGGCTGCCAACATCTTTAAAATAATAAAACTTCAAGACCATGTTTCTAGAACACCCTGTCCTTGAATCTGGCAATTTTCGTTTTATGTTGTTGTCCAAACAATAAGCCATCTGCTGACCCAACAATGCTACCAGAAAAGTTTTAGATAAAGAATGCTAGTTGTCAACTTCCTCAACCTTCTACTTGTACTTACCACCTGATTTTGTCCAACTATTCTTTGATTCAACTTAGTATCAATCAGCAAACACTGATTTGAGTGCTATTGCACAACAGAGGCTGCTTCAGAGGCTGCAGTAATCAATAATAGAAGATGTGAGAATTTACAAAGCTCTTTTCCCATGCTTCATCTCATTTAATTACATATGCCTAATTACCATATAGATCAGATCAGGAAAAAGCTAGTAGCCTTCCTTCTTACCTCCTCCTACCCAGCAACCCAGCAAGCTATTATAGGTCACTGTCAAGTCAGCTCTATCAGTTTATATAATCAATTTATCTAACCACTCTATGTGTCTCAATACAGCCCCCCCAAGGCCTCTATCTCTATCCCACCACCTCCAAAATACCAAATTAATACATTAAAATTTCCCCTAAATAACAATGCTTTAAATCATGACTCTCACTAAATTTGGGGGCAGCTTTAATGTTGACATTGAACTAAATAAATAGAGTAGAATTTTATTTTAATACTCTAATGATTTGGACTATTAGTCATAAGCAACCCATACAAACAACTTTTCAAATTGACCTTTCCTACCCCTGCCACTTCCATGTAAGTCGTCCATGACTCCTGGTCATCCGACATACTTTGTACTGACACACATTTAATTTGCAGATGGAGATGGGATAACTTAGGTAATTTTTCATTTAAGTAGGAATATGTTGGTTAAGTGCTGTCTAAGTTAGCAACCAAAGTTAAATCCCCAGGGTAAAGAAAAAAAAAGTTTTGTTTACAAAAAAAAAAGTGTGTGTGAGAGAGAGAGAGAGAGAGAGAGAGAAATTTCTTGTTCACATCATTCTTCTACAATGCATCTGAATACGAGCTGGGCTATAAATAGAAGATGCAAGAGTGACTAATTCTGTTTTGATTCCATCTCTTCGATGACAAAGGAAATCCCTCTGTACAAACATTAAGCTAAATCATAACAGCTGGACTTGAGGAATTTTATCTAGAGCATCTACATCAAACAATTAAGAATGCCAACCTTGAAGATGGACAAATAACTCCCAAATGAACCCAGTTTTATAACTATCAACTCAGGGGATTTGTGTTTTAAAAGAAAGATTTAAGCACAGCCTGGTTTTAAGAGAATACTCACTAGAAATCATCACTGCTAATAAAATGCAAAAGAAATTCACCCCCAATTACTTTATCCTGGAACAATCCTTCTGTCTTTTGAGATTGAGAGAGAGTGTATACATCATTTATAGTTAGAATATTTCTTTGAGAAATTTAGTTGTATCTTCAGAAATTTGTCAGCTAAATTAAGTCCCTAGCCATATCGAGAGAAGTGTGCTGGCACTGTACTGGGAAGGGAATGAATGAAAGACTGGATTGAATTTTCCATGGAAGCCGACAATTAAAATTGTTTTCTTTGGTATATCCCTTTCTGTCAGTTGTTTTTGAGCTCTCCAAGAGAAGAAAAAAAGTTTAGAAGCCTGATTCAGTCATTTCCAAATCTCACTTCCAGTTTCCATCTTATTAAAGACATGACTTAACTTTAATGTGTGTAGCATAAACAGAATCATAAAAGGGAAAGAATTAGAACAGTCTGGAAGACTCCGTGTCCAAGGCAGGAAAATGCTACAGCTGATTTGCTCTTTTTATTGTTGTTGTCCTTTTGTATTGTTTACTGCAAGGAGAAATTCTCTGCGCCTCTGCTGCTGAGTCCTCACTCTCCATTACAGTCGCTGGGAATTCCAATTTCTCAAAGTTATTACAATACGGCCACAAATAATCCATCTTGTCAAGTCCATCTTCGGGGCTGAAGATAAAGTTGGAGCTGAGTTGCTACACACATCTGGAGAAGGTTCGTTACTTGTAATCGTGAGCCGCTCTGTTAATGCACCCATGAGAAAGGGGCTGACAGGCTGCATATTTCTGCAAACTGTTCCCAGAAAGAACCAATTTCCTGACTTCCATGTGGTGTCAATAATGGAGGCATGAGATGGAGCAGTGCTTATGAAATATTGAATCTGCTTACAGAACCAGCTAGAAGCAAATTCAGACCACCTGTGAGAGGAAGCCTTGCCGTGGGTACTCAAACTTTGGCACACACGTGGCACATGTGAATGATATGCTCTAATCTATGTATTTGGGTTTATTTGCCACAAAAGTTCCTGACAGTAGTTGTACGAGAAAGAAAAAAGAGGGGGGGGAGGGAGATGCAATAAAACACATTTCTGCACATTTAGAATTGAAACAGTTCAAATCACTGACATTATTAAATTTACTATCATAAGCAGCCAAAGTTCATCTTATTCATCAGGAAAAAAGTGACTGATGTTTCATGGCATTAGTATTAGATCATTTTGGTGCTTGCCAATAAAAACAAAGCATTAGTGTTTCAATGTTTTAATATCATGATTTAATTCTCTCAATGATATTAGGACCAAGAAGCTCAACCAACGTGAAGACCCCATCAAAATTCTTGAGTCAAAACTATGGTTCTAAAATGAGTTCACCATCCTGACCTCCCATTTCACAGCATATATTTTATGCTTGTGACTTTCCAAATATGGGTTCTTAACATTGCAAATGTAAAGTTTTATATCACTAACTTGTGTTTCAAGGGTTTGCCTAAGTAAATAGAAAAACATCTGGGCTCTTTTTACTGGCAAAAGCAAGAGATATTTGACCTAAGATCAGATTCTGAGGCTTGAACGTTAACTTGGTCTTTCCACAGAACGTCTCTAATTTTCCACAACTTTCTGCTGAGAGGGTTCAGCCCAGTCCTTTCAGGGGAAGCATAGGACTAAGCATGTGTCCCCGTAAGATAAATGTCCCAGTTGGCTTCCTTTACCCTCAAACTTTACCCACAGGTCTAAACCATTCTAGAACAAACCTTTGAGTCCTCAACTAACCTAAGAGCATCTAACTCAAGATCTCTCCAGACAGGAAGACGCAGGCTGTGAGCCCATCTGAGCTTTTGGTCTCTCCCACCAGCAGTTCAAGGGCCCCATTGGCAATTCTAGTCTGAGATTTCCTAGGCTTCAAACAAGCCCCCTTCCTAGGAAGGGCTCCCTAGAGTCTGGGGCTACAGCAGCCTGCAGAATGGCATCCTGGGCCTCAACTCCATTTCTGACTTGGCACTGCCCTCCACAAACAGAACAGGCCACATCTCCAGGGGCAGAGCGCAGGTGACCCAAAGTCAAATGGACTAGCAGTATGGCCACTTGTTCCAACACAGCTCTGGGCAGCACCATTCCCATTATATCCCATGTGACTGGCACACCCAGACAGAACTCCAATGAAAGGGTGCCCCCTGTGGTTGTGCAACATGACAAAAGTCTAACTCTTTTTGAAATTTTAATTAAAATGCAAGAATAACAAACCTAATTCCTGACCAGCTTTTAACTAAGTCTTTTATTAAAATTAACTTTTTCATTTTCCCTTGTTAACTGAGAAGTTAATTTCGGTAATGGACATAAAATATCATGCTTCTTCAAAATATCCTGGCAAAAATATAGTATTGCATAAGGATAAGAACAAAGGCCTGTTTCAATAGCCATCATCCTCACAAGTTCAGTGTTCCTTAGAATTATAGATTTTTATTTAGAACTGGAAGATTATGTATTAATATGTTTGCATAAAGAGTTATACAAAAATGTTCATAGCTGCATTATTCATAATAGCCAAAAAGTGGAAACAATCCAAATGCCCACCAACAGTTAAACAGAGAGACATGGCATGCCCATGCAATGGACAACTATTCAGCAATGAAAAAAACAAAAGTATTGATCCATGCTACAACATGGATGAGCCTCAGAAACATTATACTCAATGAAAAAAGCCAGACAGAAAAGATTGCATACTGTATGACTTTATAAAAAATGTTCAGAAAAGACAAATCTATAGAAACAGAAAGTAGATTTATGGTTGCCCAGGGTTGAGTAGGAACAGGGAATGACTACGGATGGGCACATCTTCCTGAGGTGATAAAAATGTTCCAAATCTGGATTGTGGTGATGCTTGCCCAACTCTGTAAATTTACTTTAAAAACCATTGAATTCCACAGTGTAAAGAAAAGATTATATAAAAACTATAAGGTTTCACGTGTACTAAGTAAGCACTTACTCTGTATTCAAGAGCTCCAATAAAGTATTTACATACATTCTCTTATTTAATCTGCACAACAACCCTATTGGATAGGTACTATCATTCCCATTTTATAAATGAGAAAACTGAAGTTTAGAATCATTAACTCATTCTCTACGAGTCACACAGCTAGTCAACGGTAGAATGCGGACCCTAGTTCAGACTAGCTGACTCAAGAGTTAAACCACTATTCCAGAGCTTCTCAAAAGATGCTCTTCAGTGTACTGAGTTTGTTAGAAATGTGGCAAAATAGGAATTCTTCTCACTCTCTGGTATAATCAGGTAGAACCTAGAGCAGGCAGAACCCCAGGCCAGTATTTTTAAGACACGAGTAGCCTCAACAGTCTACCCTAAGTGCCATGTAAATGTGTTTGTTTTATACATGTACCATAACTCAAAACCCCACCCCAGTTTGTGATCACATTCTCTTGTATTGCAGCTCTTCACATTTTCTGCAGGGAGATGATTGGCCAGGATCACACCTGGGTTTCTGATAGACCTGTACCTGCCCTCCAGGCAAATGCTCTTTACCCCATGTGTGGTGCCTTCTGTGACATGATAAAATATTTCCATAAAGGACATGGCAACAATTGCCCTTAAAGGCAAAGAAAAGGTCAGATTAAAAAAACTTCATTTCAAGAACATGGAAATATGGAAAACCAAACCCTGGGCTTTATCCTTCACTGCTCTCTCTCCCACACACCTAATTAATAATCAAGCCCCGGCCCCTCTATCTTCTAAATACCTTTGATTCCATCCATTTCTCTCCATCGGCACTGCTGTTACCCATCATCTCTTACCTGGATTATCCCAATGATGATATACTGGTCTCCACGCAGCCAGTGGCCCTAACCACTGATTCCCTATGCTGTACTCTAAGTGGTTTTCCTAAAGGATGAATCATGTCATGTCACTCTCCTCCTTAAAACATTTCAGTAGCTTCTCAGGGGATCACTCTGAATACAGAGTAAAGTTTACCTCCTTAATATGGACCCCTTTCACCTTCATATTCTCCTACAGGCAGAATAGACTACATACAGCTCACACCATAGCATGCAGACAATGGGGCTTTGCACATGCTGTTCCCACAGCCTTACCTAAGGTTCAGAGGTTTGCCTAAATTAATAGAAAAATGCCTGCACTCAGTTTTCTGGCAAAATCACATCATTTAAAGGAATGACAGTAACCCCTTCTTCCCTCTTCACCTGGCTACCTCCTACTCACCCTGCAGAGATCACCTCCTCCTAGCTCCCCGCAAACCCCAGCCCCAAGCCTGGGTTAGGCGTTCCACCCTGCTGTGGCCCTTCTGTGTCTTCTTCCCCCCTGTGTCTCCTTCTAGTCTGCTACTCTGGGAAAGCAGGTCTATCTATAGTCTGCTTTGTGCTTGGGTATATCCCCAATGTGTGGCCCACAACACACTGATGGAACTCTCTACATTTTAAATCGATGAAAGAATGACAAAGAATAAAAACTACAATAAAGCAGAGCTGGATTAACTTTTTCTCTCATTTAATACATCACACCTACAATCCATTAATAAGCTTTTGTCCTTCAATGGCCCTTTTTGTAGGAAACAATGGGACGCAACACATCTAGACCGTTTATCTGCCAAGTTGGCACACCAAGAGAAAACACACTGCCCAGCAGCTCAGGCTCCTTGGTAGGATGACAGAAGATAACTGTATTTTTTAACCAGTGTACAATATATTTGACTGGCTTAATGTCTTAATGTCTATTGTGTTCATTGAAAAAAAATAGCAAAATGCAAAAATTGATCCACCCTGACTATAGCTCTGTAAATAATACTCTTATGTTTATGCATGAAGGGGTAATGATGGACTGGCAGAGGTAATGGAAAATTGAACCCAGTTGTTGTGTCAGAGTGATAGGGTCATAGGTAATTTTTTATCCTTTTATTATTTTAACTTTATTGTTATCATACTATTGTTCGTGATAATTCATATATATTTTTCATATTAGGCAGTTAATGTCTATATATCAAGTTAAATGTTGGATCTGATGGCAAATCAATAAACATGAGATGGAACTGATTGCTCTGTTTGATTTCCAATACATAGAGCTCCCATGAGACTGATGATGTAAATTTACTTGTGAACTTGCAATAATCTTAACAGCATGTATTGACCATTTAGTATGTCTAGGTGCTTTATCTTATCATTATTTTCTTTATCTTATTATTTTATTTAAGCTTCATCTTATTATCTACATTTTACAAAAGAAAAAAAACTCAGTTTAAAGAGGTTAAGTAAACTTGCTAGTAAGTTAAAAGTTAGAGTGATGGTTGATTTTAAGTGTCAATTTGGCTAGACCATGTGACCAGTTGTTTAGTCAAACACTAGTCTAGATGTTGCTCTAAAGGTTTTATTAAATGTGATTAACATTTATAATCAGTTGACTTAAAGTAAAGCAGATTACTCCTCCATAATATGGGTGGGCCTCGTCCAATCAGTTGAAGACCTTAAGAGCAGACTAAAGTTTCCCAAAGAAGAAAGAATTCTACCTCTAGGCTAAAGGAGAAATTCTGCCTGAGTTTTCAGCCTCCTGACTCAAGAGTACAGCATCAATTCACTTGAACCTCCAGCTTGCCAGCTTCGCCTACAGATTGTAAACTTGGCAGCCCCACAATTACATGCGTCAATTTCTTAAAATAAATTGATCAATCAATAGATAGATAGATATACAGAATGATATTTTGATTAGAGATAGATACGCAGATAACCTACTGGTTCTCTTTCTCTAAAAAAAAAAAAGCCCTAATTAGTAATCACTGTTACCAGGATTTGAACCCTGAAAAGCCACTACTCATAAACATTACAAAAGCAAGATAAATTACCAAGTTGCATCTAAGAAAGAACTCATCTCCAGAGTGGCCGCCTGGCAGGAAAAGGACCGGCCAGTGTGCTCCTGGCATTGCTGAACAGCAGAAAGCTCAGCGTGGCCTTCCCTGAACTTCCCTCGGCACAACAGTGCTTCCTTGTGGCTTAGCCCTGGGTTCCTCATCCCTTTCCAGTGCCCTTTTCTACAAGGAATACAGACTAAATTGGAATTCTCTGCATGTCATTTCCCAGAGACACCAGTCACCAACATTTGCCTTCTCTTGCCCTCTCAAAAGCTGCTCTTACTCTAAAGCCCTAAGGTCTCCATCACAGTGGTAGACACACTCAGAGATAGACAAACTCCCTGTGACTCTTGGAAAACATGTACCAATAAAGAAAACGGGGAAATGGGGGAAAATTAAATTGCAGCACGAAAGATTTGAATTCTTCTCATTAAAAAAAAAAGAATTTTGAATTTTGAGAAGAAAAAGTATTGCTAAGTAAAATCATGAATGTTCCTACCCTGAAAAAAAATGTAAGAACAGAGCTGTTTTTTTAATGGCTTTCTGGGACATTTTAGGTGTGGCTCACCACAACAGCACCAAGATGTCTTCACAAGGTTCATTTCGGCCCTACCGCCCTGCTGGTGGCGCAGGCGCCACAGGAGACCGGGAGCCTGCACAAGCCCCCACGGCCGTCTCCCAGCCTGAACGGGCACTGCAGCCCCGGGGAAGGGGGCGCATGCCAGGCTGAGAGGACCTCCTCCCTTGATTTCTGAGCAGCGCTCGCAGTTTGAGAGTCCTGGCGCTTAGCAAGCTTCCTGCTGAGCTGTAAAGTCATTCCAGACAAATCTCTGTGTTTACAAAGATTCCAGAGCAGCAGGGAACATCTCGGAATACCAGTCTGGACGTAGAAACTCGTGTATCTGCGCTAGGCTGCTCTCCACACCTGCCGTCGCCCTCAGCTCCCCCCTCCCTTCCAACCCCCTCCTCCGCTTCCTTCTCTGCATCTGCTGCGGTTTCCTTCACACTGACTGAGTCATTCTCGGATGTTAATAGTAAAGTCCTTTAAAAACCAAGTTAAGCCAGAGGGAGTGAAGTGAAAAGAAAGCTATTACTTGAGGAATAAATGAAAGAGAGGGGAGAAAGAAGAAAAAGAGCAAGAGGAAAAAAGAAAAGTTTGGGAAGGAGTTCTGACCTAGGTACTTTCCTCAGTGTCTTCTGAAGATGGAGTCAGAAATTACCTATTATAATAAACTGATGGTTCCATAGACCATGTAGGCACCTCAAGCATGTTACCTGCTTGACACTTATACCCTGAACTTGAACTCAGACTTTTTTTTAACCATAGAGGATTGAATTTAGAGTCAAGAGTCAGGGACGAGACCTGACTTCACTACTTTCCAGGAACCTCTCTGCGCTCCAGTTTTCCAAATCCTTAAAAGGGGAATGGTAACACTGTTCTGTATGATTCCACGGCTGGTATAAAGATAAAATGAGATAGTGTATGAGAAAACACCTGTCAGCTAATCCAAATATAAGGTGTTTTTATTCAAGTCAATAAACAGCAAGTGTTTCTTATTCATTGTTCTTTCTGCTTTCCAACCCCTAAAAACTCTTGCAGGAAAACTGCCTTCCAGCCAGTATAACTGGGTTATTTGTAAAGCTCATACAAAAGCTCAAAAATGGAAAAGAAACACTAAAACTTGCCATTCAGCAGGGTTTTCAACACAGCATTCAGCAATCCAAAGTCATTCTAGAAGCTGTATTCAGATATATCAACAATAGCCAGTCTCTTCAGAGTCAGGATGTATGTAATTCAAAAGTGGCAGGTAGTTTCTCTAATACTTGCTAAAATTTTTGTTTACAGAGGTCGGGGGAAATTTCACCACACTACTATTATCCATATCCCAGCCAGTTCTTAATCACAACTTTTCCACCTTAGAGCTTTATGTAAGCATATAAACTGTTCTCAAAAAAGCTTGAAACAGCATGTCGAGTGAATCCTTATATGACCAGGTAACTTAGGACTCCCAGGTTTTAGAATCTTTATGAGAAGAAATGGGAAAGAATGTTTCCAGGACTGTTGATATCCCACATGTGGCATTATTTAAGGCCAAATAACCTGGACTTTGAGGAATGTGCTTATGTCAAACTATTCTATGTCAGACCACACCCCTGTAGGGGGTGGGGGGAGGTCCCCTAAAGGGAATGGATGTTCCTACTGCCAGTCATCCTGGAGAAGGGTCAATACTGGGTCAGAAGATGAGGGTTTGACAAGCAGTCCGAAGAATGAAGTAAGAGAAAATTTTCTTTTCTCTCTGAATCCAGGAGTTGGTTTGATCAGGACTCTGGGGCAGGGAGCTGCTGGGACTGTTCCAGCAATAGGCATCGACCATTGCAGGCCATGGTAGAGGCTGACCAAGAGAGGGCCAGTAAGGTTCTACAAAATTATAATATGCCCAAATCAACAGTTAGGTTTTGCTAAAGGTTACCATTTAGACTCTACAGCTATGTTGCACCTGTGGAATAACTTGGGCTAGGGAAAAATATGGCATTGTCCCAGATTTTCATCTGACAGTGATGTAGCGGTCACCATCAGGAGTCAGCTATGGTGCATGGACAAAGATCTCTGGGGGATCCTCAGAGGTGATGGTGGCAGCAACTACAATCAGAATCCAGGCCTGGGTGTGACATAAGATTGACCTGGGGATCTTATTAAATAGGTTGTGATTGAGTAGATCAAGGGTAACATCCAAGATTCTATATTTCTAGCAAGCTCCCAGAGGATGCAAATGCTGCTAGTCCTCACACCACACCTATAAGTAACAAAGGTCTAGCTTTTTCACCTTGACATGCAAGTCTGAGAAGTTACTCCATCAGCAAGCAGAAGGATAACCAGGACTGAAAGATACCAGTGAGCACACCCAAGGCTATTATTCACACGGAGAAGGCCTCAGGGGGGAAAGTAGCAAGGATCCTTATTGATCAGGGAAATGACTCTAACTTGCAGTACTTTGGAGAACAAACCTTCCGGTGGAGGGGTTTCAACCCCAGACTGAACAATGGGCATAACTACATTTATGAATATCTAACCATCTCAAAAGCAGAGGAGAATGAAAATGCTTACTTGCTAGACTGTGGAAAGACTTGTTTAGGAAAAACAATCACTTTATTTTCCTTTAGTCGCCCGCTACTACCATACTCATAGCACTTCTGACACCAGATGTGTTTTCCACACTAAGCAATTCTGACACTAACTGCCTGGAGTGAGTGCAGACCCCACAGGTTAAGGCCTCAATCCCAAATGAACTAAGCTGTAAAGGCATTCCAGGCAAAGGATGCAGCAAGTATAAAAGTCATGAGAAAGGGAAGGCTCTGATGTATGCGGGGAAGAGAGGCAAGGGTGGATGAAGAGGCAGGCAGAAGCTAGATCACTCATGGCCTGAAACCTGTTGAGTTGTGCATGGAAGAGGTGATGAATGTTAGGCAGACATTTTCTGTAAAGGACCAGGAGGCAAAATTAAGGACTTTATGCAGGTACTTATATAACAAGAGAGGGAACAGTACCACAAATTTTCTATTGATAAAATTCAAAATGTAAAAATAGCTCAGAATAATTTTTGTAATACGGGTCTAATGAGAATAGAATTATTTAAGGAAGGACAACATTATTGGGGTTCAAAAGTTGTGTTCCTTATCAAAATCAGTTGAAGTGTTTATGTTGATACTGACCTGTAAAAAGATGTTATGTAGTTCATCTCTGAAAATGCCTTTCACAAACATAGATACTGACAAATACTGACATCAGTTCACGAGCATATGATTTTCATTGAGCATATTCATCACTCGAAAGGCATTTATAAAATTCCGTGCTTTTGATATTTGCCTTTTGGCATGTCACTGCATTGCAGACGAATCATTTCCAATTGAAGGTTAGGTGGAAGCCCCTCAAATGCACAGTTAAGTGGATTTCAGAATGTGGAAATTTCCTTCATACTTACGAGTACATTGAGGTCTGAAAAAACAGCTGCTGGAATGGCAGTTTGAGTTCAGAAATCTGCCACAAATTTGTGTGAGAATGGAGACTTTGCTTCTTGTTTTAGCATTAGACGGTATGTATTTGAGCTTGACATTACTTTTGATTCAAACAACATCAGTTGTCATCAGAATGGCTTTTCCTCATATAAGTTTCACATGTAAACACTGTTTTATATTGTAATTTTAGGTTGAATTCACTAACAAATATTATTGTGCTTGCACAAAATTTCCAAAGCCATTCAGGGCTCAATAATAGTCATTGAAGACACTTCTCATTCAGAAAAATTTCAATTGCAATTTGAAAAACTGAAATAAAACCATGCCACTACTTAGCCTTTGAACTGCTGTGTGATAGGCCAAGTCAAGAAACAGCTCTTTTCTAACAAAATTTCTAACAAAAATTCAGAGAACCAACAACATCCAGGGAGGTGCCCTAAAGCACTCCAACATTTAGTCATCAGGTAGAGAAGGAGAAGCCAACAAATAGACTTCGGGGAGCAGCCAGTGGTGGGAGGGAAACCAGAAGAGAGGAGTGTTAAAGAAGTTAAACATTGCTAAAAGGCCAGGTAAGCCAACTAAAAGTGGCTGCTGGTTTGGAGGTCATTAGTAATGACCTTGCAAGTGCAGTTACCATGTTATGGTAGGAAAGAAGCCAGATAAAGTGATTGAAACAGTGAGTGGAAAATAGAAGGGCAGAAATCTCAGCTGAGATGTTTTTCTGTAATGGGGAAAGAAATGGAGCCACAGACAGAGGAGGTCATAGAAACAAGGAAGTTTTGGGGTTTTGAGTTTTTTATGGTTCAATTTACATATATTTTAAATGATTATCACAGTAGGTTCAGCTACCATCCATCGATACTGATACAATAAAAAGAAAAGAAAAAAAGAAAATAATTTTCTCCTTGCGACGAGGACTCTTAGTATTTACTCTCTTAGCAACTTTCCTATATATCATAGATCGGTGTTAGCTATAGTCACCATGTTGTACATTACATCCTTGGTACTTATTGATCTCCTAACTGGAAATTCGTACCTTTTGACCACCTTCCTACATTCCTCCTCTCCCAGCCTCATCCTCTGTTAACCACAAGTCTGATCTCTTTTTCTATGAGTTTGTTTTCTTTTGTTTTCAGATTTCACGTTTACGTGAGGTCATACAGTATTTGTCTTTCTCTGTGTAATTTATTTCACTTAGCATAATGCCCTCAAGTTCCATCCATGTCGTCGCAAATGGCAGGATTTCCTCACTTTTTATGGCTGAATAATATCCCATTGTGTATATATACCACAACTTCTTTATCTGCTCAGCTGTCAGTGGACACAGGTTGTTTCCATGTCTTGGCTACTGTAAATAAGGCTGCTGTAAACATGGGGGTGCAGACATTTTTTAAAGTTAGTGTTTTCATTTTCTTTGGAAATATTCCCTGAAGTGGAATTGCTATATCATATAGTAACTCTATTTTTAATTTTTTAAGGATCCTCCATACTGTTTTTCATAGTAGCTGTACCAATTTACAATCCCACCAACAGTGCACAAGGGTTCCAGTTTCTCCACATCCACACCAGTATTTGTTACCTCTTGTCTTTTTTATGATGGCCATTCTAACAGGTGTGAGGTGGTATCTCATTGTGGTTTTAATTTGCATTTCCCTAATGACTAGTGATGTTGAACACCTTTTCAGGTGCTCTATTGGCCTTTAGCATATTTCTTTGGAGAAAGGTCTAGTCAGGTCCTTTGCCCATTTTTTAATTGGGTTGAGGTTTTTTTGCTATTGACTTGTATAAGTTCTTCATATATTTTGGATATTAACCCCTTATCAGATATATGGCTTGTAAATATTTTCTCCCATCCTGTTGGCTGTCTTTTAACGTTGTTGATGGTTTCTTTTGCTGTGCAGAAGCACCTTAGTTTGGTATAATCTCACTTGTTTATTTTCTGGTTTGTTGCTTGTGTTTTAGGTGCCATATCCAAAAAAAATCATTACCAAGACCCATGTCAAGGACTGTATTCCTGTTTTCTTCTAGGAAGTCAATGGTTTCATGTCTTACATTTAAGTCTTTAATCCATTTTAAGTTAATTTTTGTGAGTAGTGTAAGTTATGGGTCCAGTTTTGTTCTTTTACATGTGAATGTCCAATTATCCCAGCATCATTTATTGAAGAGGCTGTCTTTTCTCCATTGAATACACTTGGCTCCCTTTTCAAATATTAGTTGACTGTATATACTTGGGTTTATTTCTGGGCTCTCTCTTTGTTTTTATGTCAATTCTATTGGGTTGTCAGAAAAGTCATGATGTATTTTTTCTGTTTTTCATTGCAAAAATGCGTCATGACTTTTCCAACAACCCAATACACTGTTTTGATGGCTGTAGCTCTATAATATAGCTTGGAATCAGAAAGTGTGATGTCTCCTGCTTTGTCCTTTCTCAGGACTTCTTTGGCTATTTGGGGTTTTTTTGTGGTTCCGTGTAAATTTGAGGAGTGTTTTTTTCTGCTTCTGTAAAGAATGCCATTGAAATCTTGATAGGGATTCCATTGAATCTATAGATGACTTTTGGTAGTATTGGTATTTTAATAATATTAATTCTTTCAACCCATGAACATGAGACACCTTTCCGTTTGTGTCTTCTTCAATTTCTTTCACCACTGTCTTGCAGTTTTCAGAGATCTTTCATCTCCTTAGTTAAATTTATTCCCAAGTATTTTTTTTACATCATTGTAAATGGGATTTATTTCTTTATTTCTTTTTCAGAAAATTTGTCATTAGTATATACAAATGCTAGTAGTTTTTGTATGTTAATATTGTATCCTGCAACTATACCAAATTCATTGACAAAAATCTAAGCTTTTTGGTTGAGTCTTTAGAATTTTCTCTATATAAAATCACATCATTTGCAAATAGAGACAATTTTACTTCATCCTTTCCAATTCTGATACCTTTTATTTACTTATTTATTTTCTTACCTGATTGCTCTAGCTAGGACTTCTAGTGTGATGTTGAATAAAAGTGGTTAGAGTGGGCACACTTGTCTTATTCTTGATCTTAAAAGAAATGCTTTCAACCTTCCACCTTGAGTATGATGCTAACTATGGGCTTATTATATATGTAATTTATTATGTTGAGATATGTTTCTTCTATGCCTAATTTGTTAAGAGTTTTTATATGAGTGGATACTGAATTTTATCAACTGCTTTTTCTGCGTTTGTTTAGATGATCATATGATTCTTTTCTTTTATTTCATTAATGTGATATATCATGTTGACTGATTTGTGTATGTTCAACCATCCTTGTATCCCCGAGATAAATCCCACTTGATCATGGTGAATGATCCCTTTAATATGCTGCTGAATTCAGCTTCCTAGTATTTTACTGAGAATTTTTGCATCTATATTCATCAGGGTTATTGGCCTGTAGTTTGCTTTTCTATAGTGTCCTTTTCTGGTTTTGGTATCAGGATAATGCCAGCCTTGTAAAATGATTTAGGAGTGCTCCCTTCTCTTTGATTTTTTGAAAGAGTTTAAGAAGGCCACTGGCTTTGCATTGCAAATTATCAACTCTTCCTGCCCGTCCCTAGACTCAAGCATAACTGGGCTGCACAGCTTACAGGAGTTGTCACCAGCCTTTCTGGTTAGTTGGAGTCAGAAGACACTCCACAGTTGGTGGAGCTGTGACTCCATTCCTTGTCTGGTTGTGGACAAACCGGACTCTTGGACCAGCAAAACTACTTTTTTGAGGACCAGAATCAAGCAGATCTGCACCCTGCCAAGTTCCCTAGTCAGAACACAGGCCTGGCTTGGTTCTGTAGATGAGTAAAGTTGCTGGTTGGGATTACCACTTGGGTACTGCAGGTATAAACTTGGTCTGCCAAGATCATATGCCAGTTGTTGCCATCCCTCGCCCCTTCTCCATCACAGTCAGATTCCTAATGGTTGAGCCCCACAGATTTTCCTGAAATCTCTGTTCTACCAGATCTGAATAGGGGCTCCCACAAAGCAACCCCAATGCTGTGGGGTGTCTGGTTGTCCCCCCTGGGTTCTCTTTTTCTTCTGGAGGAATGAGGGGCTCAAGGGAGACTTCTCCATGTGACGCTGTGCTGGCCTGAAGGAGAGGTAATGCAGTCAACATGTAGCCACTTCTCGTACCCTCCCAATGGAGTCAGTCTTGGTCTCTGTGGTCCAGTGGGTGCTTCAGCCTCTCCTCTGTGTGCTAGGATCCTCTCAGGGGTGTCTTATTCTTGAGCAGTTGTTCATTGTTCTTGTGAGGGAGAGAAAAGTCAGGAATGACTTACTTAGACTGATCTATTTTGCCATCTTGGTGACGTCTGGTTTTGGTTTTGTTTCTTTAAAATCTTCATCCTTTAACAAGAAATCACAAAGCCTCACAACATACTAGACTACTTAAAATGTGAAAGCAACCACAATAAGCCTCAATAACCAGGCATTCATGAAACACGAAGTATTCCACGTAGGTGGCTTTGCCAAATAGTTTATTCTATTAAGCATAAAATCTTTTTAATTTTATGCTTTTGGTGTAAATCTTACTAAAATATACCAACCAATTCTCTACTTGCTAAATTATATTATGGACAGCAATTACATTCTAGACTACACAGTATAATGATATCCTCTCAAGGACTATCGAAGTGGATATGAATATTTGCTACTACACAAGATGATCCCAGGTGACCAGAGATGTTTAATTTGCTTCTACCTCACTTTAAGATTATCAGATGTTCCTCATAGTCATAGATGTGAGAGAACACTCAGCCCAGAGAATCTTAACTTGGCTCTATACTAGAATTACAGAGGGTGAGGGGTAAAAGTCTAATGCCAAGACACTAGAGATTCTGATCTAATTATTGTGGGATAGAGCCTGGGCATTAGAGAGTGTTAAGTTCTGCTGGTGATTCTAATGTGCAACCAGGAATGAAAACCATTGACATGGCCCAAACTCTTCCATTTAAGATGAGGAAACAGGTGTCCACAGAGGTTAGATGAACTAAAATCACCTAACGTCCAGGAGTCAGTTTACTGTGTCTCTTTAAAAGACCCCCGTCCCCATCTTTTGTACAGGCTGGGAAATTACTTCACTCGCTGGAACATTTGTCAGGTTCTTGGTATGTACTAGAATCTGGTCAAAGCACCTTAGAGACAAAAGTGAACAAGATATGGTGTTTAGTGGTGGGTAGTTTGGAGTCTATTGGGTTAAAACAGCAAAAATAAAATTACAGTTAAATATGTGATGATAATTATTTATACAATGGAGTACAGACAAGTGAGTGACTAAAAATAAAAGGAAATTAGTTCTGGGAGACATCCTAATTAAAGAGGATGAGCTTTAGTGGGAACACATAATTCCCAGAAAAACCACTACTTAACAGGTATTCATCAGCTGTTTCTTTGCAGACTAACCAATCCTGAACTAGATTTGCCTAAGTCGACGGATGCCTTTTTCTTGTGAAATGTTGAGGATTTGGCTTTTTATAAACCCTGTCCTTGCCTTAGTTCAAGGAGAGAGCATTCACAGAGGCTGTTCTGTCTTGTGCATACCACCAAATCCTCAGTGCTTTAAACGGTGGTCTCAGATATTCTTTGACCCACCCATTTTACATGCTGATGTGTTTCTCATTTCAAGGCCTTCACTTATAGTCACTACATTAAGTAACTTCTGAATGAGATAGCTGCAGCCATGAAAAGAGCACTTAACTTGGAATTTATAGTGTATTTAATGTGTGCCAGAAACGTCCTAAGTGCTTCTAATGTAATATATTCATTTATTTCTTAAGCACCTTCATGAGGTAGGTATTATTATTATTTCATCCCCTTTTTACAGAAGAGAAAACTGAGGCAAGAAAGGTTAAGCAACTTTCCCAAAGTCTCATAGTTCACTCTGAACTCTGCATTTTAACACTGTCCCAATTAATATCCATGCACACTAAAGTTTAAGAATTACGATGCTGCCTTGAGCTCTGGGAAGCACCATTTGTAAAGAACAGCAATCTAGAATCAAGGAATTAACCATAGCTTCATACGAAAGGAGTTCCTTACAACTCTTCAAAGTCCTCCCAAAACTATCCTGAGGGAGAAGAGAGCCCAGAGATGGGAAGTAGATGGTTTAAGATGAAATTAAGTGCTAACTTGAGAGCATTCACGTGGAGGACGAGTAGCCAGAAGAGCAATAATGTGGTATTTAACACTTGTATTCTAAAAGCTAAGGAAAAACTGAAACAGAAAAGCTGGTAATAAGCAATAAAAACTGCCTGGGGCAGCCAAAATATTGGAAACACTAAACTGAGTGGTAGAAGAGATAAACTTAAGTCAGTAACAAAAACACCCTATTTGTACTGATCCACCTTATACACTTTAGAAGATTTGCTTCAAATAGATTGTTTTGCATGTTTTTCACTTGTTTTTAATATTTGTCCTTTTTATAATTTCAAAAATATCTCCTTGCAAAAATGAAATCATACTCAATATTTTAATACAAAGCAGAGGTTTCCCATAATGCCCTCAGAGAAAACTACCATGAAGTTGGTGTATTTTTCTGATTGTTTTTCTACAGTATACAAATAATGTATTTTATTATACTTATTAAAATTTCATTAAAATGGGAAAATACTATAGAACTATTATATAATTTGCTTTTTAACTTAAGAATACTTCATGGACATCTTTCCATGTTGATACATAGCATTTACACCTTGAAAGGAATCAGAATGTGCCACACCAAAATATTCCACTTTGGAATAAGGATAATTATGAACTGAAGGCAATTAAGAAATAGCAGGCAAAGAGGGTCTTTCTGCCCTCCCCCTATCTGCCTAAAAGCAGGGCATAAATGTCCCTTTGTAAAGGTGACATAAATATCCTTGTGAAGATGTCCTCTTCTCCCATTCCAAAAGGATGAAGATGGCACTGAGATGGCGTCTGTATAAACAAACGTTATTAAAAAAAACTTACCCACCATTAGTTTCCTCCACATATTTACCTTCCCACAAGGTAGTGCCCGTAGGAGCCCAAGCCCCTTTTCCTTTGCCTATTCGCTTCTCCGCAATGCACTGCTCTTTGTTAAAATAAACCCTCAAGTTGAACTACCTTTTCGGGTTTCACTTCTTAATCTTTGTGTAACTTTTCTCCTGTTAACCTGTCTGTTTTCAGTTTAATTCGCAGGCCTCAGTTATTGAGCCTAAGAGGGTAGAGGACATTATTTTTTTCCTTCCCTACAACTTCATTCCTTTATATGGCCACATGATATTATGCATTTTTCAATTTCAAAGTAGAAAGTACGGTTGATTTATGCCCACTTAATTTTTTTGATAAAACATATAAGTGTGTTTATCCCCAGTTGCATTCAAGTTGGCACATACTATCTACACTTCAAGTAATTTAATGAGGCATCACTAATCATCTGGTGGAAGCTTCCAGCAGTAAAGGCAAAGCACCTGAGGGCAACTTAAAAGCTCCAGGAATGCTCAGCCCTCCTTTGGATATTGGATTTGGATATTGGATATTTATGTCTCAATGATAAGAGAAATTATACTTTTTCATGGTGGAAATTGACCAGATAAAACAATGAACACAGAAAAACCAAACTACTCAAGGACAAATGTGTTCAAAATTTCAAGACTTTTGATCCCACAAGGAATAATGACCACCATTATGCACTGATATCTATTAAATGCCAAGTGTATTAAATGGTTTGCTTCATTAATCACCACAATAACCCCGTGGGACCCCTCTTACTATCCTGAAAATGTGGAATTTCTTAACTCTGATGCCTTTCCCTTTCAACATTCCACATTCTTAAAATACTAAAAGGCTGATTGACCCTGCTTTCTCTCTTAGGATTTCTTCATACATAACAGCGGTCTGGAATTTATATCTAAATCTCCTCTGAAGTCAATAAATACATGCAAAATTGACAAAGACCATCTTCAACTAAATTAAAGATCAACTTTTACAGACCTCTTACAGAACTGCATATAACTTTCAAAGGCAGACTCTTTAATAAACAGTTTTCTTCATGACACAAAGGAATTTGATTTCTGAAAAATAGGAATATCTGTCTGTGGGAACTGCACATATCATCAGAAGTGCCCAACTTCCTCTTCTAAGCTAATACTGCCCTTCCTTTGGCCTGTTCTCAGGGAACTAGCAGGCGGGGTGGAGGAGAAAGTGCAAGCGCTAGCCAGGTGATCCCTGACACAGGGCAGTTAATCCACGGGGGTGTTAGTGAGAGTTTCCTGCCTTAGTCTGGCACACAAAGATGAGCTAATTTCCCTCTCTCAAGATTCTGAACTTATTCAAACACTAAAAAATTTGGGGTGTTAGGAAGAGAAGATGAAGCTAAATATTCATGAGCAACAGCCTAGAGGATCCAGTAGGACCATGAAAAAGCCTAAGAAATTAGCAGAATAAAGTTAAGAAGAAGGAAAGGGCTTCATCACAAAGGACAAACTCAGAGTCCTGGGCTCCCATCCATCTCCTGCCCCCTGGGCTGTGAAGGGGACTAGAATATGCCACCCCATCAGAATATGACAAAAGATGTGTCACTTTGTCATGGAGATGGTTTTGAGCTGAGGGCAGTTGAGAAACGGCATGCGCATGTGCATACATGCACACACGCATACACGTACAAACACACACACAAATACTCTGCCCTCCCCTCTCTTGTACTCTTAATCACAGGAGACTGTAGGCTCTTATCCTCCCAGAGACAAGCACCAAGAGGAATCTACATAACAAACCTGACAAAACAACCCTTATCATCCATGAGTTTCCCCCATATATTTACCTTCCCATAGTTTGCCTCCCCTGAGAGCCTAAACCCACTTTCTTTTGTCTTATCAATTCTCTACTATTTTACTTCTGTTTGTTAAAATGGTATATAAACCCATACTAGGGTTTAACCACCCCTTTGAATTACTCATCACTGAGTTTCTCCCACGTATATGTGTGCTGCACATGTAAGTAAACTCTTTTCTTTTCTCCTGTGGATCTGTCTTTTGTCACTATAGCTTGCAGAGCCCCAGCCACTGAACCTAAAAGGAGAGAGGAAAAAGATTTTATCCTGTTACAGCTGCAGTCTGAGGCATCTTGGGCCTCAGTACAGTGACACAGTAGTGGAGTCCCAACATTGAATTCTCTGAGAGGGACTAAGGAGACCTGTGGGGTCTCTTTTATAAGGGCCTTAATCCCACTCACAAGGGCTCCACCCTCATGACCTAAAAAACTCCCAAAGCCTGACTTCCTAGAACCATCACCTTGGACTTTAGTTTTCACTATATATTCATATGGAGGTGAGGGACATAAATATTAAGCCTATAGCCATGAGGAAATCAGCAGGTCTGGGCAGAGGGAGATATTAAACTGTAATGCAGTCATAGCACAGACCCCAGGCAATCCCACCGAGAGCTCTGGAGCTGGAAGGCCTTTTTGAATTGGCCCTAAATTGAAACAAGGGGCCAGAATTTTATACCATAGACCTGTTATAGGACGCAGGCTGCTCTGGGTAAGGGGTTTAATCTTGGGTAAATGCTTCCTTAGGGCAGCATTTCTTAACCTGAGCACTATTGAAATTCTGGGTTAGCTAATTCTTTATTGTAGGACACTTTCCTGTGCACTGTAGGATGTTTAGCAGTACCCATAGCACACCACCCCTCAGCTGTGACAGTCAAAAATGTCTCCAGATGCTTCTGGTCAACATGGCAGAGTAGGTAAATGCTGGGCCTGCCTCCTATCATGACCACATCAAAATTACAACTAAACTACAGAATAACCATCATTGAGAATCACCTGATGTCTAGCTGAACAGAAGTCCTACGGACATATAGAAGAAGCCACCTTGAGACTGGTAAGCAGGGCAGAGACATGGAATGGGCTCATCCCACACCCATGTGTTGCAATTAAAAATTGGGAGGGTTATCTCAGCTGCAGGGGTCCCCACAGAGTAGCGAAGAACCCCAGCCCTACACCAGGCTCCCCAGACCAGGGTTCTAGTGACAGAAGGAGAAATCCCCATAGCTTCTGGCTGTGGAACCCAGCAGAGATTGTGCCTGAGTGAGACAAAGAGCTGCTGGAGTCCCAGGTGTTCCTCTTAAAGGGCCCATGCAGGGACTTACTCACTAATTGACTCTCTCTGAGCTCCAGCTCTGGTGCTGCAGCTCAAAAAATGCCAGGGATACACAGGGAGAAATTGAATTGTCCAGTTTCAGGGCAAAGGCTTGAGGGACAGTTTTATCCCAGACAGAAGTGTTGGCAGAATCCATTATCCCTTTGTTAAACCCTCCCGCTCCTGGTGTGCAGATGCAAGCAGCCACCATATCTGAGTCTCCATCTATCTGGCTAATACCACTTGCCCTACCCTGGTTGAGATCCCGCCCCACAACTTGTGGGCCCACCCAAGCTGTTTCCAGGGGCTTTTCCATACAAATGGCCAGTCTTCCTCATGCCGTGGACTTTCCTAAAATCTTTCAAAGGCTCACAAAACCCAAACAAGTAGCATCTGGCCTTGATGAACCCAGTACCTCTTCTGAGCAGCCCTAACCCCAGAATTAGTGACATCCCACCTTGGTTCTCTGCTTGGCCACTCCCAGGCACTTCCAAGCCCAGCACGGTGGCTGCCATCTACAGATTGCTTTGTGGATCATGCCAGGTGGCTCTGGGCAGGGCACAGGCTGTGGCTGAACTTGGCCTGGAGCCAACTCCTCACAAGAGGTCCCAGGACCGGCACGCCTGGTGGCCAGCTTCAGACCAAGCTGGAACAACACCCAGCTGCCTCTGAGGATGACACACCCAAAGGGCAGACTGGGCAGAGCCCTGCTAAACTGAGTCCTGCTCTTTAGGGTCAGCCCTTGCACCACAGCTCCTCTATTATAGTCACAACCAGTCCTCAAAGCCAATTAGCCTCAGGGTCAATCCCTCCCACTGATGTGCAAACAGCAATCAAGTCTCAACTACAACAGAGGGCACACACAACCCACACAAGTGACACACCTGGAGCTCCTGGCTCAGGTGACCAGGGAGACTGTGTGTGCCACTGGGCTCCATAGAACACCTATTACATAAGGCCACTCTACTAAGACAGAAAGATATAGCAGCTCTACCTGATACATAGAAACAAAGACAAGGAGGCAGCCAAAATTGGGGAGACAAAGAAACATGTCCCAAATGAAAAAACAGAACAAAGCTCCAGAAAAAGAACTAAACAAAATGGAGAAAACCAATCTACCAGATGCAGGGTTCAAAACACTGGTTATAAGGATGCTCAATGAACTTAGGGGAAGAGTAGATGAACTCAGTGAGAACTTCAACAAAGAGATAGGAAACATAAAAAGGAACCAGTCAGAAGTGGAGGCTACAATAACTGAAATGAAGAATGTGTGAGAGGGAATCAACAGATCAGATGAAGCAGAGGATTGAATCAGTGATTTAGAAGATAAGGTAGCAGAAAACACCCAATCAAAACAGCAAACAGAAAAAAGAATCCAAAAAAATGAAGGGAGTTTAAGGGCCTCTGGACCAACATCAAGCATGCCAGTATTCGCATCATAGGGGTACCAGAAGAAGAGAAAGAGCAAGGAATAAAAAACCTATTTGAAGAAATAATGGAAAACATTCTTAACCTGGTAAATGAAATAGACATACAAGTCCAGGAAGTGCAGAGTCCCAAACAAGATGAACCCAAAGAGTCCCACACCAAGATACATCATAATTAAAATGCCAAAGGTTAAAGACAAATAAAATCTTAAAAGCAACAAGAAAAAAGCAGTTAGTTACCTACAAGGTAGCTTCTATAAATATGTCAACTAATTTCTCAACAGAAACTTTACAGGCCAGAAAGGATTGGCACAAAATGTTCAGTGATAAAAAGCATGCACCTTCAACGAAGATAACTCTGCCCAGTAAAACTATCATTTAGAATGGAAGGACAGATAAAGAGCTTTCCAGATGAGAAAAAGCTATAGGAGTTCATCAACACCAAACCAGTATTACAAATGATGTTAGAGGCACGTCTTTAAGATGAAAAAAAAATGAGATGAAAAATATGAATAAAAGTGAAATAACTACATATCTCTAAACAATTACTTCCAATGCTAATGAATTAAATGCTCCAATAAAAAAATAGGGTGGCTGAATGGATAAGAAAACAAGATCTTTACATATGCTGCCTAAAAGAGATTCACTTTGGATTGAAAGACACACATAGACTGAAAGTAAAAGGATGAAAAAGGTATTTTATGAAAATAGAATGAAAAAAGAAAAATACTTGGGTAGCAATTCTTATACCAGACAAAATAGACTTTAAAACAAAGGCTATAGGGCCGGCCGAGTGGCTCAGTTGGTTAAGAGCTCGCTCAAGAGTTTGAGCTCTGAGCAACAGCGGTTCAAGTCCAGCCCGAGCTGAGCAGCCGTGAGCTGCCAACAGGTAGCAGGATGGCTCAGCTAAAAAAAAAAAAAAAAAAAAACCAGGAAAAAAAAAAAAAGAAAACAAAGGCTATAACAAAAGACAAAAAGGACCCTGTAATCCAACTTCTGGGTATTTATCCAAAGAATCCCAAAACACTATTTCAAAGGGACATGTGCATCCATATGTTCATTGAAGCATCACTTACATAGCCAAGATACAGAGGCAAACTGGGTGTCCATTAGTGTATAAATTGATAAAGAAGAGGTGGTACATATATACAATGGAACATTATTCAGCCATGTAAAAGAATGAAATCTTGCTATCTGCAACAACATAGAGGGACCTAAAGGGTATTGTGCTGAATGGATTAAATCAGGCAGAGAAAGACAAATGCCATATGATTTCACTTATATGTGGAATCTAAAGAACAAAATAAACAAAACAGAAACAAAATCAAAGATACAGTGAACATTTTCATGGTTGCCATCTGGGATTGGGGTTGGGGGGGTAGGTGAAAAGGTGAAGGGATTTAGAAGTACAAATTGGTAGTTACAAAATAGTCATGAGGATGTAAAGTATAGCATAAGGAATATAGTTAATAATAC
Source organism: Hipposideros armiger (assembly GCF_001890085.2). NCBI lineage: Eukaryota > Metazoa > Chordata > Mammalia > Chiroptera > Hipposideridae > Hipposideros > Hipposideros armiger. Next base: position 7,731,511 of record NW_017731355.1, read on the forward strand.
TGTAATAATTATGTATGGTATTGGATGGGTACTAGATTTATTGGGGCAGTTGCTTCATAAGTTATATAAATGTCTAATCACTATGTTATACACCTGAAACTAATATAATATTGTATGTCAACTCTAATTGAAAAATAAAACAATTATTTAAAAATCTATCTATCTATCTATAAATCATCTATCTACCTGTCATATGTCCCCTGTGGGGTAAAATTGCTCCCATTAAGAACCGCTACCTTAGGCCAAGGGCAGTTCTGATAGATGGATTCAGCTATAAGCCATCAGCATCCAATAGTCCCAATAGTTGGGGAAATGGGGCCTCAATTGGGAGGTGGTCTGAGCGATACAGCTTCCACTACAGTGAGGACAATATCACACAACTGGAGACAATGCCAGAGCTCCTGCCTCCCAGCCCAATGCTCTTTTCTCAGGCAGGCTATTTATAATTTATACACTTGAAAAGCAAGAATAACAGATCAAGTCAGACCATGATAATGAGCTCAGAAAGGAGCCAGAGGAGGGGGCTCAGAGGCTCTAAACTTCTATTAAAACTCATCAGCCAAGCGGTAATTGAAAGAAGGCATACGGACTTTCATTTCCAGAAATAGATGTAGGAAGGGGACCAGGGAAAAGAGAAGACCTGTTGGAATCCAGCAGCATTCCTGCCTAGTAAAGCTCCAGTGCAAACTCTTCACCAAGTTACTCTTGCCAGGTCTTTCCTAGAAGAAACACTCTCCCAGGCCCATCAGTAGCCTAGCATTTCACTCACCTCTCATACAACCATTTGGCCTCATCACTCATTTCCCTTCACCCCCCTTCTCACACCAGCCTTCTCAGCCTTGTCTGACTTACTAGTTCCTATCTTCAGCTTGTCAGGCCCCCTGAGGACCCTCATTCCTGGAGACTCTTACGGCCTGGAACTACATTCCTCCAGGGCAGTCATGGGATAAGAGACCACATAGTTGGGGGGAGAGGGAGGTACACATAGAGCCTTGAGAAGGCATCCCTTCCCTTGAGAAGCAGCTGGCTTCTCACCAGTAACAATATTGAATGAACTAGCCTGACACCCCCACCCAAAAATAATGTGATGAAATCAAAATAATTGCAGCCTGTTTTTGTTTGTTTGTTTATTTTTAAATTCTGAGCAGAAAAACCTGAGAGTGAGGACAAAAAAGAAAAAAACAAGTTGGTGTGAAACATTCCCCAAGAACCACCTTGTTGGCTTTTTCCAACAATGAGGGAGGGATGACTGTAACTACACTTTTAATGAGCTGTCCCATCCAAGGATCCCGCTGCTTCCTGGGAACTCTGAAGCCAAAGTCTGCATCTTAGACTTGGACTTATTTCCTCAAAACCTAATTGCTGACTGGTTTCTTCAAGCTGCTGTTGCTAGGCTAAATTCAGTGTTAGCAGGCACTGATGAAAATAACGACTGAATAATTCACAACAAACAAGAAGACTGCGTTTCTCTTCTTTACTTAGACACTCCATCCTTCAGACATTTTCTTTAATAATGATAGCTAAATTCTATCAAGCACTTAAGTATGAATCATTTCTAAGGCTATGCCCTTGACATGCATTATCTTGTCAATCCACATAAAACCAAAACCCTTTTGCCCCATTGCAATGGACTAAATGTTTGCATCCCACAGAAAGTCCTATGTTGAAATCCTAATCCCTAATGTGGTGGTTGAGGAGGGGGAGCCTTGGGGAAGTAAATAGGTCATGGGGATGGAGTCCTCATCAGTGGGGTTAGTGCCCTGATAAAGGGGCTCCTGAGAACTCTTTCACCCTCCTTCAATCATGTGAGGATACAGCAAAGATGGCAACCGAAAGAGGGTTCTCACCTGTACCTGACCCTGCTAGCATCCTGATTTTAAGGCTTCTATCTCCCAGAACTGTGAGAATACATTTCTGTTGTTTATAAGCTACCCAGTCTATAGTACTATGTTACAGCAGCCCAAACTAAGACATCCATTTTACAGATGAGGAAAGTAAGCATGGAGTCCAAGGTCACTTACCAGAGCATGATGTAGATGGCACTTGAACCTGGAACTCTTCTAACAATTGTGCAGTCCAACCCACCTTGGTTCCTCTCCTCCTGGCTGCATTTCCTGTTGCACCAGGGACAATGGAGGTGAATGAGCTGTGGGGGTACGGTCATAAAAAACGGGCCTTAACCTCACAGCAAGGGTCAGACACAAAAGCTAACCACACAGATGCTTTCTTGCCAGTCAAACCTTGCCAAACACCAAGCAATTTTGTGCATCAGACGCAAGGCAACAAGCCCGGTGAGATAATCTATAAAATTTGCTTTTAAAAGGGCTGCAATTGGAGCCGAAGGGGCTTGCTCGCCCTGAATATCCCACAGAGTGATCCAGCACCATGGGAATTTTCCCAATTTGAATGATTCCTTTTGAAATAGGAATGTAAAACTACCTTCAGTTTGCTCTTTTGCCAGGCCAAAATTACTTCCTTTCTATAAACACTCTAAAAATATTGACTGTCTGCCCCATAACCAAGTTAGTGTTTGCTTTAATTTATGGTGTTTCAAGTTGAAAGAGTACTGAAGTCAGAGTCAGAAAATCTGACTTTGACAAATCCTGGCAGTTTGAACCTGAGCTGCTCATTTCAACTCGCTGAGCCCTGGAAGCTTCGTCCACAAGTGGCAGTGATGCCATGCATGAAACGAAAGCCCACATGGCACTGCAGGAAGAGTTCTGGCTTAGCATTCAGCCTCGGGTTTGATTCCTGACTTTACCACTTACTAGAGTGTAACATTTAACTATTCTTTAACATCCCTAGGCCTCAAAGTCCTCACTTTTAGAATAAGAATAATCATAGTGCCAATCTTGGGGACATTGTTGTCACAATTAAATGAGATACATGTAAACCTCTTAACCCAGAGCCTGGAACACAGCACTCAAAAAGCTTTACTGTTATTTTTTTACAAATATTATTGTCATGTGACTCCCCAGAATTATGAAGATTATAAAAACTTAGTAACAGAATTATTGTGAAGATTAAATAAACTGAGAAACAGAATAAAGCACTATGGAAATAAAAGTTATTTTTCTGTCCATTAGTGTTCACTCTCAAATTCTACCACTCCATGCTGTACTGCTTTTCTTTGAAATTATTAAATATTTAAATACTGGTTTTCCAAGGGGAAAAAATGAAGAGGTTTTTTTTGCTGTGATTTCTAAAATTTGCCTTATTTTCACCAAAAAAGGAATTCTTTTCCACTTGTCTCTTTTGCAGCCAAATTTTAAGTTGTTTAGGAAACTAACATAAACTTTTATAATTTCATCAGTGTAGGGTAGTCTTCCTTATCAGTGAGATAGCCCTAGCTGCTGTAAGAGGTAAATCCAAACCTCAGGGACTTAATAAATTGTATCTGCGTGAGCTTATTTCACGTATAAAACAAATCACATGTTCCTGTTCTGTGTGCAAGGCGATCTGCAGTGGGAGGAGGGAGAAAGAGGGTCTCTGCTCTACAGCTTTTTGGGAACTTGTGCTCCAGAAGACCTGCCACCTTCAACACAGGGCTCCAAAGTGAGCCTGGGCATCAAATAGGGGGGAAAAGGGCAGACAGGAAGAGAGAAGATAAAGAAAATACACGTGCTTTTCAACCACATCGGTCTGAAAGTGACACATGTCACTTGCACTCATGTTCCATTGGACACATGGCCACACCCAGATGCACAGCGGCCTAGGAAATGTAGGCAAACTCAGGCTGAGCAGCTGCTCCTAGCAACTGTGGGCAGCGAGCCATCTCTGCTCCACCCTCCCAGTAGTGTTGTGGCCATATATTCAGATGTTTCATTTCTTTGCCCTCTGTAAGATGACTTTACCACACAAATACATAATAAGCCCTAGAATTCAAGTCCCTTAGGAAATAAAGTTGATTAACAACTTCAGATTTAAACAATTCAAGACCTGAAGCTTAATCTCATTGATCATCCCATTTTCTTCACACACTAACCAATAGAGAAAAGACCCTATGTGATTTCAAAGTTTATCCTCAATTACTATTTAACATGTCCACATCTTAATAGCCTAATATCTTATTTAAGAAAAACATGTAGGTGGGTGGCTGAGTGGCTCAGTGGGTTACGAGCTTGCTAAAGAGTGCGAGCTCTGAGCAACAGAGTCATCAGTTTGATTCCCTACCCAAGCTGAGTTGCTGCTGAGCTGCCCACAGGTGGCAGGATGGCTTAGGTTAAAAAAAAAAAAAACTATAAGAAAAACATGTAAAACACTTAGAACAGTGTCTGATGGGTGTTAAACAATCGACGAAAAGTAGTTATTATTTTTCTTTAGTCACGGGGGGAAATCTGAGGTGAAAGAGCAGCTATAGGACAGTGAAACCAGTAACCATAACCCTCTGAGGCTACACTGTTTCCAATCTCTCACCCTCCTCCCATCTAAGCATGACCTTGTCCACCATGGACTAGCACATACCATTCCTTCCTCACAAACCTGGACACTGACACGTGGAAGCCCTCACTCTGCAACCTCCTCTGTGGATTTAATGGTATGTAGCAACATTCAGAAAGTTTCATACCTTCTGTATTTTTATCCATGGAGCTATATAATAGATTCTGATCTTTCTCTCTCTGCCTCTTAGACTTTGCCAAGGGAAAATTTAGTTGATTTTTTTTTCTTTTATGGCTTAACACATGACTATGTGGAACAGCCTTTGGGGTACAAATCATTATTTGTTTTATTGCCATGGTGTTTATCATTCCTTCATAAACACTCTTAACAGCGTCTGCTCCAGGGAAATGAAGTTTCTCCCTCCCCATCCCCACCACCTCTTAAAACCTTCAACATCTTTTTTTATCAAATACTTTCTTTATCTTCTTCAAGATGATTTCAGCTATTAAAATTAAAGCCTTTAAGGAAACTATCAGAAAGAAAAATGAGCTCATATTCATCGAAACTGGACTGGTAAGAGGGATTGGACTTGCCAAGAAACCAACATGACAGAAGTTAATAAACCTATTACCACTTTTTTTTTCTCACAAGTACAATTTAAGCTTCAGGTGATGTATCTACTAAGCCCACTCCCAGTAACTGCTTATTTTATTAAGAGATTAAACCAACAGCATTTTAGTGGTTAATTAAAAAACAAATTCCAAAGAAACATTTCCATTATAGGTCTGGGGGAGAAGCACTCCATAACAATTTTCCCCTTCGATTTTTCTCCATCTTCCATTTAGACTTAGGCAGCAAATTTGATGGGGCAGCAGAACTGAGTTTTCTGAAGTACAGGGCAATATTCACCTGTCTCATTGTTTTTTCTTGTTATTAGGTATTCCTAATGTATGAGGGACTTTCAGTTATTACAAAGTCCATGCTCTCTGTGGCTTTGAGAATGGGAAGGAAATGTCCATGGAGTTGATCTAGATGCCCACGGTAAGGATAGCATTCTTTACAAACCACCACACGATATGGACAGATGCTTGAAGCACCACCCCTAGAAGGACGCTTCAGATTTTGTGCTTGTGAACTGCCATTGTAGAAACAACCAGGAAGCAACCAAAACTTTCACCTATATTAGGAAAAGTTTCCTGGTATATAAAGCAGATTTACTAGTAACCCCAAAATGTCAAGTTCATCTAGAAAACGGCAAAGCAACATAGTACAAAACTCCTGCCCATGCCACGGGAATATGTAGCATGCTGTTAGAATTATATCAGTTTATTTGGATGTTAAGAACCACACATCATCATCACACAGATCTGCAAGAAATTTTCTTAAATTGGAAAAAGATACAGAATCCTCATCACCACAGGTACCACAACAATCTGCAAATTGAGGGCTATGTTTGCCAGACACGCATTCCCTACAAGAATCATCTCTTTGACAATGGATCATCCTCTCCTAAATAATTTGCTGAATCAACGAAAGCCAGGCCAAAAGAATTCCAACTGGTGTGCTTAAGTGTGTGGTTCCAGCATAGAACAACATGGTGTCCATATGGCTCTCACTCCCCGAGGCAGGCCCTGGGGTATGCAGCTGTTCGGCACTGTGTTGTGATCCAAATGTACACACAACAGCGAAAACGTGCCTTCCTTTATTTTCCGCTCCCAATCTCAAAGTGTTCCTGCACCTTCATTCCCTGACTTCTTACGGATGGGGGTTGAGTGGTGCTGGTGTTAAGGAAGGGAGGTGGCAAAGAGGAGATTTTTTAAATGACCCATTAAAGGTAACTTAATCTTCTCTCATATAAAAGACTCTCTGGTCAACCCAATCCCTTTGAGCTCAATGGCTTTTCCAAGCCTAAACCCCCTAACAGACTAGATTCTCGGTGCCTTAAAGGGTTTCCCTCACCCTGCCCCACCCACACCAACATGCTATCTTGGAGCAGAGCTAAGCTTAACTATCATCACGGTGCTGGTTAAAGGATCCCCTGATATACACACTGCCCTCTCAGGGCTCAAGGTGTCTCTGGGCCTGGGGCTCTGTCTGCACCCCTGCCCCTGTGCAGACAGCCTCAGCCAGTGTCTCTCAGGACCTGGACTCTCAGCACAGGCAGTGAGTGGCGATTGCTCCTAGAGTGCTCATAGGCCCCCTTTCAGCTATCCCTAGTGCGTGGCATCCCTGAGGCATGGCTGCCACTCTCATGCAGTCCCCACCCAGGGAAGGCCACCTCCTGTCCTCATCTACACACTCCCTGCTTTCTTTGCTTCAGCCATCCATTTGGCAAGGTGACCAGCAAACACTTTTAGTTACTTCCTGCATGCCTCGTAGAGTGGGTGGGTGGAGGACACAGTGAGGGAACATAAGAACGTCTGTAACCTTATGTGCCACACATATGCCATAGAGAACATGGGGCTTAGTCTCAGGCCTCCTTCTGCCTAAGCATGCCATGCTGCCATTATTGCTCTACTGCATTTGCCCAAAAAGATGCAAGGGGAACCCCAAAATGCAATCTCCTCTTAAAGCTATAAATGGGAAGCAGGACACAGTTAACCTCTGCTTCTAGCTATTCCCTGAACTATCTGGTGTTTCTGCTTTCTTTCCAACAACCTTCTCCCCTAGGCTGAGGCCTAAGGCAGCATCTTCACCCCACTCTCCATTCTTTTACAACTCCTTCCTTCCTATAGAAGAGGGCTTTCCACTTTCCCTTTCTGCTTGACAGGAACACCCCTTATACTATATCAACTGTCTCTTCTACACTTTGACATAAGTCCACCAAGCTGGGCTCTTAATATTTTAAAAGAGTATTTGGAATTTAGAAAAGGCTGCTCTCTTGATACGGTGTAAAGACTTGTTGTGTTCCTCAAAACTTTTTATGTTGAAAGTCAAAGGCTGAATATGGACTTGCTTTTCCTCTCTTTGCAGTCCTGTTTTACCAATCTAGTCTCCCTAAGGCAATGGATGCCTCTGGTTGAATAAGGGTGAGAGCAAACACAAGGAAGTGTGACAAAGAAAATATCTTTAAAATATTTTAAAATCAAGATCCTTCCATCCTTCCCCATTCTCCCTTCCCTTCGCATCCTTCCTTCTCATGACATCTTTGATTTCTTCCCCTTCCCTTCTGTGTGCAAAGATTTCAGCATCCAAGGAAGAGGCATTGAGGAGAGCAGCCTAGGAAGCAAGACAGTGAGGAGGAGAGGGCAAGTGGAGGTAAATGGAGTGTGTGTGCAGAGATTATATTGAAGAGATTGGTTACATTGAGAGTGCTGTTGTAAAGGAATTTTGCAAATGTGATTCAAGTCCCTAATCAGTTGACTTTAAGTTCATCATAAAGGAGATTATCCTGGCAGGGCCTGACTTAATCAACTAGAAGGCTTTTAAAGTGAGGGCTGAAGATATCACTAAGTGAAAGAAGCCAGGGGCTGGCAGAGTGGCTCAGTTGGTTAAGAGTTAGCTTAGGAGTGCAAGCTCTGAGCAACAGGGCCACCAGTTTGATTCCCACATGGGCCAGTGACACTGTGCCCAAGCTGAGCTGCCACTGAGCTGTCAACAGGTGGCAGGATGGCTCAGCTGGTGAGAGCACGTGTTCCTAACAAGACTGCCTGTTCAATGGTGGGCTATGCCCACCTGCAACTAAGATTGAACTCAGCACCCTTGAGCTGAGCTGATGCCCGGATGGCCCAGTGGATAGAGTGCGTGCTCTTAACAAGGCTGCTGGTTCGACTCCCACATGGGATGGTGGCTATGCCCACCCGCAACTAAGATTGTAACACAGCAACTTGAGCTTAGAGGACACAAGCTGCTGATGGGCAGCCAGATGGCGACAGGCGCCCTCCACAACTGAAGAACAACAACTTGGCTGGTCCCCCTCCCCAATTTTCCAACACTGTTGCCCTCCCCCAATAAAAAATAAAAATAAATAAAAAAGAAAGAAGCCAATATGAAAAGGTGATTCCAACTATAGTCATGCACCACTTAACAACAGGGATATTTCTGAGAAATGCATCATTAGACAATTTTGTCATTGTGCAAACATAGAGTGCACTAGGTGGTACAGTCTACTACACCCCTGGGCTGTATTGTATAACCTATTGCTCCTAGTCTACAAGTCTGTACAGCATGTTATCTACAAAACAACACAAGATTAAATCAAGCACAAGAGAAAATGATGCAATCAAAAGACTCGGCAAACACAAGATGTATGAGTCAACTCCAGGTGTAACACAGCCTGCTGTTTTACAGCAAACTTTTTTTTTTAAGATTTTTATTGGGGAATTGGGGGAGGGGAACAGCGATGGGGAATTGGGGGAAGGGGAACAGACAAGTTGCTGTCCTTTTGTTCTTCAGTCTGGTTGTGGAGGACATTGCTTCATTGGCCCATGTTGGTAATATCATTGCGCTCTTCCCGGGTGAGGCAGATCAGTCGCCCATCTCTAGAGGGCCGCTCACGGCAGCTCTTAGCAGCTCACATCACTGCCGGCACTCAGGCTGGCTGCCAGCACACAGGGTAGCTCATGGCAGCCCACTGCAGCAGGGGTTGCAGCCTACGCCATCGCCGGCGACTCATGGCAGCCCAGCTCCAGGTTGAGCTGTTGTTCACCATTTTAGCTGTAGAGGGCAGTGTTACTGGCCCTCATGTGGGATCCAAACTGGGGCCCTGCCGCTCAGAGCCGGCATCCCAAGCCAGCTCTTAACCAACGCACCACTCGGCCAGTCCAAATTTTTTTTTTTAACAAATAGAAAGAGTACAGTTTAAAGTAATGATAAAAAGTATAGTATAGTAAATACACAAGCCAGTAACATAGTTGTTCATTATCAAGTCTTATGTACTGTACAAATTGCATGTGCTATGCTTGTATACAACTGGCAGCGCAGGTTTGTTTACACCAGTATCAATACAAATATGACAGCAATGTTTTGTACTACGATGTCATGATGGTTATGACGTCATTGGGCGATAGAAATTTTTCAGCACCATATAATCTTATGAGACCACCGCAGCATACGTGTATATGGTCCATTGTTGACCAAAACGTCATTATCTGGCCATGATTGCATATGACCTTCTGGAAAAGGCAAAACTATGGAGACAGTAAAACTATGGAGACAGGGTTGCCATGGATAGAGGGCATGGAGAGAGATGAATAGGTAGAGCACAGAGGATTTTTAGGGCAGTAAAACGATTCTGTACAATACTACAGTAATGGATACATGTCTTTATACATTTGTCCAAACCCATAAAACATACAAACACCAGGGTGAACCCTAATGTAAACTATGAGTTTGGGATCATAATGATGCATGAATGTAGGTTCATCAATTGTAACAGATGAACCACTTTAGTGTTGGATGTTGATGGAGGGAAAGGTTGGCCATGTGTGGGACAAGGATATATGGGAACTGTCTGTACTTTCTGCACAGTTTTGCTGTGAACCTAAAAATGCTCTGAAAAATAAAATTTATTAATTAAAAAAAGGGGGGGCTCAGGCCTGCCCTGATAAAAACAGCATCTGCCCTTCAATTGTTTTCCTTCCCCTTGGATCTGCCGTCCTGGCTGCAGCTTATGGACACAAAGCTGCAGTCCATACCCACTGGTGTCCAGCCTGCCTGTCCTGGTCCCTCCCTGACTGGCTGCCCTTCAGACTTACTTAGCCAGCTCCCAAAATTTGCACAAGGCAATTCCTTGTGTGTGTATGTGTATAATTAAATAAGACATGCAGCACTTTGGTGAGTTCTTCAGAGATAAATAAGAGAGCATTCTTTTTTTAAGTGTATTATTTTTTTGTCTTGTCACAAAGTGTAGTATTGGCAAATGCTGATTTTCCAAATTAAAAAAAAAAAAGCGTGCCGATAACAGAGTGTACTAGTTTACTACTGCTGTGTAACAAGTTACCACAAATTTATTGGCTTAAACCAACATTTATTACCTCACAGTTTCTATGAATCAAAGGTCTGAGCACAATGTAACTGGGTTCTCTGCTCAGGATTCACAAGGCTGAATTCAAAGTGTGACTGTGTCTACATAATCATCTGGTGTTCAAGGTTTTCCAAGCTCATCCAGTTTGTTGGCAGGAAGCTCCCCATTTTCTTGCTGGCTGTTGGCCAGGAGTCACTCTCAAGCCCTAAAGGCTGCTCTCTGTGAGGTCCTCTGGATCCTAACCATGGGCTCTCCATAGGTGATTCACAACCTGCTTCTTCCCAGCCATCAGGAGAAGCTCTTTGACGCTTCATCTTCTTTTATGCATGCATCGGATTAGGTCAGACCCACACAGAATAATCTCCCTTTTGATTAACTCAAAGCCAACTGATTAGAAACCTAATCACAAGGGTGATATCCCATCATATTCACAGGTCTGTCTCACACTCAAAGGGAGGGCATTACACAAGGTGGGGGTCATTAGCGGTCGTCTTGAAATTCTGCCTTCCACACAGAATCAGCTACCTTGACTGCTTGGACCTTCCCGGCTATGAGTCTCACTCTGAGTCAGTATGACTGACTACTCGTAAGAAATCCAAAGCAGTCCCATTTTGTCGTTATTCCACCATGACACACAACAACGTTTAAGTATCTTGAACTTCTGGTTATTTCCCATATAGCCCCCAGTACTTTTTCACCTTCTTCCAAGTCACATAAATCAGAAGAGCTGACAATAATTGTTTTCTAAAAGGACTAAAAGGGGTTTTCTTCCTCACCATCTTCACTCAGAGTCCATAGGCAAAGCCTGTGTTAATATTTTCTCACCTTGAGAAAAGATGATAAATAGGTTTCAAGAGGTTTTTTCTACCAGACACCTAAAATCGCTGACTCCCAACTACCAGCCCAGTTAAAGGTTCAGGTTCTGGTGAAGACTGTGGTGCAGGACTTGCAGCTGTAAAAATAACTCTTGCCTCCGGGTTAGATCAAAGGGCAGACTTGGCTTTTCTGATGTTCATGCCTCTGGAGCCTTGAGTCAAGGCATCACAGGTTCACTTCCTGATTCATCGATCTTCCAAGATCTTGACCACCAGTCTTGGGACACTCTGCCCCCTTCTAACTGACTAAATTTAGACCCAGCTAGCAGGAGCCCTTGCACATGATTCCCATGCCATTGCTTCCCTCCCACCCAGCTCTACTTCTTTGCCATTGAGACCAGCATTACACAAGCCCAAGGAGAAAACAAAAAGGTGGAGTAGATTTGGGTGAGAGTAGCACGAAGATGAGAAACAAGTAACAATGGAGTATGAAAACACTCCAAGACTTCCAGCCGTGACATAATTCCTTGGCACAGTTTCAGGCATTCCATGTCTTACCACCTACTCCCCACATCCTCACCACCATTCCCCAAATGAAGGCTAGGGAATGCCACCTACTCCCACCTACAGAACAATTTCAGATTGTTCTGCTACATAGTTCAGACTATACAAAAGGATAATTGGACACTTGACTCTAGGAAGTGGCCTGTGCTTTTGGTGGTTTTTTGGCCTTTTTCTCAGAAAGTAATGAGAAGAGAATAGCTGTTAGAAATAACAAGAGAAAAAAGCAATACAATACTTTGAATGGTTTGATCTTCCCAGCCACTATGTTTTCCTTGAGATTATCTGACCTAGCTAGATCCTGGATATGGAATCTGCATACTCAACAACTTTTAAAAGTTGCTCAATTTTTGAGAGAAGCTTAACCTTCAGCAGAGTAGCGAATATACTTGCAGTGCCCTGGAATTAAATCAGCCAAGGAGGAGTCCAAAAATCAAAGTTTCTCTGGCATTAGTCACTAGCGAAGTGTGCTCCAACACCCAAGGAAATTGGGCTTTCTCCTGCAAAGGCCATGGCCTTTCCTCTCACTATCCTCTGCTTGGGGGAGTGGGGGGTCAGGGGAGAAAGGTGGGTTGTCTGTAGTGACAGATCAACCACACAAATATCCAGTCAGCAGTTTAGGACAAAGTGTAAATAAATAAAATCATGATGAAACACTGAATGTGATGAGTAATTTACATGCACACAAATCAGCCATAGTTTATCTTCCAATCTGAGCCACAGCCCCTTCTTCGCCAACCCAGTCATTGGTAAGGCAGGATTCTTCCTGGCTGGTTTCTCCACGGCGTATTCTTCCCGGCTGGTTTCTCCAATATTTGACCAGGCTACTGGGATCCTGAGCCACGATGATGGTATTTGTGTTGCTAAGGTAACACTAACTGCTATAATAGATAAACCCTGAAACCTTTGGTTTCACGCAGTCGCTCAGGAAGCAAGTGAACAAAGACTCTGCCATCTTCAGCACATAGTTTCCAAGGTCACCCTGGCCACTGACATACAGACAACAGACGGGGAAGAGTGAAGGCACATTGCCTAGGAAGTGTTTATGAGCCAAGCCTGTCATTCCATTGACCAAAACTCAGTGACATGGTCCCACTTGAATGCAAGAGTGGTTGAGAAATATAGTCCCTGTTTGGGTAGCCACTTCCCAGAAACAGTTCTCTATGGAAGAGAAGCATGAATCATTTGTTGACAGCAACCCAGCTCTGCTACAGCGAAGATGATAGTGGTGGTGGTGGTGGTGGTTGCAGCTGCTACCATTTACACCAAGTCCCTGCTAAGTGCTTAACAAATAGTTTTTCATTGAATCCTCATACAAACCCTATGAAATATATTTTATTAATCCACTTTTAAAGATAAGAAAGCAGAGGCTCAGCAAAAATGAATTACTTGTCTAAAATCCCATGACTAACCAGGGAGAAACAAGGACTAAAATCCCAGAACATCTGACCATAAAGTGTTGGTCTTAAGCACCACCCTCATACTGTTTCCCATTTGTTTGGCTCTAGTCATTTGATTAGTCTTTTCCTCTTTGAGTTGTTTATTTTATTGCCAGAGAAGTTCCTACTCACCACAAAACTTGGAACTCCCCATGAGTTAGGGAATTGTCTAGGATCTATAAAATTCCTTTGCTCTTTGAAGCTAATTCTTCCTTTTCATTTAATGACCCCTGGATCTCCCACTCACCAAAATCTCCATGAACTAGGCTCTGTCATTTCTTGGATGCGCAGTCCTAGGTCAGATCCCTAGGGCTCTTTCTCACACCCAAGTTTTTCCTAATGAGTTTGCTTCAAGTCATTGAATGTACTTTTTGTTGCCCTTGGAGCTCTTCCAACAAGAAGGCTTCTCCAAAAATGCCCCATTGCTTTTCACACTCCTCTCCTCAACCCTCAGATGTCACAAATCTCTCCTATTCACTGTTTCTCTCAAATTTTGTTTTTAGGCTTTGTTTTGCAATCTATAACTTTTGTTCCTCCCTTGAGAAATGACACCTTCGAAACCTAACACTTGGGTTTAAAATTGTTCTAGTCCAAGTAAGGGCCAGAACAGCTTCCATGTTGGAGACAAGGCTGAGTCAACTCAGGGAAACATTAATAACAATGGGGGCTGCAAATGTCTTCATTTTGGTGGATTTGTTTTTTACTGTGGTGTAATTCAACCATGCAATGTCAAGTACTTTCTGACATAAATTCAATGGAAGGTTCAGTCTCGCTTTTTTAAGTTAAAAAAAGGAGGGGAGGGACTAATTTCAGATCTTTGGTTGTTTATTAAAATAACAAAAGCCTGACTCATTCTTTTCCTCTCAGAACTCTAACCCAAATTGCCAGAGAATTCCTTATATCCTCCCCTGAAAACTTGGAAATCTCCAGGTGACAGAGTCTTTGTTTTAAGATATTCTATGATCTAAAAATCCCATTTTTATTTGGTTCTTTTCTTTTCCCTCTTTTAACTGAAAATGGCTTTTCTTCTCTCCTACAGAAATATTTCATATGGCGTGTCACCCTCCCCTTTTAGTGAGCAAACATATAAAATGTAAGTGATCTTGATACTGGAAAATCTCATCCTACTGCTTTCTTCTTCAAGAATCTTCATGAACTTACCCAATGCAAAAAACATAATGAAGGGTGTGTGTATGTGTGTGTGTTTCCTTTCTCTCCTTGACAACCAAAAACCTATTTCTCAGAGCCATTGGTAGCACCTACTATGTTCTCATAATAATAAATTTCTGACCAGAACCAGAATCAGGCTGAATCAGCCCTACTCAATTCCCACCTTTGTGGAAGAATCAGGGAAAATTTCCCCAGGGCCAGAAAAACTCACAAAAACTATTACTTCTCTGTTCCCAAAGCCCCAAATTACCATTGCCATTCTAATAAGTAGTCAATAAAACTTATAAGAGAGATTTAGTTACACATGGCAGATTGAATGGGTTTATTTATCTGCACTCCTTGCCAAATGCCACAAAAATTATAGTAAGGAGAGAATAAAATACATAAACTCATAAGGAAGAGGACAATAAGAGAAATTAGAGTAATTAAATTTTGGAAGCTAAAAAGCAAATGGACTGATAATAACTGACTTAGCAGACCTGACAAAAATAAAACCTAAGCACGCAGTGGGGAAAAGCCAGAAGCAAGCTGATCTGGACTACGAAGGCTCAAGAATGGAGACACCTGGCCCCTCTTAAAGAAGGAGTCTGCACATGCCTGAAAACTAAAGGATTTTTTTCAAAGTCTATATAACACAGTGTTTCTATTACCTACTGCTACATAAAAACCTATCCCGAATTTTGGTGGTTTAAAATAGCCATGTTGTTTTGGTCACAGTTTTATGGGTCAGAAATTAAGGAAGGGCTGAGCTGTCAAGACCATCTCTGATTCTTGGGGCATCAGCTGGAACAGTTGAAGCAGGAAGATCTACTTCCAAGATGGCTTCATCAATCACATTCTGGCTCCTAAATGACCTTTAGCCTCCTCTCACTCTCGCCCTAGTTCTTCTTTTCTTTTTGTCTCCAGGGAGTCTCCATTCTCCAGAGCTTCTCCACGTGGGCTGGGCTTCTCATAGAAGAATGGTCTCAGGATAGATGTACTTCTTACATGGAGACAGGCTTCCAAAATGCAGGAAGCAGAAGCTGCCAGACTAAAGACCATACCCAGAACTGGCTCAGCACCACTTACATTGCATTCTGTTGGTCAAAACAGCCCCAGGACCCATCAGATTCAGGGAAGTGGAGAAATAATAGACTCACCTCCTAATGAGAGAGGGCATGGTCACATTAGAAGAAGAGTAGGTGGGATTACGGATATAGTTGTGGCCATCTTTGGAAAATGCAATGTACCATGGTTCCCCCTTTAGCCACAATAGTTCACATCCCTACCATATACAAAATATATTCACCCCATACACAAGATACCAAAGTCACATCCTAGTATAGCATCAGCTCAAATCTAGAATCCTATCATCTAAATAAGTTCCAGGTACAGATGAGTTTTTTTGGGCACAATTCCTCATACAGCTCCTCAAGTTCAATTCCTCTTCACCTGAAGATTTGTGAATTAAAGAGAAGAAATACCCCCCCCCAACAAAAGCACATTATAATGCACAGTATGTGGAATGAGAAACATAGTTGGGCGATCTTTGGAAAAGACCATATGCCACAGGCATTTAGACCCCTCCCCATAGTGAAAAAACTAGCTCTCATTCATCAAAGGAAGGGATGGGAGATACTCTCTGGAGAGAGTCATTGCATTCAGGATAGTGGACATAGCTGCAGGTGTACATGCTATGCTGAAGACAAAAATTAAACAAAGTTTACATGTTGAACAAGGGAAGCCATAACCACTTTTCCCCCTCAGTTCCCAGAATACTAGCAGCTAGGATTATATCCCTCAGGAGAGACAGTAGAGAAAAACCTGTCTGAAAAACAAGCAACAAGCCCAAAGGGAAAGAAAATTTACAAATACTATCATTTTGAGAACCCTAATGAAGAAGCCCATTCCAGTTACTCAACAATTCAGGCTACCTTTCAGTGGAGATCCAAGATGGTGTAGTAGATAAACACTGTGCCTGTTTCCTTCCATGAACACATTAAAATTACAACTAAATTATAGAACAACCAACCTGGAGAACCATCTGAAGTCTAGATGAACAGAAGTTTTATAACTAAGTATATAAAGAAGCCATGTCAAGACTGGTAGGAGGGGTGGAGACGCGAAATGGGCCCCACACCTGCATGTAGTGATTGAGACTCAGTAGAGATATTTTGGCCATGGAGGTTCCCCACAGAGGAGCAAGAGACACCAGCCCCACACTTAGCTTCCCAGCCTGGAATAGGGGTACTGGGAAGAGGAGCCCCCACAACATATGGCTATGAACAGTGGGGATTCTGACCATGTGGGTGGGATGGAAGGCTGCAGGAAACCCAGGTGTCCTCTTAAAGGGATGTGCACAGACTCACTTGCTCACAGGCACTCACCTGCGGCTCTGGCAGACGGACAGTGACTTGGGGGCGGGGTGGGAGGAGGAGGCATACAGGGGTCAGACGGAAGTGTGTGGCTTTGAGGTGGAAGCTAAAGGACAGTCGCCATTTTCTCTGCATGTGGTCCTCCTCTCACACAGCCAAAAGATGGGCACCATCTTTCCTGTGTTGAGCCCGCCCCTACATAGCCAAATCTAAATATGACGGGTCTGGTAAGCTCTGCTGCTCCACCCTGCTGACTTCCTGGGACCCCACACCATCCAACTCCCCCAAAGCCAGAAGCACTTTCTCCACCAGCAACTAGCCCTGTCTGCATTTCACACTTTCTTGAAAAACTATGAGAGTCTGCGGGCCTCAGGTGGGCAGCAGCTGGCCTCAGTGTGCTTGGAGACTTTTGCTGAGTACCTCCAGGCTCAGCACTGGCACCAAAACAGCATTTACATTAAGCTGGTGACCACTGTTCTTCCCACTCTGGTGACTCCCTGAAACCCTGCCTCACCCAACTTGTGTACCACATGAGGCTTTATCAGTGACTGAACCTTAAGGGAGCTGGCAAGTAGCAGCAGGCTTTGGGGTGTCCTGGCTTTTTGCAGAGCTACCCCAGGCTCAGTACTGGTTGTAGCCATTCTCAATTCACAGCATGGCTTCTCCCATGCACCTCCAGTTTTAGCACAGGCAGCAAACAACTGTGGATCGCTTTGTAACTCCTACAAGGTAATCCCCAGCCAGTCAAGGGCAGTGGCTGACCTGGACCTGTACTGGAGCCCCTCACAAGAGGCCCAGAACCAACATACTCGGACATTGGCTTCAGACCACAGCAGAGTCCAACTAGCCCTACAAGCTGCATACCCAAAGGGCAGTATCAACAGGCACCACAGCCCATTGGGGTGAATCACACTCAGTAGGGTAAGCTTCCCACAGAGCAGCCCAGAAGCTGTGGATGTGGCCAAACCCCACAACCCCACAGGGTCAATCCCACCCACTGATGTGCCAATAGCAACCAAGGTTCAACTATAACAGGAGGGCACACACAACCCACACAAGGAACACTCCTACAGCACCTGGAGCAGGTGACCAGGGAGACTGTGCCAGGGCCCTACAGGTCACCTATTATATAAAACCAGCCAGCCAAGACTGGAAGACATAGTAAATCTACCTAATACATAAACATAAACACAGAGAGGCAGCCAAAATGAGGACACATAAAAATGTGTCCCTAATGAAAGAGTAGGAGAAAGATTCGAAAAAGAACTAAAAGAAATGGAGGCTAGCAACCTATCAGAAAGAGAGTTCAAAATAATGGTTATGAGGATGTTGAAGGACCTTGGTGAGAACTTCAACAAAGAGATAGCAAGCACAAAAAAAGGACATAGAAACCATAAAAAAGAACCAGTCAGAAGTGAAGACTACAATAACTGAAGTGAAGAACGCATTAGAAGAAATCACCAGCAGACTAAATGAAGCAGAAGATTGAATCAGAGGTTTGGAAGACAAGGTAGCAGAAAACACCCAATCAGAAGAGCAAAAAGAAAAAAGGAATCCAAAAAAAAAATGAGGACAGTTTAAGAGACCTCTGGGACATCAAGCATAAAAACATTCACATCATAGTGGTACCAGAAGAAGAGGAGAAGCAAGGGATTGAGAACCTATTTGAAGAAATTATGAAACTTTTTTAACCTGGCAAAGGAAATAGACATACAAGTCCAGGAAGTGCAGAGTCCCAAACAAAATGAACCCAAACAGGCCCACACCAAGACACATTTTAATTAAATTAGCAAAGTTCAAAGACAAAGAGAGAATCCTAAAAGCAGCAAGATGCAAGCAGTTAGTTACCTACAAGGGAGCACCCATAAGATTGTCAGCTCATTTCTCAACAGAAACTTTGCAGGCCAGAACGGACTGGAACAAAATATTCAGTGATGAAAAGCAAGGACCTAAAATTCTACCCAGCAATGTTATCATTTAAATTGAAGGACAGATAAAGAGCTTCCAAGACAAGAAAAAGCTAAAGGAGTTCATCAGTACCAAACCAGTATTACAAGGAATGTTAGAGGGACTTCTTCAAGATAGAAAAAAAAAAGATCAAAATTATGAATAATAAAATGGCAATAGCTACATATCTATCAATAATTACTTTCAATGTAAGTGGATTAAATTATTTAATCAAAAGACATAGGAGGACTGAATGGCTAAGAAAACAAAACTCTTACATATGCTGTCTACAAGAGAATCACTTCAGATTAAAAGACACACACAGACTGAAAGTAAAGAGATGGAAAAACATATTTCATGAAAACGGAAACAAACAAAGAGCTTACATCCCACACAATAGACTTTAAAACAAAGGTTATATAACAGACAAAGAAAGACCCAGTAATCCTACTTCTGGGTATTTATCCGAAGAAACCCAAAACGCTACTTTGAGGGGACGTGTGAATCCATATGTTCATTGCAGCATTATTTACAATAGCCAAGATATGTAGGCAACCTGGGTGTCCATCAATGGATGAATGAATAAAGAGTAGGTGTTGCATGTATACAATGGAATGTCGCTTGGCCATGGATGGAAAGGGGTTTTTGCCATCTGTGGCAGCATGAATGGACCTGGAGGGTATTGTGCTGAGTGGAGTGCCAGACAGAGAAATACAGGTGCAATATGATTTTGCTTATATGTGGAATCTAAAGAACAAAATAAAGAAACTCATAGATAGAGTACATTTTGATGGTTGCCAAATGGGAGGGGAGTAGGGGTGGGTGAAAAAGGGGAAGGGATTAAGAAGTACAATTTGGTTGTTACAACGTACTCATAGGGATATAAAATAAAGCATGGGAAATATAGTCAATGATATGGTAATAACTATGTATGGGTACTAGAGTGGTCACAGAAATCGCTTCTTAAATTATATAAATATCTAACCATTATGCTGTACACTTGAAATTAATATAAAATAATATTAAATGTCAACTGTAATTGAAAAATTAAAAAGGAGGGGGTGGTGAAGGGGAATAAGAGGTCCAAATTTCCAGGTATGAAACAAATAAGTCATGGGGATGTAATGTACAGCATAGGGAATATAGTCAATAATATTGTGATAGCATGATATGGTGTCAGATAGTTGCTGGACTGATCATGGTGACCACTTCTTTAGGTATATAAATGTTGAATAACTATGGCATACATGTGAAACTAATATAATATTGTATGTTAGCTATATTTTTAATAAAAATCTTAAAATAAAAATAACAATTCAGGCTACTTTTCAATAAACTCTTCCCACATACATGGAGCTTACAATTCAGCTTTTTTTTTTTTTAACATTCAGTGTCATACACTTCAATATGAGCCAATAGCTATAGATATCATACATTTGAGGAAATGTACTAACATGAAGAATTAGATCAAAACAAATAAAAAGAAATTAGGACTTTAAGACCACATACGCAACCCTTGGAGACAAAACAAACTTTGTATTCATCCAAGGAAGAAAAGATGTTGGGGTTTTTTTGGGGGTTTTTTTGGTTGTTTTTTTAAAGATTTTATTGGGGAATTGGGGGGATGGGAACAGTGCTGGGGAATCGGGGGAAGGGGAACAGACAAGTTGCTGTCAGTTTTTATTCTTCAGTCTAGTTGTGGAGGATGTTGCTTCACTAGCCCATGTTGGTGTTATTATTGTGCTCTTCCCAGGTGAGGCTGATCAGTTGCTGGCCTCTAGACTGCTCTCACTGCGGCTCTTGGCAGCTCACACTGGCTGCCGGCCACACACGGTAGCTTATGGCAGCCCACTGCAGCAGGGACTGCAGCCTACACTGTCGCCGGCGACTTACGGCAGCCCAGCTCCAGGTCAAGCTGTTGTTCACCATCTTAGCTGTAGAGGACAGTGTCACTGGTCCCCATGTGGGATCCAAACCGGAGCCCTGCTGCTCAGAGCTGGTGTCCCAAGCCAGCTCTTAACCAACATGCCACTCGGCTGGCCCAAGATATTGTTTTTTAAGAAATCAATTCTCCTCAAAGTTACATAGTTTAAGGTTAAAAACTAAAATAATTCTATAAGACACATAAAAATAACTCTTTAGAAGCAAACTCTTTTAGCTATTTTTATGATAGTTACCTCCATATTGCTAACTAATATGATAATACTAATATTTCTTGATAGTTCAATTTTAGATCTCATTTACTGATCTCCTTATATTAAAAAAAATAAGATTTAGCTCTTTTATGTGAGACCAGGCATGTGTGTTTTGGAAATTATGTCATTAAATGTCTATAGTAAAGATCGGTTTGTTCACCTAATCCTGTAAGGTGTTGGTATAACAGGAGTTTTTGATCCAATTTAGAGCATCAGGTGTAAGTTTAATAGAGCTGCGCCACCTAGGTTTCAGTTTGCATCCAAGAATTTATATAGAAATAGGGGGACCTTTTCAAAGAGAAAGAAAAGAGACTCCAATCCCTTCACTCTGAGGTTTAAAGTGGTTAAACTCTTTCTCTGGGGGACCACGGTGGCCCCTTACTGAAGCTAGGTGGCAGTAAAGGACACTAAGCTTCCTGAAAGAAAAAAAAAAACATCCTCTATGAGAGGAGGAGGTTAGAATAGATTGAACAAAGACATCAGAGTAATGCTGTGCATAAGAAGGCTACACAGGCTCTCCGAGCTCATCCCTGCTCGCCAGCTATGAGCCTGGTGGAAGCACACTTTCATCCTGAATCCTTACCCTCCTCCCGTGGGGCAGCTGATGCTCTTGCGACACATCCTAAACTCAAGAACTGAGCATCAGTGGATCACGTTACAGGCATCTGAGAAACACTAGGGTAAGTTTAACATCCATCCTAAATTTGAGGAAAGAGCAAAATATGAAAAAAAGGTGGGGGAGAGAAGTAAGGGGGGAACGTCTCAGAGAAAGAATCCTGCCGTTTTCCAAGGACTCACACATAGACAAGCTTTGCCCAGAAATGGCTCTTTTGGTCCCAAACTCCAGGGGCAGAATTAATGATCCCTTCAAGCATTCTGAGAGCAGAAAGCAGAGGAATCATTGATAGCTTTACCATGAAACTCAAGGAGAGAGCAATGTGAAGAAAAGCCCAAGATCCGGATGAAGGTTAGAGTTCTTTGCCTTTAACCAGCAGTAAGGCGATTTTACCAGTCCTTAATTGAGTGGGACTGGGGACAGGTAATTAAATAAGAATACCTCTAATACTATAATTAGTTACAGCACATCTATGTTAATTAAGTATAAAACATATAATTTACTCATTGTAATTTGGTATTTTTTCAATAAATTGGAACTTTTCACAATTCCTCTTCAAAAAATCCTTTTGAATGTTGCTAAAATGGAAACTCCTGATAGGCAGGCTGAATTAACCATCTGGGACCTTCTCCTCATTGGTGGGTGCACAGAGGTAACTACATGCCCCTTTAGTTCACCCATTATCCAAATACCAAATGTATAGGAAGCCTTGGGAGTGGAGCCTTGAGTGTTGCCATAAGTATAACTTAGGATGTATTGTTACAAGCAATAGGAACCAAGTCTGGCTAACTTAAGGCCAAAAGAGATTTGTGAAGATGTGGCAGGAGCTCACAGAATTGTAAGAAGAGATGAACAACCAGGCCTTAGGAGGCACCTGGGAGCCCCTGCAGGAGCTTATGGGTGTCCTTTCTGAGGTACCTCCCCAGGTGACTGCTCCACCCACTCTCTGCCTGCAGGGAGACTCAAAATTACAGAGGGTGTTGAGGGCAGGAATCTGACCAGGCAGCTGAGCCAAATGGCCAAGGGTAGGTGGTACGGGAGAGGGGAAAGGTTGTGAGCAGAAAGGGGGGGACGAATGGGTGTTGGGCAGGCAGAAAGATAGGCCCTATACCATGCAGCCCAAGTCTCATTCTTTCCCAAATACTGCCTGACTTCACTTTTAAGATTCTAGATTTAGTCCCCAGGTAGAGAGAAAACCAATGTTAAATGGCTGCTGACTGAATTATGCAATGGTTTTCTTGAAGTGGAAATATAACGTAGCAGTTCAGTGCATGGGCTTTGAATCAGACAGCCTGGGTGCCAATCCGTTTCACCCTCACTAGCTGTGTGACCATTGATCTTTTCTTTTTTAAAGAGTTTTATT
Source organism: Hipposideros armiger (assembly GCF_001890085.2). Lineage (NCBI taxonomy): Eukaryota > Metazoa > Chordata > Mammalia > Chiroptera > Hipposideridae > Hipposideros > Hipposideros armiger. Next base: position 7,754,316 of record NW_017731355.1, read on the forward strand.
AAAATATACCTAACATACAATATTATATTAGTTTCAGGTGTACACCATAGTTATTCGACATTTATATACTTAAAGAAGTGATCACCATGATAAGCCCAGCAACCATCTGACACTGTACTACTATGCTATCACAGTATTATTGACTATATTCCCTATGCTGTACATTACATCCGCATGACTTACTTGTTTTATACCTGGAAATTTGAACCTCTCGTTCTTCTTCACCTATTTTCCTCCATTTAAAAATTTTTTCAATTATAGTTAACATTCAATATATTGTATTAGTTTCAGGTGTACAGCATAGTGGTTAGATATTTATATAATTTACAAAGTAATACACCTGGTTAGTCTAGTACCCACCTGGCACTATACATAGTTATTACCATATTACTGACTATATTCCCTATACTTTACTTCACATCCACATGACTGTTTTCTAACTACCAACTTGTGCTTCTTAATCCCTTTACTTTTTTCACCCAACCCTCCTCCCATCTGGCAACCATCAGCTTGTTCCCTGCATATGAGTCTGTTTCTGTTTTGTTCATTTATTTTGTTCTTTCAATTCCACATGTAAGTGAGATCATATGGTATTTGTCTTTCTCAGTCCGACTTATTTCACTTAACATAATACCCTCTAGGCCAGTCATGTTGTCGCAAATGGTAAGATTTCATTCTTTTTTATGGCTGAGTAGTATTCCATTGTATATGAGTACCACATCTTCTTTATCCAAATGTCTAATGATGGACACTTAGGTTGTTTCCATATCTTGCCTATTGTAAATAATGCTGCAACGAACATAGGGGTGCATGTATCTTTTTGAATTAATGTTTTGGATTTCTTCAGATAAATACCCAGAAGTGGAATTGCTGGGTCATAAAGTAGTTTTATTTTTAAATTTTTGAGGAACTTTCATACTGTTTTTTCATAGTGGCTGCACCAATTTGAAATTCCATCAGCAGTGCACAAGGGTTCCCTTTCTCTACATCCTCATCAACACTTGTTTGTTGATTTATTGATGATGGCCATTCTGACAGGTGTGATGTGATATCTCATTGTGATTTTTATTTGCATTTCTCTGTTGATTAGTGACATTGAGCATCTTTTCATATGTCTATCGGCCATCTGTATATCCTCTTTGGATATATGTCTACTCAGGTCCTCTCCCCATTTTTAATTGAATTGTTAAGAAGTTTCTTTGTTTTGTTTTGTTTTTGGTGCTAAGTTGTGTGAGTTTTTTATAAATTTTGGATATTAACCCCTTATCAAATGTATCATTGGTGAATATCTTCTCCAATTCAGTAGGTTGCTTTTTTGTTTTGTTGGCTGTTTTCTTTGCTGTGCAAAAAAGTTTTAGTTTGATGTAGTCCCATTTCTTTACTTTTTCTTTTGTTTCCCTTGCCCAAGGTGACATATCAGAAAAAATATCACTGAGAGCAATGTCAGAGAGTTTATTGCCTATGTTTTCTTCCAAGAGTTTTAACCAGGTCTTACAGCTAAGTCTTTAATCCATTTTGAGTTTATTCTTATATATGAGTATAGTGTAAAAAAGTGGTCTAATTTTATTTTTTTGCATGTATCCATCCAGTTCTCTCAACATCATTTATTGAATAGAATGCCTTTATCCCCATTGTATATTCTTAACTTCTTTGTCACAGATTAATTTATCATATAGGTGTGGGTTTATTTCTGGACTTTCTATTCTGTTAAATTGATCTATGTGACTGTTTTTATGCCAGTACCATGGTTTTGATTACTATAGCCTTGTAGTATAGTTTGATATCAGGTTTTGTGATACCTCCAACTTTCTTCTTCATCCTCAAGATTGCTGTGGTTATTTTGGGTCTTTTATGGTTCCATATAAATTTTTAAATTATTTGCTCCAGATCTATGAAAAATTCCATTGGTATTTTGATAGAGATTGCATTGAATCTATGGATTGCTTCGGGTAGTATGGACATTTGAATGATGTTAATTCTTCCCATCTATGAACATGGTATATGCTTCCATTTATTTGTATCTTCAATTTCTTTCTTCAATGTCTTATAATTTTCCAAGTACAAGTCTTTTACTTCTTTGGTTAAATTTATTCCTAAGTATTTTTTTGGTGCAATCATAAATGAGATTTTCTTAATTTCTTTTTCTGATAATTCATTATTGGTGTGTAGAAATGCAACTCATTTCTGAATATTAACTTTGTATCCTGCTGCTTTGCTGAATTCATTTATCAGTTTGAATAGCTTTTTGGTGGACTCTTCAAGATTCTCTATATAGAGTATCATGTCATCTACAAATAATGACAGTTTTATGTCTTCCTTTCCAATTTGGAGGCCTTTTATTGCTTTCTCTTGTCTGGTTGTTGTGGTTAGGACTTCCAATGCTATGTTGAATAAAAGTGGTGAAAGTGGACATCCTTATCATGTTCCTGATATTAAGGACAACACTTTACGCTTTTCATCGTTGAGTATGATGTTAGTTGACTATGGTCTTTATTATGTTGAGGCATGTTCCCTCTATTCTCACTTTGCTGAGAGTTTTTATCATAAATGGATGCTGAATTTTGTCAAATGCTTTTTCTGCATCTATTGATATGAGTATATGATTTTTATCTTACATTTTGTTTATGTGGTGTATCATGTTAATTGATGTGTGAATATTGAACCAACCTTGCACTCCAGGAATAAGTCACATTTGATCATGGTGTATGATCTTTTTAATGTATTGCTAATTCAGTTTGTTAATAGTTTGTTGATTTTTGCATCAGTGTTCATCAGGGATATTGGCCTATAATTTTCTTTTTTGTGTGTTGTCTTTGTCTGGCTTTGTATTCAGGGTAATGGTGGCCTTGTAAAATGAGATTTGGAGTTTTCCATCCTCTTGAATTTTTTGGAACAGTTTTAGAAGAATAGGTGTTAATTCTTCTTTGAATGTTTGGTAAAATTCACCTGTGAAGCCATCTGGTCCAGGACTTTTGTTTCTTGGGAGTTTTTGATTACTGATTCGATTTCGTTAGTAGTAATCGATCTGTTCAGATTTTCTGTTTCTTCTTGATTCCGACTTGGAAGATTGCATAGGAATTCACCTATTTCTTCTAGTTTGTCAAATTTGTTGACATATAATTGTTTGTAATACTTTCTTATAATTCTTTTTATTTCTATGGTATCAGTTGCCACTTCTCTTTCACTTCTGATTTTATTTATTTGGATCCTATCCCTTTTTTTCTTGATGAATCTGGTTAAAGTTTTATCAGTTTTGTTTATCTTTTCAAAGAGGTGGCTCTTAGTTTCATTGGCATTTTGTATTGTTGCTTTACATTCTATTTTGTTTATTTCCACTCTGATCTTTATTATTTCCTTCCTTCTATTCACTTCAGGCCTTGTTTGCTGTTCTTTTTCTAGTTCCTTTAGGTATAGGGTTAGATTGCTTATATGATCTTTTTCTTGTTTCTTGAGGTAGGCCTTGTTGCCATGAATTTCCCTCTTAGGACTGCTTTCTGTGTGTCCCATACATTTTGGGTTGTGTTTTCATTTTTGTTTGTCTCAAGATATCTTTTGATTTCTTCCTTGATCTCATTGTTAACCTAGTCATTGTTTAGTAGCATGTTATTTAGCCTCTATGTGTTTCTGTGTTTTTTGTTTTTTTGTAATTAATTTCTAGTTTCATACCACTGTGGTTGGAGAAAATGCTTGGTATGATTTCAATCTTCTTAAATTTATTTAGACTTGTTTTGTGGCCTAACATGTGGTCTATCTTGGAAAATGTTCCATGTGCACTTGAAAAGAATGTATATTCTGCTGCTTTGGGGTAAAATGCTCTAAAAATATCAATTAAATCCATCTGATCTAAAGTGTCATTTAAGGCCACATTTCCTTGTTGATTTTCTGTCTGAAAGATCTATCCCTTGATATTAATGGGGTGTTAAAGTCCCGTACTATGACTGTATTGGTGTCAATCTCTCCCTTTATGTCAATTAATGTTTGCTTTATGTATTTAGGAGCTCCTGTGTTGGGTGCATAAATGTTTACAAGAGTTGTATCCGCTTGTTGGATTGATCCCTTTATCATTAGGAAATGTTGTTCTTTGTCCCTTATTATAGCCTTCACTTTAAAGTATTTTGTCTGATATAAGTATTGCTGCCTCAGCTCTTTTTGTTTCCATTTGCTTGAAATGTTTTTCTCCGTCCTTTTACTTTCAGTCCACATATGTCTTTCAATCTGAAGTGGGTCTCTTGTAGACAGCGCATGTATGGGTCTTGTTTTCTTATTCATTCAGCTATGCTATGTCCTTTGATTGGAGCATTTAATGACCATGAATGTTTTCTAAAGGATCGGTGTATCTAGCTACTCTCAACCTTTCTGAGCTTCAGTGTCTTCATCAGTAAAATGGGGAGAATGTTTACCATGTCAGTTAGGATGCCTAAAACCCAAATAAATTAAGGAAATTTCATGTCTTGTATAACTGAAAAGGCTAGTAGTAGGAAAGGCTTCAGTGGTTCAACAAATTCACAAAATACCCAGCTTCTTCCCATTGTCTGCTCTGTGCTTTGGAGCATCCACGTCATTCTAAAGTTGGCTACACTGTGATGGCAACATGGCTGCCAGGAACTTCTGGAATGAAATATTTTCTCATTCATATTCAGTAAACAGGGGTGTCTCTTCCCTAGCCATCTAACAAAAATCCGGGACTTTCCTTTAATTGGACCATGTTTGTTTGTATGCCAACAGTTACTTTAGCAAGAGTGATGGATCTGAGAATCAGAGCAAAACATAATGGGAGAGGGGCAGAGCAGATATTGAAAAGACAACCACAATACCCAAATTCATTGTATTATATCCTATTATATCAGAGGACTCTGCATATGTAAAGTGCTCAGTAGCTCCCTAGCAGATAAATGTCAAGTGTGTGTGTGTGTGTGTGTGTGTGTGTGTGTGTGTGTGCGTCTAGAGATCCAGAGACAGAACTCAAGATAGAGGTTAATCTCCAATTTAAGGCCCATAAAAGCCCTAAAAACTACAGTTATAGGACCACAACCTCCAATATATATAATATTAACCCAGAAAATAAGTGTGAGAAAATATAATAAAGCTAATTTTTCTCAGGATGATCACTTTGATCAAGTTTTTCCATACATCAAATCAGATTCTTTCTGAAACACTTTTGGTACCACTGCTCAAGAACAAATTAATCTGTGTACTTGGTAACCCAACATAATATGTGCATGGGTGGAAGAATGAAAAGATAGATAGATGAAAGATATAAATGGATTGAGGATATATTTTAACTGCTCACATAATATTTCAAAGCCTGTTTAAATGCAGATAGAAGACGTTGGCTGAGTGGCTCAGTTGGTTAAGAGTGCGATCTCTGAGCAACAGGGTTGCCAGTTTGACACCTGTATGGGATGGTGGGCTGGGCTCCTCTGCAACTAAGATTGAACACGGCACCTTGAGCTGAGCAGCTGTGAGCTGCCAACAGGCAGACAGATGGCTCAGTGTACAACAAGGTTGCTGGTTCAATTCCTGCGTGGGATGGTGGACACGCCCCCTCAGCCCCCACCCCCCCAACTAGATTAAAAGTGGTGACCGAACTTGGAGCTGAGCCGCACCCTCCACAACTAAGATTGAAGAACAACAACTTGACTTGGAGCTGTTGGGTCTTGGAAAAACACAATGTTCCCCTCCCCAATTCCCCAATAAAAATCTTAACAAATAAATAAATAAATGCAGATAGAAGATTAATGTGTTAGAACGTTACGTATATGCTATGAGTGCCTCGAAAATGACTCATCTTCCTTAAAAGCAGATTACAGAATTCTAAAACTGGAAGAGACTACAGAAATCATTACACAGTCACTTTCCAGACGAGGAAATAAAGGCTAAAGGCTTAGCCAGGATCCTGAATTGGTGAGTAGCAAAACGAAACCAGATCTCAACTGTCCTGACATCCAGGAAAGCACTTCTCCACAACACAATCCCACCTCCCTTGATCATATTAAATGGCTTAGCAAACAAAGCCTTCATAAATGGTGCAAAGATAAACCTCCTCTCAACCTGCCTCAAGCAAATAATCATAATTTTGGAATTAGCAAAACCCAAATAATGTAGATATTATCATCCCTTCAAGTTGTCCTGAGTGAGACAGTCAAGTTGGAGGAAAGTTTTACTTAACACAAGTTTCCCAAGCCTGAGAAACATGTCAAGAGGTGGGATTTATTAGTGTTGCTGTTGCTTGTCAATAATAGTGAGAAATGGCATGTTAATCAGCAAGGAGCAAATTATGGCTGTCATTCCTTTTCTTTCTTTTTCCCCTAAAAATAAATCGTTAAAATGAAACTCATGTCCACAAGAAACTTACTATTTTTCAGTCACTAAATGAGGACTCAGCTTTAAACTAGCTCTGAAATGAATGGCTACTCTAGGAATGAAATATTCCATGGAGCAAACTCAGTACCCCACTTTTCTTGAGTGCTCTATTATTCTCACTTCCAGGATGGCCACAAATAGCTGTTTGAAACTGGACCTGGTACATAAATTAGTCAAAGAAAACAAGAGTAGAAGATAAAATTTGGAAAAGCCTGTCATAGATTTCAGCTTCCAAGCACACCACCAAAACTTTAATATTCAACACTTTAAGCAGACTTCTCAACCACTTAAGCTGACTTCAACAACTCATGCTTCAGCTGACTTGCCACAAAACAGTGCACCAAGGGAGGGATGCGACAGAGAAGGGCTCTGCTACAGCCGTACAAAACCAGCTTAGGTCTGAGGCTCTGATACCAAAAAGCTAAAAAACAACAGAAAAGAATTCATGTGCTTCTGGAGCTACCTTTTTTCAGGGTGAGATGTTTCACTGCTATTCAAACAAAGTGGCATAATCCACTGAATGATGCTTTTGCAGGCTCCTTGTCATCAGACTATCCTTTAGCCAACCACTGAAGGCCCTTTTTCTGCTATGAGACAGACAATGAATCGCCACATTATGCTCTCTGACCCTGCGGGGCCACGGTACAATATCATAATGTTAAACTGGGTCTCAAAAGAGCTTTGTGTGGGATGAGACAAAACTCTAAAGATAGCAGAGCTGCTGAATCACTTAGGGTATGACCACAAATAGTGCTGCACTCTGCTTTCTGGGTAAAGCTGGTATCAGAAGCCCCTGGTAAATCTCTATGCTAATTATGGAGGGTGGGAGGGTGACTATACAAGTAAGTTGTACTTAGCACAGAGATCAGGAAGCCTAAGGAAAGAAGCCCACGTTGAAAACCTAATAAATAAAATTTAAAATTTGTTCACGTAATAAAAGCATGCTGTCATATGACAAGGCAGTTTCCTTAGGAGCAGGTGCATTGCAATTTTTTTTTTTTTAATATTAAGTCTTCAGAGAGTTACACGATAGATGGCAGCGTGGAAATATACTGATGTGTCCTGGCAGAATTTCAGATATAATGATTTTTTTTTTCTTTGTGAACCTTCCATCAGTGGGAAGGCAAACCCTGCCAAAACTGAGGAACCCAAGCTGGAGGCAGCGAGGCTCCACCACTCAGACTACGGCGACGTGCCAAGACTGCAAGGCCAAATCGGAAACAGCCACATTGAGCTCATTAAAACGACTGAATGATCAAAGGCGTGCAAGCCTTCACAAAGGCAAAAATTAATCTGTTTAATACTTGGCTAAATTCTCAACTGTTGAAGTAAATTTGAAACGAAATTCATCAAACTCCCCCCTTTCCTGTGGAAAAATCCTTTGAGTTCCTCAGAGTGTCCAGGAGGTGGCAGAAGCGTTCTTTGTTTTCAGCTTAGGGGACACAGCTACAGCTCCACCCCCAAAATTAACGTAAGTATATGAGGTAGAATTATATATATGAATGTAAATACACATTTTCAGGAGATCAACAATTATATTCAAACGTGGATAAGCCAAAGCTCACTTGGCAATCACTTTTTGAGGGAAGAAATGATAAGAATTCAAAAATGAATCTTGGCTGTCGATGAAAAAGGCTGATGGAAGAAAGAACTACAGCTCAAGTTGTACCCTATTCGTGGACTTCCCAGGGCTTCCATGACCCTCCATTCTTGCAGCACACCTATGCTTCTTTTTCCTTCCCTTCATTACTCCTGAAAGATTTCACACTCATTCCTGAGTCGTCAGTGACCGGTGGCCTCCCTACAAAGCTGAAGGAGCTAGAAAACATTCAGGAACATTCTCTGCTGCAAGGACTCCTAACCTCCCCTCAGCCTGCCTCCTCTGCCAGGTCAACCTCCATAACCTGAGGTGTATCCACCACCCTAAACATTATGAATATTGATTCCTGATGGACAAACGGAAGCTGGTGTAGGATCTCAAATTCCTAAATTTCCTGGGAGGACAACATGTGAAATATTAATACAGTCTATCGTGGGAAACAAAACTCATTAAAATACATAGACATTCACAAAAAGTCACTGTTTATTTCATGAAGCAAAAACATTTATTCCAACCAGATCAAGGGAAGAAAAAAAATGTTTTCTATAGCTCCAATTTCACACACTCTAGTACGAAATGAATCAATAGTAGCTAGGAGGAGCGAAATCAAAGATTTCCTTTTCAACAGTAATAAATCCAGTCAAACCCTATTCGGTATGGCACTTGACATGGCTTGTAAAATCTGAAGTTACTAAATTATGTATTGCAATAGTAATCTGTTACACAATTAATAGGAAGTGCTAAATTAGGACAAATGGTTTCCAATGGGATCCAGATGGTTAACCCTAGACTAGGTAGAAAGGGTGTAAAATTAAGAACTGCACTGATTTTTTTTCCTTGAGTTTCTTGAAGGAACCAGAGTTCTTCAAACATGGAATGTAAACACTTGGGAAGGTAGCCTAAGAGAAGCATGTGTTATGTAGCAGCCTGAGTCCCAGCTGTGTTTATACTAGGATTCCAAAATATCTGGGCCTGGAAGGAGAACTGGCAGGAGGGACAGAGAGGCGTGCTGGGACAGACTGACCCCAAGGGGAAAGAAAGAAGCTGGTTCAAGACAAATGGGGGTGTTGTGATTGTTGACAGAGCACAGTGCCTGTCACTCAGCTTACCTTACAGCCCCCCTCCCAAGACTCACATCTGATTCCCCAGAGGATGGAGAAGACCCTGAAACATGTTGACATTATTGACCCCCTTCGCAGTAGGGCTGCGTTGATGGTGGTGGCAACAATAAGGGCAGCAATGGCCTTGGGCAGTGTCAGGGCTGACACCACCACCCTTAGCCTTGAGGATTGGCAGTACCCACAGAGAACACAGTGCTTTAGCAGGTGGGAAGATATCTGTGGTACCACAGCTGCTTTTGTCATTGGTGGGAAAGAGGAAACAGCAGCAAGTGAAGCCACATTCCAGTGACCCAGTGTAGGAAGGAAAAAAACAACAAACCTCATGTTGTAACCAAGAGACTAGTTCTCAGAGAACTGGTTGTGGTAGGCTGAAGAGTGACCCACTAAAGATGTCCGTGACCTCATCCCCAGAACCTGTGAATACATTACCTTACATGGCAGAAGGGACCCAGCAGATGGGATTTTAAGTAAAAGATCTTGAGATGGGAAGATTATTCTGGATTGTTTGGGTGGGTCAATGTAACCACAAGGGTACTTACAAGGGGAAGGCATGAGAGCTGTAATCAAAAAAGGAGATGTGACAACAGAAACAGAGATCACACAGAGAGACCTGAGGGTGCTTCACTTCTGGCTTTGAAGATAGAGAATAGGGTCCCCAAGCCAAGGAATGCAGGTGGCCTTTACAAAGTAGGGAAAGGCAAGGAAATGGGTTCTCCCCTAGAGCTCTGCCAACTTATTTTAGACTTCTGACCTATAAGATATTATAAGATAATAAATGTGGTTTTAAGCCACTAAGTGTATGGTAATTTGTTATAGCAGCAGCAGGAAAATGATACACTGATGACATACACGCCTTCAAAAGCTTTCACAATCATTTGTGAGGATAAGGAGGCTCAAATTCCCACAGAACAAGGGGAAGCAGAGCCAAAAGGTTGGGAAGTTTGGGAGTCATTCTCATTCACAGTTTGTGTAAATAGGGGGATACGGGTTAGAGTAGGGTAGACTAGACCCACAGGTCTGCTTTACATTCCAGGTTTCCTGAGCAGAACACTTTATCTTAGAGCTCACCTTGAACCTTCATTCAAATCATCAGCATCTATTTTCTGCAACACTCTAAGATTCCAAACCAAAGCATGCATTACTTTGCTCTCCTTTCCCTTCAAGAACTGAGAGGCAAATTGTGTCACGAGTACCTCAAGAATACCACATGTGTCCATAAATGAGTTCACAAGTCATTTGAAAAACTGAGAGCAAAGCCCATACTTATCTTTTGGATTCTATTAACATAGCATTTCTCAGTCACTTGCTCTAGATTTTAGTTCAACCATTAAAAACATTCTGCTAATGAGGCATTCTAGAAATGTCTTCAGTGGTCTGCCCTATGACTACAAAAAAAATCCAGCCTACCCACCTGAGATTCAAGACTCTTTTCAGCCAGATCATCATTAAAGATTGAGAGCCCAGAAAAGTACTTGAATTGGCTGTACTCATCCAATACTTTCTGCCAAATGAATCAGTTGTCTCTTCTCAAAAATCAAATATTGTCCTAGATCCGAAGAATACATAATCTTCCTATTAGTAGCCATTATTGTACATTTTACTTATATTCAACTCTATTATCTCTGATAACACTAGGGATCAGGGAACACACAAAAGGGCACAATTAACAAATGATTTCCAAACTTCATTTTGGCTTTTATATAATTTCTCTTAATCCTTATACAAGAGGTGTCAACAAGGGGAAAAAATGGTAAGTTTATTCAAATTCCTTTTATTATTTTCCCTGACCACCTTTTGGCAGAGTAGTCATATAATATAAAAAGAAATAATGGTGGGGAAAAGCAAAATAAACACTTAACCATGATATTCAAAGGCTAGGAGCAACCTGCTCCGTGGTCCATTCCAGCTGGACTTGTCCTCTGAACAAGTTAGACAACCTTGGACAAGCTTCTGTCTCTTTGATTCTCCTCTATAATACTTCCACATTTTTCCTAATATTAAACATTTAATTTACCTGCCAGTTAAATTATTTAATATTTCTTCTTCACACAGTCAAGTTGAAATTGGCACTGGAAGAAATGCTCCTCATTTATACTGTGGGGTCAAGCATTCCATCAGGGAGGTGAGTGCCCTAGTGTGCAAAGCATCGGCCTACATAAACTTGCTAACATCCCTGCTATCTCTAACACCACAGGAACCCACTGTGCTGTATAGTCCCACCTTCACTGCTTTGGTTCACTTCCTTTTGTCATCTTCTATTTTCTTTATCATTTGGAAGTGCTCTCTTCTTCCTCCAGTTTTCCCATCTTTGAAAGACAACTTATGTCCCTCCTCCTCCATAAAGCCTTCCCTGACCACAGCTGTCCAAAGAAATCCTTCTTTCAAATTCATGGCACACATCCCACACAGCATTCAGTTGGAATATAATTATATCTACCTTGTGATGCCTTTTACTGTTACTTAATTCTTATGTTATTTCTCTTGGTTTTGTTGTTGTTGTTGTTTATTTATTTGTTTGTTTATGCCTCTGGTCTTCCAATCATATCATAAACTTCCTAGAGATCAAAGGCAATGGAAGCTATTGTTTTGTATTCCCCCACAGCACCTAGATCTGTGCCTTGCACATGAGAAGCGCTCCTTCATTATTTACCCATTCAACATTTATTTAACTATATAGCATTTATTTATTAAACTATATATGTGCCAATTCATAACTGTTGAGTGAATAAAAAGCAAAATGATTCACATAATCTAAAAACTGAATAATTCAATTCTTAATAACTCAGAACTTATACTTCTCATTTCAGGTTTACTCTTTGTTATAATTCCCCCATTGGCAAATTTAAACCTCAAATATTCTAAACAGGTTTCAAATATGGGACGACTCTGCATGTTCTTGTAATTACAATTGACACAAAGTGTTCTGGGTTAATTATGAGTGTAGAAAAACAGATTTTGTAGACTTGTAAACTGCAGAAATTATCAAGACTGACAGAGTGAAAATACCCCCTACAAGTGCACAATTGTAAACTGCATGTTAAATGACAACATACTTGCTTTTATTTAATCACACTTTGTCTTTATGGAACATAGGTGCGTGCCTGTTCAATTCCTTCAGGGGCAATAAAATAGATGCCCTTGTTCCACTTTGTAATCAGAATTAATGGCTACCTTCCATTTCTACCATAAATCTCAAGTTTCAAGTGTTATAACTAAGTACGTGAAAATCATATTAAGCTGAAAGTTACCATGAAAATTATTAACCAGATGCTATTTTAATAAATATCACTGTAGATTACATTCATTGAATAAATTGTGTGCCTAACAGAAGTCCAAAATACTACAAAGGGTTATTCCCATATTTTTCCACATAGACTACATAAAATAGGTTCAATTTCAAAAATAAACGCATTTACATCATTTTATGGACTGTTGCCTTTTGCTATTTCACCTACATGGAACCTGGCAAATTATTTCACTTTAGAATATAGCAACGTGAGAGGTTCTGCGTGGTGAATATAACTGGAGAACCTTGGTCAAGCGCCACCTGGTGGTCAGATAAATATATTTCCTACCATAGTTGAATCAGTTTTACTGAGAACCTAGTCAAGTTACATCATTGGTAATTACCAAAAATAAAGAATTATAATCAATAATAGTTTATTAGTCCTTAATCCTGTGGAATATTGAGCTACTGGAGAAAATATTCAAATCATATTGATATCGGTTCAAATCTCAGCTCTGGCTATTTTTTTTTTTAATTGGGGAATTGGGGGGATGGGAACAGCACTGGGGAATTGGGGGAAGGGGAACAGACAAGTTGCTGTCGTTTTGTTCTTCAGTCTAGTTGTGGAGGACGTTGCTTCACTAGCCCAGGTTGGCACCATCATTGCGCTCTTCCCGGGCGAGGCAGATCAGTCACCGGCTTCTGGACGGCCGCTCACTGCGACTGCTGGCCGCTCACGCTGGCTGCTGGCTACACACGGTAGCCCATGGCAACCCACTGCCACAGGGGCTGCAGCCTATGCCATCGCTGACGACTCACGGCAGCCCAGCTCCAGGTTGAGCTGTTGTTCAGCATCTTAGCTGTGGAGGGCAGTGTCACTGGGCCTCATATGTGGGATCCGAACCGGGGCCCTCTGGCATCCCAAGCCAGTTCTTAACCATCATGCCACTCGGCCGGCCTAGCTCTAGCTTTTTTTTTGTTTTGTTACCAGTTCCTTTATCAAGGGCCAATAACTTAAACTCCCTGGGGCTCAGTTTTCTCACCCATGTCATAAAGTTGATTGAAGGAATAAGTGACAGAAAGATATGAAGGGAATAAAATAATGCCTAAGATAGTATCTTGTGGTACCAACAATTGCTATTATCAATTTATCAGCAAACATGCTTGTATGTATTTAAAGCTTATTATAGGCCAAAAGCATATATATATATATATATATATATATATATATATATCTTTTATCTATATTACCTCAGTTAATCCTCACACGAACCATATCAAGCTGGCATTATTATCTATCAGTTTAAAATAAGAAAGCTAACCATAAGGAAATTAAATGATTGGCTCTGGATCCCACAGTAGGCAACATCTAGCTCAAAGTGGCAAAACAAGAACAGCCACAGTTTAGCAAATGTGAGATACAGTCCTGGGGACTCAGGAAAACACAAGTAGACAGAGAGCCTGCAGGCATGCAGGTGGAGGCTAAGAAGCTTGTTCAAGCATTGCAAATTTAAATGCCCGTGGCCAAACCAGTATCATAAATGAGCAATGTGGGCTAAGAGGTACCTGAGGTGAACTGGAAAGTGCAATTCCTGCCCAACAAGGTCCACTGCTTTTCAATGCCAGCTGATGGAGACTGGGTGAAGCCACAAACAAGCAGTGCAAAGGGGCACTGGGCTTAAGGCAAAGCATGGGCAATATGTGACACTTTCACATGGTACAAAATGAGGAAACAGCCAAACATCCACACTCAAAATGTCTCCCGGGGAAATCTGATATTGGGCCAGAAATTCCAAGTCTTCAAATCACTAATTAACATCTTACGTTTGCTATTTCTAAAAGTGTAGTTGACTCTTAAACAACTCCAGCGGTGGGGGTTGGGTTAGGAGTTCCAAGCTCCACGCAGCCAAAAATCCATGTATAATTTTGACTCTCCAAAAACTTAACTACAAAAAGCCCTTTACCATCAGCAGACTCAACCAACCACAGATAGAAAACAGTACTTTGGATGCCCAGTTGGGAATCCACGTGTGCGAATGCAAAAATACTTTTTTCGGCAATGGTTGGTTGAATCCCCCAATGCAAACTTGCAGATACAAAGGGTCGAAGGGCCCTTTGGTGGTCCTAAGTGGACCTGCACAGTTCAAATCCATCTTGTTCAAGGGTTAACTGTATAAATATGTAATGGGATATTGGCTTCAGTCCCCACCAAGAGCTTAGTGATGCATGCTTTCCCTAATGAACCGGGAGTGTCTATAAGGTTCTGGGGCAAGGGGAGAAATGGCAAGAGGTGGGGGGGGGGGGGCCTCAGCACGGGCCACCACTGCAGCACGCAGAGAGTAGCTCACTTTAGCATGCTGCATCTGGGTTCAAGGCATGCTGGCTAAGCTGAAGAAGGGCAGGAGAAAAACTGACATAGGTAGGTTGCACTTTCCAATTAAAACCAGAGAAGGTTTAAATAACTTGGCACATGAATATATAATTAATGGAGTTGTAAGTTATTCAAACTCTCCTGGAAATCAGTTTAGTAAATCATGAATACCTCACTCAGAGATCAACTGTGCAGTCCTCATGGATTAGGTCAGCAGCATAGTAGGGTGGGCACAATGAGACAAAAATCACAAGCAGGCTATGCCACTTCCCTTTGTCCAACCTCTGTGTTAGATTTTTCTGCCATTTAATCAGATTTTGTCCCTTCAAGTTTTTTGAATCCTAGCAAATGATTGTTTTCCAGATGGATAAACAAACTTATGATTATTTCAATGGTCAAAATGCACACTGAACATTATAGCAACTCAAGGACCATAAATTTCAGATGAATGCAAGGTCATGCACAAGACCTAACCTCAATGACCAATAGAACAGAGAGAATTCCAAGTAGTTAAGACATTAGGCAAATAAACCTCGAATTAACATCAATTGTAAGCAATAAATTGATAATGTCAGGAAGATGTCTCCACAGAGATCATGCTGTGATGACCTCATATGGTTCTAGTTTAGTCAGCTCTCCCATTTCTAAGCACGCATCTAACATTAAACAGTCTCAGAAAGCATAGAAATGACTGGCCTATTGGCCTAGTAATTTCCCCCCCAAGGAATTTATCTTGAGAAAATAATCCAAATGAAGGAAAAAGTAATGCGTATGAAAATGTCCTTTGAAGACAATAAGAGAATAGGTAAATAAATTATAACACAATTATTCAAATAGTCATTATGAAGATTTTATAGTACGGAAAAATTCTTATGATATACTGCTAATATTTAAAAAAAAGATTAACTACATGTACACAAAACTGTAACATGCAAAATGTAAAAGACATTCATAAGAACAAAGATGGGAATATGCAAAACTAATATAAGGTACAGTATGACCTGTTTCCACCCTTTTAAAAATGTTGCCATATTAGTAATTTTTTTAAAGGCAAGAAGAAAGACAATTGGATGTGTACACTATCCTGAGCCCAAGTCAATGATTAAGCATTTCAAATCACAATACAGTGATTTTTATCGAAAACGCTCCTGATTTTTCTATGATGCTATATGAATAATTTTCTCATAATAGATTTCTATCTCTTCGTTTTGCAAATTAGGAAATGAAGTAATAAGCATATAGTATTAGTCATGAAGCGATAGAGAAATGCAATAACACACAGTGATTAAGAACTTGGGAGCTAGGCTGTAATAGCCTGAGTTTGAATCCTGGCTAGTTACTTGGGACAAGCATTTAATTTGTTTTAGGCTTTGGTTTCCTTAAGTGTAAAGATGGAAATAATTTATAGCACCCTACGAGATTGTTATGAGGAATAAGTCAAATAATGCATATAAAGTACTCTGCACAGTGCCTGGAAAATAGTAAAGGTTAGTAAATATTAGCTGCTAAGATGGTGATGGTTGATAATTACAAAGGCATCAAAATGTTTAGGAGGGGGACCAAGGTGGAAGAAAAGAAGTTGTTCCTGCAAGGTGCAGTTACCCAAAGAACCACAGTAGGAAATGTGTTTTCATGTCTATAAATAAGTGCCTTGTCCCAGATGATGTTTAAATATTTTTTAAATTTATTATTGCATGTATTGGGATAACATTGGTTAATAACATTACATAAATTTCAGGTGTACAACTTTATAATATGACATCTGTGTACTCTATTGTGCTCACCACCCTGTAGAGCAAGTCATAGTCATTATGCCTAGATGGATGTCCCACCACCATGGAACCTCTTTCAGATTTTGTTAATGTCTTTCAAATTCAGTATATTCATATCTTTGACACAGCAGCTTCCTAGTATACACTCAAGTGAGAAACTCTTGCTCATTATATCAAAAACACATGAACAAAAGTGTTCATAGCAGCACTATTTGTGATAAAAAAAATTAAAAGCAACCTACATATTGCAGCAGGAGAATTTGTGGTGTATTTAAACAATGGAATACTAGAGAGCAGTGAATATTAGTGAAATAGAGCTACTTCTACCCAGATGAGCAAATATCACAAATGTAAATCTAAATGGGAAAAAAACAAGATAGATAGATATGAACATATAATGCCATTTATATTGTTATTAAACATGCAAAAGTAATATATTGTTTATGAATATGTACAAACCATATTGTTTTGGGGAATACACATATGCAGCAAAAGATTAAAAATATGCATTAAAATGAAGAAAACTAAGTTTAATATAGTGATTGCCTTTGGAAAAAAGCGGAAAAAGGAGTATGCAAATGGCTTCAGTTATATCTGTAATGTTGTATTTCACATAATAAAAGCAATCTGAAGTGAATATCATAAAATATTAAGGTTTGACAAAGCTGGAAATTAGATAGATATTTGTTATATTGTTCTGTCTGCTGTTCTGTATCCCAGTGGTGAGTGAAGAGTGAGCCAGTGGGAGTAGTCTGTTACGGGTACAGGCAAAAAAGAGGGTATATTTTCTGTAGAGAATTTTAAAACAATAATAAAACAAACCAGAAATTCTTCTGGTTTTTAATATCCCCTTCAGCTAGCAATTTTAACAATATCAGTAATAAAAGACTCTTCCTAGCTAAGCAAACAGCTCTTATCCCTCCCAGTCTCTGCCTTGGTAAGTCACTTGCTGTATCCTTGACATATTTCCTAATCTGTATGGATTCAGTTTGTTAATGTAAATATTCTTTATCAATCGTGCACTATGAAATCCATAATGATCATCCTAAAACATTTTAAGACCTCAAATTGTCAAAGGTCTAAAATTGTCATTTTTGTTATAGCCTACTGAATAAATCAGAAGAAAACATTTTAGGAAAATTTTCAACAATTATGGTTGACATGAAAATCATCTTCAGTTCACTCCTCAGTTTAACTAGAAATATTTCAATGTAC
Source organism: Hipposideros armiger (assembly GCF_001890085.2). Classification (NCBI taxonomy): domain Eukaryota; kingdom Metazoa; phylum Chordata; class Mammalia; order Chiroptera; family Hipposideridae; genus Hipposideros; species Hipposideros armiger. Next base: position 7,771,984 of record NW_017731355.1, read on the forward strand.
CAGAAAGCTTTAACTATTTAGTAAATCATGATGTTGCTATATAAGAATGATATAGATTGAGAGAGATTATAGATTAGATTAGGATTAGATTGCAAAGGCAACATAGATGGCAAAAGAAATGAACCATTGGAGAAAAATCCTTAAATTGTCCATAAAATACAGTAAGCATGGTTTCATGAATATGATCTTGTTTTCACATATATTCTTATTCTCACTCAAGCTTGACATTCTGGAATACTACGAAATGTCTGCATTTCTGGGCCTGCAAACCGATTTGCCATAAAGATAACCATCAAACCCTATTCAAGGTGGGAAGAGGTGGATGGAGAGTGTTGCAGGGTTGCAAACCTGAGCATACATCAGAATCACCCAGAAAGCTTATTAAAACCAGATCTTTAGGCCCTACCACAATCGTGATTCAATAGGATCAAGAATTTGCATTTCAAACAAGCTCTCAGGTGATGCTAATGCTGCCTGTCTGTGGATCACATTTTGAGAATTGTTTGAAGGGATTTCTTTCAAGCCTTTTCACTTTTGCCTACAGGTTGCCTTTAGAACCTAACCCTGACTTATTAGGTTCCAAAGCTGAAGTGTAAAGTAAGTGCCCAGAAGAAACCAAGCCACAACAGGACCATTACCATATATTGGGTAATAAAATTAAATCATGCAATATATAAAAACATAGAACCATATATTATACTACCCTAAATATTTGTATTGAAGTTCCTATCTTTCAGAGACCTCAAGATGCTTCCTGTCTTCTTACTACTGGATATAGGAGAACTATAAAAATTTATTTGATAAAGAAGGAATTTACAAAAACAATTGATTTCCAATTCAACTGCCTGTGACTGCTATACCATGAGCCTAAACATTGTGCTTTTTATTAGCTAGTGCACTTGAACAGTTTAAGAGAAAAATTTAATGGTGGCATTACATTTGATAAGATGCAAACAACGAAGGTTTACATTTGATAGGATATATGCAAAAAGGTACTTTATTATCAAAACAATTGGATCATGACATTAAAATGAAGGCGGGAACTTACTTTAGGGAAACAGAGACATTTTAATCTTGAAACACAAAAGCACTGTTTGTCCATTATTTACTGAAAGACAGCTATTGCTGTAGAATTCTATTGCCAAATCAGTGGCTTTTCTCCAAAAACAAGCACCATATGTACAGCATTAGAAATACACATGTATATTCCATTAATGATAATACTTGTGGGTGAGAAAGAAAATGTTATTTGCTAACAAGAGCCCACTTTCTAAAATTTTATTTAAAATATAAGAGTTCAGGAGATCCAAGATGGCAGAGCAGATAAACACTGTGCCTGCATCTCTCTGTGAACAATTAAAATTACAACTAAATTATAGAACAGTCAACCTGGAGAACCACCTGAAGTCTACCCAAACAGAAGTCTTATAACTAAAAATACAAAGAAGAAACCACATCAAGACGAGCAGGAGGGATGGCAATGCAGAATGGCCCCAAACCTCCCTGTGGCATTGAGAATCAGGAGGGATACCTTGGCCATGAAGGTTTCCCCCTCGGAGGAGCCACGGATCCCAGCTACCCACACCAGGCTCCCCAGCCCAGAGTACTCATTCTGGGAAGAGGAACCCCTACAACATTTGGCTGCAAAAAACAGTGGGGATACTGACCGGTCAGGTGGGATGGAAGGCTGAGGAAAACCCAAACATCCTTTTAAACTGCCCACGCACAGACTCACTTGCTTGCAGGCACTCACCTTGGGCTCCAGCAGATAGATGGTGATTCTGGAGGCCTTGGAGACATATGGAGGGTAGACTGAGGTGTGTGGCTTCAGGGAGAGGACTGGAGGATAGTCAGCATTTTCCCTGTGAGGGGTCCTTACCTGAGGACCGCCGGCAGGCAGTCAACATCTTACTTATGTTGATCCCTCCCCCACAGGCCAATTCTGAATCTAATTGGCCTGGTGAGCTCTGCTGCTCCGCCCTGCTGACTCAGCTGGGACCCCACCCCACCTCACCCAACTCATCCACAGCCAGAGGCACTTTCTCCTTGAGCAGCCAGTCCCTCCCACATTTCAGTCTTACTTAGAAAACTATCAGAGTCCATTGGCCCCAGGTGGGTGGCAGCTGGCCTCCAGTGTGCTCTGAGACTTTTGCTGAGTTGCTACAGGCTCAGCACCATTACCAATCCAGAGTCTACATTAACCTGGTGACCACAGCTCTTCCCACTCTAGTGACTCCCTGAGACGCCGCCTCACCCAACTCATGCACCTTGCAAGGCTTTATCAGTGGCTGAACGAACCTTAAGGGAGCCGGCAGGTGGCAGCAGGCCTCTGGGAGTCCTATTTTTTTGTGGAGTTACACCAAGCCTGGTACTGGTGGCAGCTGTCCTCAGTTCACAGCGTGGCCTCTCCCACATGCCTCCAGATTTAACACAGGCAGCAAACAATCTCAGATTGCTTTGTGGCTCCTACCAGATAGCTCCCAGACAGTTACAGGCAGTGGCTGACCTAGGTCTGCACCAGAACCCCTCCCTAGGTGCCCTAGAACCAACATACTTGCTAACATAGTACAGTGTCAGATGGTTGCTGGACTTATCATGGTGATCACTTCTTTAGGTATATAAATATTGAATAACTATGGTGTGCCCCTGAAACTAATATAATATTGTATGTTAGCAATATTTTTAATAAAAATCTTAAAAATAAAATATAAGAGTTCAGGAAAGTAATTTAGATAAAATGTAAAGAGAACAGCTGAAGGAAACAACAAATTGCCTTGAAGGGATGTTTCCATACTGTAGTATTTAACTTTTGATCTATTCTAAATGTAGGATACCCTCCCTAAATGTGGGAACAGCGTTCCCAAAATATTTTCTGAAAATTCCATTTAAAGATATTGAATCTTTAAATATTAAGCGTTTTCTATATTTCATATAACTGAAATATGTAAACAAATTAGTAGATGTTAAGATATATAAATTCTGTTACATTAAATAGAAATTACAATCCATATTTTGTGTTTCATGTTTCTTTTGTATGGATCTAAGCAATTTTATAAGGTAACCCTAAATTCTAAACATTAAACTCTACTTACTGGCAGTTTAAATATTTTTCTGATCTTATGTAAGTTCTATATATAAGTGAAGAATTATTTTAAAAACACACATCTTTCCCTAGAGGAAAAAGCAACTTGCTTTAAAGGGAGGTTTTCATAACTATGGAACTTAACATATGAACTACTCTTAATATAGGATACTATTTCTATATGTATAAGAGAAGGTCTAGTATAGAGTTTTCCAAAGTATTCTGAAATTTTCATGGCCAAATAACTTTTGGAAACACTGACTCTGACCCACAGAGTCATAAGTAATTCTAATATATGATGGAAAGTGCCAAAGACCATAAAAACTCCAAATCATGACTTTTATGTGCCTCACCCTTCACTAACCAATCCATGCAAAAATAACCAAAGGATTTACATTATATAGTATATGTTCTCTGGCCTCATTAAATTAAATTAGAACTCAATAACAAAAAGATACCTAGAAAATATCTCATGTTCAAAAATTAAGTGACATATTTCTAAATAACTAATGAGTTAAACAAGAAATCATAAGTAAAATTAGAAAATATTTTTATCAGAAGAACAATAGAAACATGATATATCCACACTTGTGGAATGCAGTTAACTCAGTGCCTAGGGGAAAATGTATTGGGTTGTCGAAAAAGTCATGACACATGTTTGCAACAGATGGCACTAGTTCATTTTTGGAAGTACTAGAGTCATTCGCATCTATGTTATTACTATATCATTTGACAGCTGACAGTTCTAGCTTCATTCTAAAAAAAAATTGAGTGATTTGGTTGAGTTTTGGAGATTTTACAGCAAGTTGAAGATGGAAAACCAAACTGTGCATTTTTGCCATATTTTACTGTTTTACTTCCATAAAGGGAAGAAAGCACATCAAGCTTGTGAAAAGTTGCATAAAGTTTATGGTGATAATGCTCTACAAGAACGTCAGTGCCAATGATGGTTCACAAAATACCCTTCTGGTGATTTTGATTTCAACAACGCTCCTTGGTCAGGGAGGCCCACCAAGGTTGATGAAGACAAAATAAAGGCATTGATGGAGTCAAACTCACGTTACATGACACAAGAGATTCCAGAAACATTGAACATGCATTATTGAAGCATTCACGACCACCTGAAGAAGCTGAGATATATAAGCAAGCTCGATATTTGGGTTCCTCATGAACTCAAAGAAGTTCATTTGACAGTGCGTATAAACAGCTGCAATATACTCATTAAACGTGAGGAAAATGATCCTTTTTTTGAAGCAATTGATAACTGGTGATGAGAAGTGGATTGTTTACAACAATGTGGTGCGCAAAAGGTCTTGGTTCCGACGTGATGATTTGCCTAAAACGACATCGAAAGCAAACATTTATCAGAGGAAAGTTATGCTCAATGTGGTGGGATTTTAAAGGTGTCATGTTTTTTGAGCTCCTACCAAGGAACCAAACAATCAATTTGAATGTATACTGTCGGCAATTGGACAGTTTGAATGAATCCATCATCTAGAAACGTCCAGAGCTTGTTAATTGTGAAGGAGTTGTGTTCCATCGCAACAATGCGAGACCACACACAAGTTTGATCACCTGTCAAAAATTATTGGAGCTTGGTCACCTGACCTTGAGCCGTCAGGCTTCCACTTCTTTCGCTCTCTTCAAAACTCCTTGCATGGTATAACGTTCAATTCAGATGAGGCTGTAAAACAGCACCTTGTTCAGTTTTTCGCAAATAAAGACAGGTTTTTCTATGAATGAGGAATTATGAAGCTCACTGAAAGATGCCAAATGTTATGGAACAAAACGGGCAATATATCATTGATTGATCTTTGTTCTTTATATAAATAAATGACCTTTGTAAAACATAGACAAAATACGTCATGACTTTTCTGACAACCCAACATAACTCTAAATACATTTATGAGAAAAGAAGGAAAGTTGAAAATCTGTATAATAGCTCCCAAATCAAAAAAATAAAAGCAAATTAAACCCAAACAAAGTAGATAAAAAGGAAATAATAAAATAAGAGAAAAACTCAATCAAAGAGATAACTACTGTAATAGAGACAATCAACAAAAACATAAATTGGTTCTTTGAAAAGATTAATCAAATTGATAAACTGCCAACAAGACTGATCAAGTAAAGAAAGAGCACAAATTACCAATAAAAGAAATGAAAAAGAAAACATCACTACTAAATCTAAAGGCACTGAAAAGATGAGAGACTATTATGAAGTAATTTATGCCAATATCAAATAAAAATCAATCATTTCATCTGAAAAATCAGATGATATAGACAAATCCCCTGAAAAATACAACTTACCAAAATTGACACAAGAGGAAGTAAAAAACTAAATAAATAAATAAAAAATCTGACTAGTCCTGTATCTATTAAATCTTATAGAAATTGAATCCATAATTAAACTCTTGTAAGGCAGAAACTCCAAGATGCAATAGATTTGCTTGTGAATTTTTGAAATAGGCCCAGAGCTCCACACAAGCCAGTCACATTCTCTATCTTCCTTTCACCTCAGTGCTCAGATCATCACCATCATGCTCTGCTTTGAGAGCATGAGGACCAATGCCATCATTCCCAATATGTCTGTTTATGTTAGTCACCACCTAAGGCCCAAGATCATCTCCCACTACCCTCATCTCCACACAGCTCTGTACATTCCTTAATTGAATTCCATTTCCTACCTTTCTCCAACTCTCAAAAACCAACTGTGCTCTGTGGAACTCAGTTCACCATCAACTGAACCACCCATAAAGATAACCGTTTCTCTGAATAATCCCTTTACCTTCTTGCTCTAATTGAAAACTCGCTCTTTCCTGAGGACACATTTTCCCCTTCAGTCCTCTGAGGTGGTGTCTGCTTTCTTTCCCACAGCCCTTGTACCAGAGTCTGGAGTACAGGTAGAGCACTAACTATATTGAAGTCTAGATAGTCTAGGTCTGTGCTGGAGTACAAATAGGGGACACGCCTTTCTCTTCAGTGCCACTTCTATAATATAGTCTTTACTTTCCTCAAAAAAAAAAATCTCATGTTGAAAATTTAACCTCAGACTCCATTACTTCCTATTCCTCATTGTTCTAGCCATCTACAGATCCCTGGACCATCCCTCATATGAGTTAAAGAATATTAGTACCTGGCCACTGTCACTTTCTTCTATTCCTGACATATACTATTTTATACTATTCCTGACATATTACTTGGCAATTTCAACAGCCATGTTGATAATTTTTCCAATCTCTAGCTTTTGAAGTCCTTAGATTCCACTTTCCAATCTTATTCGCCATTCTACCTCAGACACACACTCCTGCAGACATACCTTAGACCACATTTTTATCCCTAATTGCATTGCTTCTTTTGCCACTTAGTTAGCTTAGCTGCCATGGACCATTGTTATAATCATATCATACAGCCTCAACCTCCTTGTCTCTTTCTGCCCCCATTACACTCCCCTAGTGTATTAGTCAGGGTTCTCCAGAGAAGCAGAACCAATAGGTAGGTAATCGATAGATAGATGATAGATAGATAGATAGATAGATAGATAGATAGATAGATAGATAGATAGATGATAGATAGATAAGGAAGAGTTATTATAGGAATTGTCTCATGTGGTTACAGAAGTCAACAAGTCCCTTGGTCTGCCATCTGCAAACTGGAGAACACTGAAAGCTGGTGATGTAATTCAGTCCAAGTCCAAAGGCCTGAGAAGTGGGGGGCTTGTGATGTAAGTCCACATCTGAGTCCAAAAGCTCAAGAACCAAGAGTATTGTCTGAGATCAGAAGAAGGTGGATCTCTCAGCTCAGGCAGAGTGTGAATTCATCCTTCCTCTGCCTTTTTGTTCTATTCAGACTCTCAACAGATTAGATGACCCCTACCTATGAATTGGTGAATTCATATGCTAATCTCTTCTGGAAACACCCTCAAAGACACACCCAGAAATAATGTTTCACCAGCTATCTCTATATCCCTCAGCCCAGTCAAATTGACACATAAAATTAACCATTATACCTAGTAAAATCCAACTATGAGTGTATCTAACTCTCCACCTGCTACGCACCTGCAGCTGAATGTGGGTAGAGAAGAGCACATAAATATGTTAATGAGTCTCAATTTAAGTTCTTGATACTTAATCTCAAGTAGATCATGAGTGCTTCTGGGTAACCATGCTGTATTTCCCTCCTAGTAGCCCCACCTTAATCCTATTACTTTAAACGTCTTTCCCTCTCTACATAATCTGTTCATAACCTTGTTACCTATTTCAGCAAGAAATTTCACTGTGAGAATTTCCATATGATTTCACCACTGCATTCCCCCCATCACTGTACTCTGACTGTCCTCTTGTTACTATGGATGGATTTATACATGCTCCTAATCTAGCCTATCCTTAGCTCCTCGCTAAACTTAACTTGTGCACCACGTCAAATCCCCTTTCATCTATTCAGGGATATCACACTAGGAAATGTCCCCTCTCACTCCTAAATCATCAAATGTTTCCTCATTACTGGATCACTCCCATAAATATGCTATAATATCTCCTATTAGAAAATGAAAAAAAATTGACCCCACTTTCCCTTCTGGTTACCGCCCCATTTCTAGGTTCTCCTTTACATGAAAACTTCTTAAAGAGGTTATCTACATTCATTGTCTCCACCTCCTCTCTTATGCGCTCTTAAAATTATTCCAGTCAGGATTTTTTTCCCCATCTCCTCTGCAACTGCTTTTGTCAAGGTCAACAGTGATTCAAAGTCAAATGGTCAATTCTCAGACCTCATTTTATTTAACCTCACAGTAGCATTTGACCCTTCCTTCTATAGCCGCTTTCTTCTCTTGGTTTCTAGGACACCACTGTCTCGATTCTCTTCCTACCTCACTGATGGCTGTGTATCAATTTTCTTTGCTGGAAACTTCTTTTCTTTGACCTCTAGATGTTAGAATTTCCAGACTCATCCCTTGGATCTCCTTCCTTCTCTATTTACACTTATCCCTTAATGATCTCATACAGTTCCATAACCTATGGTTTCTGCATATTGATAATTCTCCCATTTTTCCTGAATCCCAGGCTTCTACCTTGGGTTCCCAGCTTGCAAAGCCATCTCGTCTTCCCATTGTCTTCCCCATCTTGGTAAATGGAAAATCTGTTCTTTCAGTAGATCTAGTTTAAAAGCTTAGAATAATCCTTTGCCCTTTTGCTCTCACACTCTACATGCAACCTGTCTATTCTAGTCTCAGATATTTCTAAAATTCAACCACTAATCACAGTTTCCCCTTTTTCCATCCCTCAAAAACCACCATCTTCCCAAAGTTTTACAATACCCTTTTAGATGATCTTCCTGCTTCTTCCCATGCCCTCTATTTTCAGTCTTCATATAGTAGCCAGAATGATGCTATAAAAGCATAACTCAGAGTATGACATTCCTCTGCTTAAAACCCTTTGAAGGCTTCCTCATAGTAGAAGCCTTACAATGACCACAAGGCCCTCCATGAGGCATTGTTGGTATCTGATCTCATTTCCTGTAATTTATAGGGCAAGTTCCCCTTATTGTTCCAGAAAAAGGCCACAGGCCCCAAATCACATGCTTCGCACATACCTGATCTCTTTGGCTAAAATATTCTTCCCTCATTATCCACCAGGCTTGCTCCCTCACTGACTTCAGCTCCCTTTACAAAGGGGGTAGCAACGAGGCCTTTTGTGACCACCCTGTATAAAGCATGACCTCATCGCCACCCAAAGATAATGTTTTCCTTTTCATGGCCTTTTTTCATAAATCACTCATTATCACCTACCATTTGATATACTTGTATGTATATTTAAATTATTTGACATCTATCTTCCCTCTCTAAAATATAAGCTCCATAAAAGAAACAGCTTTATCTGATCACTGTGATACCCTCAACACCCAGAACTTAGTATAGTAAGCACTCAATAAAGAGTATTCATTTTTTAAAAAGAGTATTCATTTATATGACTAAATCAATTTCTTTGCATTATCTTTGGATTCCTTAGTTATGACTTGATATTTCTTTACAGATATATTTTTATTATAACTTCATCTTTGTTCTGAATAGTGTATGCTCTTTATACCATTCAATGACATTTTTATTCCTCTATTGTGCTTTCAAGCTTTGAATAGTCTTTGAGCATTACAGAATATACATTTCTCATAGGAACTACTTCTTTTTTGTCCAACTTTATTGTGGTATAAATAGCAACTGCTTAATTTTTCTCTTTTGAGTTTATCTTGTTGAAATCTTCATATTCTTTTGGACTTTCTGAAATTATAGGTGTATTCTCAATCTTTCTGCCACTTCCCTTTGCCCCTTGGATGTTGTAATACTTCTGGTTTGAATCTGTGTTTTATTTAAGATTCCTTCACTGCATTTGCAACTTACTGTGGGAAGAGGGATATGCGATGAGGCTGGTGGTAGCAAAACACAAAGGTGAAGTTCAATTTTTAAAAATTTGCAATATAGCAGAGAGAGTAAGCCTGTAGAGATGAAAATAGAATGAAACAGAATGATATAGGTAAAACATTTAACACAGCGATAAATTTAAATGAATTTATCATAAACTTAAGAAAATAAAAGGTCATTAATAAGTGGAACACGTTTAAGACATAACCTTATTTGAAGCATCATTAAACCTATGAACACACATGCACAGAATCATTTTAGGTCCTAGAGGACACCCTCAACCCACAAAGAATGAGTTGGAACCAGAGACATAATCAAGGGTAAAACATGAAACATGGCCAGCAATAAATGATACTTGTTATTGTTTCTTGAAACAAAGTTTTTTGCCATGTAATAGAAGACTTCACATTTTTCTTCAAGGGACTATGTTATAACATGAATTGTTCAACATTTAGCAATTATTAGATCTATAACTTTGAAATCTAAAGTTATTTGCATGATGTGTAAAGAAGAAGGAAGACCAGATTACAAAACCTGATGAAAACATATTGAAAAGGTCAGACCTACTTAGATATATTGTCCTACTTAATTTTAAACAATTTATCTTACAATATCAAATATAAGTCTTCTGAGCAATTAAAATGGAATTAGATAGTCTGGACAAATGTCATTAAAAAAAGCAAAGTAGTAGGAAGAAAAATAGATTTTTCAAAGCAATCAGCTGCCAATAGGAATGAAAAAGTAATAAATGGAATCAACTAATAAAATAGATCTTCTTATGATAAACAATAATAAGTTCCAAAATGACTTATTAATGATACACAAAATAGGTCCATGATAAGTGGTCCATATTTAAGAGGAAAGAAGATTTTAAGAAAATGGTTAATGTAAACTCCAATATATTAAGCACCCAAAGCCTCGTAGACACCAGAGATTAAGAAGAATAAGAGGAAAGCAGAGACATAAGTGGGGTAAAGTTTGTCTTTAAGAGGATGGAGAGAAGTGATGTGATAGCCTCCCACATTCTAACTCGCATTCTATTGTCTGACTGGCTTGTTTATCTGAAATAAGTATGACAAGTTTTACAAGTCCCACCCCTTGTCTAGTAACCCTATACTGGGAGGTTAACCAGAGGAGGAGGTTTTGATTAGTTCCTATAAGAAACCAAGGATATATTTATACTGCCTCCAGTTGACAGAGCCTGGAACTAACTCCAGTCAGAACTCAAACAACATATTTAGCCAGTAGAGGTTGTAGACATTAAGGGATGGCTAAGAACTGGAGGTATAAAGAGGCACAGCAGGACTGAGAACTGTTGTATATTTATTGTTTTGGTTTTTTTAGTCTTTTAAACAATACTTTTTTTTTTTTTTACTTTTTGCAGTGGCAGAGTAGGCCTTTTTTTTTTTTTTTTTTTTTTTTAGCTGAGCAGCTTAGTGGCTGCTCAGCTCGGGCCAGGAATTGAACCACTATTGCTCAGAGCTCAAACTCTTGAGCGAGCTCTTAACCAACTGAGCCACTCGGCCGGCCCATGAGTAAGCCATTTTTAAACCAACCCTCCTGCAAAGAGCAACTAGAAAAGCTAAATGCATTTCTTTTTTAATCTGCTGAAAGGCATTGGAGACCTCGCTAGACAGAACTGTAAAATCAAAATCCAAGAGAGGAGGAAAGCCAAAAGAGAGTAGTGTAGAATTGGGGCTGCTTCTCCAAATTTTCTGATTCCAAAAGCAGGATCTGAAAGTCTGAGTAGCTGAATAAAAACTCTGTGGGGACTGACTCAGAACCCCAGAATTGGTATACAGATTATTTTAAGATGAATACATTTGAGATTCAACAGATGCAGAAAGAAGCCTTCTCAGAGCTTCATTTATCTGACTGAAAACAGAAACTTCTGAGAAATGAGGCTGCTATAAATTCCCTTTTCAGGATGGGTCTATTCCCAGGAGAAAGACCAAGAGTAAACTTACCATAAATCCCCTCTCCAGGAGAGATTAATGGCTATGAAGAAGAAAGAAAGACCACTTGCACCTGCATAAACAAACATCACAAACTTTTATCTTCCATTTGTTCTCCAAAACACCTATTTGTTCTTTCTATAGGAGCCTTTTCTCCCCCACTCCCTTTCTTCTATGCTAAATATATACGCCACAAATTCTAACCCCTTTGAGTTACTTATCACTGCACACTCCTGCATATATGCATGCTGCACATGTAACTGTACTTTTATCCTGCTAATCTGTCTTTTGTCATTTTAATTCACAGGCCCCCAGGAACTTAACCTAACAGGGTAGAGGAAACTTTTTTTTTCTCTCCCCCACAACCTAAATAAATTAATAGGAGCAGGAGGACAAAAGAGGGCGTCAGAGTCCACAAAGAAGAGAGATCCTGATAAGTACAATAGATTATCATGAGTGACACTAAAGAACTATACTCTAGGGTAAGAATGAACCATGAACAGACCAGTACTCACAGGAACTGAAAACCAGATTTGAATCATTTGGTGCTGATTACAGTGTGGTGAACTGAGACTGATTACTAGTGCTATGGCTAGCTGGATGACAGAAACAAAAGTCAATTCTCTCTAGAGTAAGATATCATGTCAGAGAATCTGAAATTATCTTTAGTGAGTTTTCATATACAACTTTTGACATTCATATTCTTAAAAGCATACAAAAATACAACATAATTGAAACCCAAGAAGGGAAAAAAACAGATAAAAGAAAAAGACTGGGGTGGAGGAAATGCAGAGAATGGGGAATGACTGCTAATGAGTACAAAATTTTGAGGGGGATGATGAAAATGTCCTAAAATTAGATTGTGGTGATGGCCATACAACACTGTAAACATACTAAAAATCATTAGATTGTACACTTTAAACTGGTAGCTTTATGGTTATAAATTATATCTTAATAAACTTCTTTTTAAAAATAATTAATTAACTAAAGGGAATTACTTGATTATTTTAACAATTAATTATTAAAATAATTATTTTAAAAATAATTAATTTTTAAATAAATAAAATGATAATTTTAATTATTTTAATAATTAAAATAATTATTTTAAAATAACTATTTTAAAAATAAATTAAATAATTAAAATAATAGCTTCTCAGAATTTTGGCCCAAGACATAGGAATGGTGAAGATAACTTAAACACAGATGGAGAAATCTATCGGGGATACAGGTCTGGGTGTAGAAAATGAAGTGCTCAGCTTTGGACATGTAAAGTTTGAGGTGCCTATTTTATATCCAAGTACTGTATAGAGATCCAGTAGAGTTGACTATATGAGTTTAGAGTTTAGAAGAGAGATGTGGGCTGCAGATATAAATTTTGAAGTTATAATATATCGATGGAATTTGAAACTATGGTGGAGATCATCAATGTAGTAAGTACAACTAAAAAAGAGAAGAAGATCAAGAATTTAGTACTAAGTCAATCCAAGATAGAAAAGAAAGAAGGGAGGGAGGAAAAAAAGAAAAAAAAAAGGAAAAGCAATAAAGAAGAAAGAGAGGGAGCAATTAGTGAGTGTTCAGTGTTCTGATAGCCAAGTGAAGAAAGTTTGTCAAGGAGGAGAGAATAATCAACTGCCACATCAGATAAGATGAGGACTGACAACTACCCACTGGATTTAGCAACGTAGAGGCCACTAATGGCATATAAAAACAGTCTTGTGCCTGCCTCCTTTGGAAGCTGTGTCAGTCAGGGTCCAGTCAGGGAGACAGACCCCACTCTAGTATTTCAAACAGGAAATTTAATTCAGCACATGTGGTAAACAGGTGAGGGAAGGGATGAGAAGTCAAACAGAAAACAGTAAGGTAACCTAGAGATTTGTAACAATTGAAAGCCATTACCGCTCCTAGGGCTGGAGGAACACATTTCTGGGGTATAGGATCCACCTGGCCGGGCCCTGCTAAGAGTCCTTGGCAGGAGTTGAACCAGCAAGCAGAGGAGGGGGGTAGGCTATGAGCGGCAGCTGGGGCCAGAAAGGAGCTGCAGCTGCTGTCCACAATGAGAGACAGAGGGAGAGAGGGAGAAATACCCTGACTTCTCCCCTCCCCCTCCTTTTAATTCCCAGTGTCTTCTTATGACCAATCTCACTGGCAACGAGTTGGCAATGAAACCTGGGAACTGTAATCTCCTGTGATACTGAGCAAAGGCAGGGGAGAGAAGAGAATGAATTTAAGAGCAAAAAGCAAATAACCAACAATGTGGTCAGAGAACAACACGCAATCGCCCTTAAAACCCTTGGCCCAGGGCCTATATATAGTAAATACTCAGTAAACTGTAGTTATTATAAATATGTGTAGTGTGGATTTCCCAGCTTCCTTTCCCACTCCTCATCCTAAGCCCCTTCTCCAGTCAAATAGGACTAGAAGTCTTTCCCCAGTCACTCCAGGCCTCCATGCTTTCGCATATACTGTTCACCCTGCAGGGAGGTCCTTCCTCCTTCTCTCTACCAGCCGACTCCCAGAGTATGTGAGTAAGAGTTGGAGCTCCAAGGGAACCCCAGCCTGCTCAGAGGCAAAGGTCACAGCCTAGGCCTGCTGCCAGTGTTCATGCTTACTGTGGTTGAGGACCTTGGCCGATAGCCACTTCCTGGCAACTAAATGCATCACCATCCTCAGGATTACTCACAAAAGCCCAGAGGTCACCAATGATTCTCCCTAGGCCAGGGAATACCTGGCCTTTCACAACACAGCATTCTGGTGTGCGGTTCTCCTCCCTTTTGTCATGGCTTCCCAATTTCAGCTCAGTTCCACCTAATTCTACTTAATACTCAAGGGAGGAAACAGGGAAAATAGGGAAAACGTACTGCTGTGGGTGACTGAGGCTCAACCCCAGCAGGCACCCTCTGAGAAACATGCCTCAAAATATCCCAGCAGAAGACAGGAAAGTTCAGACTTCAATCTACCTATTCCCATTCCCCTTTGGTGAAGGGTCACCATTTCGGGTATTAACTTCCCTGAGCAGCTAGTTTACACCAGTCTAAGAGTTAGCTCTTGAGTGACCCTGGTAGGACCTTTGATCTTTACAAGAAAGACGTAGCAGATACAAGATCATTGAAGCATCCATCTTTATAGAGTACCTTAGAATAAAATTATAAATTATAGATCATTATTGTATTTGCATTCTATCGCTGCTGCAATAAATTACTGCAAACTTAGTGGTTAAATAACACAAATGTATTATCTTATGGGTCTGTAGTTGAGAAGTCCAACACAGGTCTCATTGGGCTAAAATCAATGTGTCGGCAAGGATGCCTTCCTTTCTGGAGGCTCTAGGGGTTCATCTTTTCTTTGTCTTTTTCAGCTTCTAGAAACTGTCCACAATCCTTGTCTCATGGCCCCCTTTCTCTATCTTTAAATCCAACAGTGTTGCATGTCTCTGATCATTCCTCCATAGTCCTGTCTCCTGACCACAGCCAGGAATATTTCTCTTTTTTTAAGGACGCATATGATGAGATTGGGCCCACCTGGATATCCAGGATACTTTCTGATCTCAAGGTCCTTAACTTCAATCACATCTGTCAAGTCCCTTTTTTTTCTTTTTTTTTTTTAATTTTTATTGGGGAACAGTGTGTTTTTCCAGGACCCATCAGCTCCAAGTCAAGTAATTGTTTCAATCTAGTTGTGAAGGGCACACCTCAGTGGCCCATGTGGGGACCGAACCGGCAACCCTGGTGTTATGAGCACTGTGCTCTAACCAACTGAGCCAACAAGCCACCCCTGCAAAGTCCCTTTTTCCATGTAAGGAAACATATTCACAGGTTCTGGGGATTAGGACATAGGCATCTTTGGGGGGGCCATTATTCTGCTTACCACAATTATGTAAGAATTTTTACAGTATCCTTATTAATTCTTTTTTTTTAAATATTTTATTGGGGAATTGCGGGAGGGGAAAAGCGATGGGGAGTGGGGGAAGGGGAATAGACAAGTTGCTGTTGTTTTGTTCTTCAGTCTAGTTGTGGAGGACATTGCTTCACTGGCCCATGTTGGTATTATTACTGAGTTCTTCCCAGGTGAGGCAGATCGCCGGTCTCTGGACGGCCGCTTACGGCGGCTCTTGGCCACTCACACCGGCTGCCGGCCGCTCATACTGGTGCCACACACGGTAGCTTACAGCAGCCCACTGCAGCAGGGGCTGCAGCCTACGCCATTGCCGGTGACTCATGGCAGCCCAGCTCCAGGTCGAGCTATTGTTCACCATCTTAGCTGTAGAGGGCAGCATCACTGGACCCCATGTGGGATCCGAACTGGGGCCCTGCTGCTCAGAGCTGGCATCCCAAGCCAGCTCTTAACCAATGTGCCACTCGGCCAGCCCTCCTTATTAATTCTTATTAATTGATTTGATAAGCATAAAGTAGAAGAATATATGAACAACTCTTGCTTGTGTGTTTATCTGTTTTGGGCTTAGACTGATACATGCATAGTGACAATCCACCCTCCTTGCAGGAGGACGACTATTTAAGCATACCTCTGCCAAAGCCAAGTCTGTCCCTTCCTAATTCCTCCATCCCAACCAAAGAACCTCTAGACACACTAATGGGTCATAGGGACAAGCCTAATTGTCCCAGTATAGGCATATCATTAGAGAGCATGAGTGATTCTGGTTTCTCATTTGGACACGGTCAGTATCCAAAAACTCCAAGGAAAAGATTTTAGTCCTCCTCTGCTATTGCAGTACTCCACAACCTGCAAAGTCTCATTCTATGTCTCTATTCCCAACCCGTTATTCATTAGCAGCTTTAATAATTACATTATTTTCTTTCCTTTCCCTTCCTTCCTTCCTTCCTTCCTTTCTTTCTTCCTTGCTTCCTTCCTTCTTTCCTCCCTATACATGTATACTAAATGTTTACTACATACCAGGCACTGTGCTAGGCAGAGAGATCCAATGGTGAACAAGACATACCCTCATGGAGTTTCCTTTCTATTAAGAAGGTATACAGTTAAACCTGTCATTCTTTCCTTTTCTTTCTTTCTTTCTTTTTTTTTAACTATACTACAGGCATGATAGGAGAAGAGTGTAACAGCAGACCTAACCTAACCTTAATTTGACCAAGGAGAGGTTTATTGCAGACAGGACAATCAGGCTAAGCCTTAAAGGAAGACAGAATTGAGACTGGCCCAGCCAGGGACCATGTGAATGCCCTTGGTTTTCCTCTTTTCTTCAGTCTGTTTTTAGATATGTTAACTTCCAAGGTTTTGCTGCCCAACAATCCATGTAGGATGCCTCAGTCCGGCCTCTGCTCCCAATGGTCACCATCAAGAGAACCTCACAACTCAACTCATGATCTCCTTCCTTTTCAAATCTAATTATCTTATTCCAGATTGAGCTTAATTGAAACTTAATGGTCTTCAACAAGATTACACTGATTTGTCATTGGATAAAAAAAATTATTGTATATACAGAAAAAAAAAGCCTAAGAATGTAAATTTGATATAAGGAAAGCAAATACTTTAGTTGGATAAATGATTGTAATCTTTATTTTGTTGCAAAACAACAATGAAGTGCTTTAATGGGCCTATGAAAGGAAGATATTCGCTTGTCCTTCAAACTAGGTTACATTATTTTACTAACATAGCTAAAGAATTGTGCATCACGTGCCAAGCACTGTGATAAGGTGAGGCAAGGGAATTCAAGTCCCTCAGTGCAGATAAAAAACTTCACTTCAACAGGAGGCTGGTATGATCAATTCATGCCTTCCACAGAACCATCATTAAGGCATTGTGCCATCATCTTAAAGGTTTACAAAATAATAGTACATCTTATAACCATGGCATTTTTAAACTGATAAAATACAGCAGTCTTAAAGCCAGATTTCATTGTTCACAAAGAAAAGAACTTTAAATCGTTTTAACCTCCTTTAGCAGTCCAAAATTCAACCTTGGTGCCTAGATCATGAGCTTTTTACATGCTGTACTAAAACAAACTCACAATGTAGAGGAAACAGAGAGCCTGTCCCTTCTTGCCAAAAGATTGTAAAAAAGAGAAAGGTGTGGCTATAGGAAGAACAGGGGATAAAAATGTGTATGATGACCATTCCACTCCTAGTGAAACTCCTAGAAAAGAGAGAGATTTATTAGCTTGAGAAGGAAGCTGGGAACAAAGTATGTGGAACTTTTCCCCACTCCCTGAAACAGGACTCTGAAAAGAAACCCCCTTAGTGGTTGCAGGATGGTAAAAGCCAAAGAAAGTCCTGAGTTCAGGGTGTCCCTCTGCTGCCATGTGATATGGAAGCTACCCAAAAGCTCAAAAGTTTCCATTTGTCCTTGGAAAGTAAAGGTGTCAGCTGGCAAGCCTATGGTAATTGTCTTAAAAGGGCACAGTGACCCTGTAGCTTGGAACGGAAGGGTAGATATCCCTGACTGCGGATCAATCAGGAGTCACAGCCAGACTTCAAGGGGCATTCGGCACGCAATACACTAGGGAGGACCATAGGGCACTGCGTAATCAGGAAGAAGAGATCAAGAGTTCACCAGCTGTCGAGTTTGCGCTCACTGCTCATCAGTCGGGATGAGCAATAGCCAGAAACATAAGGGACATTATCTCTACATAGACCAGCAAGGACTCAAGAGGTCCATAGGAACCATGTGGACTCAGGGACCACTGTCCCTCTTCCTCACAAGGACCTGTCAAGTGCCTCTATATACCCAGTCACCACCTGGGAGGGGGAAGGGAAAGGAAAGGACATCTGAAAGGCCCGCAATTTATTAAGAAGAAGGAGAAGAAGGAGCAGAAGGAGAATGAGGAGAAGGAAGAGGAGGGGGGAGGAGGAGAAGAAGGAAGAGGAAAAGGAGGAGAGGAGGAGGAGGAGCAGGAGGAGGAGGAAGAGGGGGAGGAAGAGGGGGAGGGGGAGGAGCAGGAGAAGGAGGAGGAGGGGAAGGAGGAGGGGGAGGAGGAGGGGGAGGAGGGAAGGAAAGAAAAAAGACCTTAAGTTATTACATTGGGCTAAGTTGCATTGTTGTTGTTTTTCTCGTACTCAATTTTATTATAAGTCATTATCTTACTTTATATATTGCTTGAAATTTGCTTGTTTTACTTGAGACCACATCCTAGAGATAATCTAAGTCAGGACACATAGATCTCCTTCATTCTTTCTACCTATCAAATGACATTCCATTCAATATAACTATTTAACTAGCACCCTAGGGAAATAGAGTTAAGTGTTATTAGATGTTTGTCTGTTTATTTTTTTCCAAAATGGATAGAGCTGCAATTCACATCCTTGGGAAGCCCTGATCCTACATCAAACTCAAGTGCCTGGTTCTCTTCCCCAACTTCCCCAGCTATCTTCTCAGTTCCCCACTGAGACTAGGGCAGGGCCCACCAGACCCACCCCAGCAAGGAACACAACTTAAACTCAGGTTTGACTTCCTGCTACCAGCAGTTGAAAGTCAAAGTCACCAGAAATATCCAGTGGCCTGGTTATTAGCATTATATCATAATGGTGCTTACTACGCACCAGGCATGGAGTTACGCCTTGATGTATATTTCCTCATTCAATGGTTGGGAAATACCTGGCAGGCTCAGAGCTATTGAGCATGATTAATTAATTATATGCCAAGGGACTCAGGCAAGCCCCGTCCCAAAATGAGACTCAGGACAACCTGAGTCTCCCCAGCTATCTTTCTCAGGCTATGCCTCCCATGGGGAAAAACAGACAACGTGTCAGCCTCTGCCATTACTTCTTCCCCTAGCTGCCTAACGGACCCAGAATCAAACTAGTCTCCCTGAGGCCCTCCAGGTTGCCCAAGGGTCTATATTAAAGCAATCACCTCTGCTGGAATGGGCCGGAACTACAGCTGCAGGGTGTTTGTTACCTCTGGGGATGCAGACCAGGATTACTAAATAGCCTCAGATATCCTGGATTACCTGCCCACATGGCTGTAATGTGCCCCAGACATGGAAAACTACAATGTTTTAAATAAGAAACACTCATCAGGATTTAAAAGTAACTTATTGGGGGGGCCAGTTAGCTCAGTTGGTTAGAGCGCAGTGCTCATAACACCAAGGTTGCCGGTTGGATCCCCACGCCCTCCACAACTAGATTGAAACAACTACTTGACTTGGAGCTGATGGGTCCTGGAAAAACACTGTTCCGCAATAAAATTTTTTTAAAAAAGTAACTTATTAATTTATTACTTAATTGATAACCTTAAACTAAAATGATTGACTATATGCATTGCTTAGAAATTATTGTGGTAAATACTTTTTATTAATTGATTTATATTAGCATTAACTATGGATCGTTCCAAGCAATTTGCATTTGTGAGTTTACTTTCTTCCTATATGTATATTATTTTTATTGCGGTAAAACTGGTATATAAAATATTATTTCAATTATACGACATATTAATTTGATCTTTGTATACACTACAAAGTGATCACCACGATAAGTCTAGTTACCATTGGTCACCATACAATTGACTCCCTTCACCCATTTCACTACCCCCCAACCTCCTTCCCTTCTGATAAATACCAATCTATTCTCTGTATCTATGAGTTTGGTTTTGTTTGGTTTTCTTTTGTTTTGTTTGTTCATTTGTTTTATTTTTTAGATTCCACATACAAGTGAAATCATATGGTATTTGTATTTCTCTGTCTGACTTATTTTACTTAGCATAATACCCTCATGGGCCATTCATGTTATCATAAATGGCAAGATTTCCTTCTTTTACGGCTAATCTAATATTTCATTATATATATATATATATATA
>NW_017731355.1:7792247-7813743 GCF_001890085.2 Hipposideros armiger
ACTTGTATTCATCTTTTGTTATTGGTATATATTGAGTATTACAATTTTAATAGAGTTTTTTCCTTTCTTAAAATGTGTATACATTTTTTTGGCACTAAACACACACACACACACACACACACACACACACACACACTACACACACTACATTGATTCATCCATCAGTGGATGCTCAGGTTGTTTCCATATCATAGCTATTGTAAATAATACTGCAATGAACACAGGGGTGTATATATCTTTTTTAATTACTATTTTCTTTGTCTTCAGACAAATACCCAGAAGTGGAATACCTGGATCATACGGTAGTTCTATTTTCATTTTTTGAGGTATCTCCATACTGTTTTCCATAGTGGCTATACCAATACCAATTCACATTTCCACCAATAGTGTACAAAGGTTCCCTTTTCTCCACATCATCTCCAACACTTGTTATTTCTTGTCTTTTTTGATAATAGCCATTCTAACAGATGTGCAGTGATATCTCATTGTGGTTTTGATTTACATTTACCTGATAATTAGTTGATGTTGAACATCTTTTCATGTGCTTATTGGCCATCTATACATCTTCTTTTGAAAAAAAGTGTTTATTTAGGCCATCTGACCATTTTTTAATCAGATTGTTTGGGTTTTTTTACTATTAAGTTGTTTGAGTTCTTCATATATTTTGGATCTTAACTCCTCAACTGATATCTGATTTGCAAATATTTTCTATCATTCAGTAGGTTGCCTTTTCATTTTGTTGATGGTTTTCTTTGTTGTGCAGAAACATTTTAGTTTGATGTAGTCCTACTTGTTTATTTTTGCTTTTGTTGCCTTTGCTTTTGGAGTCAGATCCAAAAATTCAATACCAAGACCAATGTCAAGGGACTGACTGCCTATGTTTTCTTCTAAGAGCTTTATAGTTTCAGGTCTTATATTCAAGTCTTTAATCCATTTGAGTCCATTTTGTGTATGGTGTAAGATAGTGATCCAGTTTCATTCTTTTGCAAGTAGCTGTTCAGTTTTTCCAACCCCATTTGTTAAAGAGACTATCTTTTTTCCATTGTATATTCTTGACTTTGTTGTAAATTAATTGACCACATATGCATTAATTGACCATATACTTCTGGGCTCTCTTTTCTGTTCCATTGACCTATGTGTTCTTTTTTATGCCAGTACTATACTGTTTTGATTACTATAGCCTCGTATGTAGTATAGCTTGAAATTAGGGAGCATGATCTCTCCAACTTTTTAATTCTTTCTCAAGATTGCTTTGGCTAGTTGGAGTCTTTTTGGTTTGTGGTTCCCCACAAATTTTACAATTATTTGTTCTAGTTCTGTGGGAAAAAAAGCCATTGGAATTTTAATAGAGAGTGCATTGAATCTGTACATTGCTTTGGGTAATATGGACATTTTAACAATATTAATTCTTCTTATTCGTGATCACAAATTATCTTTCCATTTATATGTGACTTTTTCACTTTCTTTTATCAATGTCTTATAATTTCTGTGTATAGATCTTTCACCTCTTGGTTATATTTTAAAAGTGGTATTATTAAGACTATGTAGAAACACTGGGAAATGTTTATAGTATAAATATAATGAAATAAAAGCAGGGTCCAAAATTTTATATACTGATTATAACTATATTCAAATGTTCACAGGAAAATGAAAGATTGCAGAAAAAGTCCTAATAACTTAAAAAGTTATAATAATAATAATAGTCATTTAACACTTGCCTGAGATGGGCTAAGAAAGTCCTAACAGCTTTATACATATTATCTCTAATGCTTACTACTACACTGTAAGATAGATATTACCAGTAGCAGACAGAGTTAGTTGCTAACAGATCTCAGTAGAGAAGATAGGCCCAACCCCATTCCCACACTAAATCACTGCTTGATAGGGCCAGATATGACCCAATTCTGGACCATGAGACATAAGGGGAAGTGAGCCAGAGAGCTTTTGGGAAAGAGTTCCTTCCCACACAAAAAAATAAAACCTTGTAAGGAGAGATTCCTATTGCTCCTCCATGCCTTGTCTTTCTGCTATAGATATGATTATGTGAGGCATTATTTTTGAGCTAAGTTGGCCATCTTGGAGCCATGACTTAACCAATTTGAAAATGAAAAGCCAATATACTCAGGATAACAAAGAAAAAAAATAGAAAGATCTTGGACCCTTAATGACATTACAAAGCTGCTGTATCAGTCCCACAGTAGCCTACCTTCAGATTTCTTTTTAAATGATACAATTTAATGCTTTACTACTTAAGACACATTTTATTGGGTGTTCTGTATTTTTAGATGAAGATATTCCAAATGATGCTTTATCCTTACTTTACAGGCCTCACAGCCAGCTAGTATTAGAAGCAGAACTGAGATATAAACCCAGGTTGCTCTGGCTCTAAGGTCCAAAAACTCTCTACTCCACCACCACAGTGAAATTAAGGCCTTCTCCCCTCCCCCTACATACATAGTAGTGAAGGAAAAAGAGAACTTGTGCTTTTCCTGCAAGTTACTTCCTACATGCTACACACACACACACACACTTTCAGCAGCCATAGCCAACAGAATCCATTTCCCTCTCCTTGTTACTCTTAGATGCCTATCAATTTCCCTCATTAATTTGACAGAATTGTTCTGCTGCAGATGTTTTCAAAATGTCTGCAAATATTATTCCTTCTTGGCATGGCTCTTGAAACAGCAACCTTGTAGGTAGATGCTTGAGAAAGGAATGGAATCTCCCAAAACGTATCTTTTTCTGGCCTTGTTTCTGATTGGGTTAAAAATCACTTGGCTTCATGAGGTTCAACAAATTGTACTTGGACCTTCATTTTATTCAACATGTATAACACTATATACTATTGGTTTTGAAACTACACTTTCTCCAATGCAGCCCTTTATTTCCCGTTTGATAGCCTCCAGCTGTTTCCTTATAAAAGAAAACAAGCTGATAGAAATCTAAATTGGTAACAAAAAGTACATAGTTGAAATACTGTCTGGACTGCCAAAATCACCTTCAGATTCCTACCCATTTTGTGTCCATGTAGCATATTTTTCACTTTTTTTTCCAGTTTATGACTACATAAAATAAACTTTTTCCCTCTGGTCACAGGGCTCTCTGGCACAGGTATCTTTTGTTCCCATTTAATTTCTACTCCCACTTAACAATCACATGAGAGGCCAGATCATCATGTACAGAGGATATTATCTTGCTCATCTGGGAAAAAAAAGGATACTTGGTGTTTAAATTCAATATCTTAACCTCAAGGAGATGCTTTGGAAGGCCCCATCTGTAATGATCTTTCAGATTAAGAATTGTGTTGGGTATTCTGGAGATATGCAATCAAACACTGTGTGACAAGCTTCTACACACCCTCTGCCACCACCTATTGTAGAGAAGAAGCCATGGTGAAGGTGAATTTCCCAGATATATATAAAAACATGTCCCACTCTTGAGAAGGGCAATCAGGCCCCTGCAACCAAATAAACAGTCTGCAAAACGGAAACGGCACCTGTAAACTCTCTGTCTCTTTCCTTTGAATTCAGAGAGTTAACATGCACCCCAAGTCCAATTCTAGAATTGTAAAGTCGAAAGACACAATTTAAATTTTTACCGTATTTACTGGTCAAGAATGCCAGTCATACAGAATGAAAGAGAAAAACACACCTCTGACAAGTGGACTCTTCCACTTGTCAATGGAAGAGTCAACGGAAAAGAATTCAAACTAAGAATTTGGACACTCAGTTTTTAGTTCCTGATCTATTACTAACAAGCTTTGTGTCCTTAGGGAAAATAGTTGGCCTTTCTGACTAGTGTTGGTTTTCTCACATGTAAAATGATGGTGCTGATAATAACATATTCATACTGCACTTCATAAGTTACAAGGTTTTTTTATAGACAACAATCCTATGAAGCGGGTTAGACAAATATGCCCATGTTAGAGATAAGGAACTAAGACTCAGAGTTTAAATGACTTGGTTGAAGTTCATACAACTGCTAACTTGTAAGGTGATATTCAAATGTAGTTCTTCTACTTCTAAAATCAATGGCCTTTCTGTGTTCTGGGCTGGAAATGAACTAAAATCAATGGCCTTTCTGCTAAGCTCTTTGAGCAGCAAAATCCCCAACATGATTCAAAACCTATGATGTTATAATCAAAATTTCAAGAAAGTAAGATTAAATTATTTATGCATATATACAGAGATTAAGTCCCTGCTTTGTTTTGTTTTCTTTCTTATCTATTTGATTCTAGTTCAAAGGTCATGGAAGCGAAATGAGGATAAGCCAACATACTGACATAAAAGAAAAGGCTATGAAATTACATAGAAAGAAGAGAGAGAGTAATGACAAGTTCAGGACACTATAGAAGGAATTGTTGAATGCGTTCAAATTAGATTTTTTTTTTACGAAATAAGGAATTATTTTGATTCTAGTAAATTACTCTTCTTCTCCCTTGTGAAAGGTGTCTTAAGTAGTTTGATTAAAAGATTTTTTTGTTTAATTTTTTTCATCCACTATTTCATTACAGGCATTTTTATCATCTCAAAAGAAAACCCTGCTATGATTTGAACTGTGCAGCATAATCAGCTACTATTACAAACATGTTTTCTCCCTTCACTCATCATCTTCATGAGATACACAAATATAATAAAATGAAATAAGTTAACAAGCTTTATCACTCCCCTGGTCTAAACTGTTGCCCATTCTGCAAAAGAGAAAGAACCAGGATATAAGATTTCCAAGACTTGAGGCATAAGGGATTAGAATCTCAGAGATACGGGGAGAAAAACATATCATTTCCTTCATGAATTTATTTAAATTTTTAATATATAAATGTACATTTTCTAAAATGAATTTGAGCCATCTTAGAATAAAAGGCATATAATTAAGCCACTACAACTGATATAAAAACAGCCTTTATTTTTCTCTCTATCTTCTTTATTTTCAAGGAAAAGTTAGAGTTATGGTGTCTCACTTCCAAAAGCAAATAATAGTAGGAACATATATTGCATTTTAAATATAAATTTAAAAACCTCAGTTTTACTAACAATCTACTGGTATAATTGAATGAGGTGAGCAATAGAAAATAAATAAGGATTTTGTTTCCCTGATACCATTACTGCTATTATCAACTTTATGAAAAACTAAGTGCCTAATTCCAGAAGTCAACGTACTTAAGGATTATAGTTCCTTAAAAAATTGAACAGACTTAGTCCCTATCATCATGGAACTTAAAATGTCACATGGGAGGCAGAATAGGAACATTAAGCAAGATACTGTGGATAGGTGAAATGGGATGAGGTCATCAGGGAAGGCTTCATTGATGAGCTTTGTTTTCAGGAGCTTTTGCAATAAGGGGGAAAGAATGGCTAAGTGTTTCTAGAATAGGAAGTGTTTACTAAATGGCATTGCATTAGAGAGATTCAAAGGTGGCAGTGATTGAACCAGTCCAACGGTTGGTCAGTCTCATATTAGGTGGCAGCCCATGGAATAACCATTTTCTCATTGTTGGTAGGGAGAGAAGATGGAGCGTAAACATGGAAAGTCTGCCTACCAAACAGCTTCAGGAGACTTAATCCAGAGTACTTTTCTGAAGAAATGCGGCTCTGCCCAGATACATAAAACTCAGGGTGAAAGGACGTACAGAGCAATCATGGTCATTTGATCAAGATAAACAACCAAATTTAGATGATTTCATGACAGTCAAATATTTGCCAAAATTCTCCTCTATAATACACATATATTAGCCAATTTTAATATAATTTGTGAAAATAGGTGGTATGTCATTCTAATTATCAGAATGCTGATAAATGATATAAAATGCTGTAAGTCACTCTAAATAACAGAATGCTATAAAGAATAAGAGGAATAAGGGCTGGCCGAGTGGCTAAATTGGTTAAGAGCTCACTCAAGAGTTTGAGCTCTGAGCAACAGAGGTTCGATTCCCGGCCTGAGCTGAGCAGCTGCTGCGCTGTCAATAGGTGACAGGACAGCTCAGCTTAAAAAAAAGAATGAAAGAAAAAAGAATAAGAGGAATAAGTATTAATAATAAAATGTCAAGTAAAACATTTGCTGTAATCGGGGTTAGCAATGTAATGTGAAGATCTATTTCACATTTTCAATTCAGTAATATAGGAAGTAAAATCTTCCAGTTTTCATCACCAGACTTAGAAAATAAATAGCTACTGCTTAATTTTGTCAATTCAAAACACAGAAATCTCTAAGGAGAAACAAATGAATTAACGTGTTTTTCTACAAAAGCAGAAATGACAAAAGATAGAAATTCTCCTATAAAATCTAACACTGCTATTTGTGATTATTACTTTGAAAAGATTTATAATTTCAGAATTCTTATCCAACTCTGATAAAATCCTTCACCTCCCTCACTCTGACCACTATTCTTCAAGCTCTACAATCCTTTATTCTGACCTCATTACATCCTCCCTCCCACGTAGAGTTCCAATCCCACAGTCCCACTCCTGTGATCAAATTTATCAGCTCTCTACTTTCATATTCAGCCTAGACAGACCCAATGATTCCTCAGTTCTGCCATGCTCTTGACAGAATTCTCAGACTCCTTTTTCTTCACCCACAGATCAATCCAATTATTTACTGTATATGCTCCTACATGTGGCAGCCAGGTGGGTTGCTGCCAGAATAAATGCATGATTTCCTATTGCAGCCATGTAAGTGCCACTCAGAAATATCTTTTCCCTGTCTCTCTTCCTCTCGCTCTCCCACTCATATTGTGACTGTCAAAATAACTTCCCCACTCCTGCTCATTGCCCCACACACTCTCTGATCAGATGACACTTCTCCCACTTACCAAAAGTAAAGGCCACCTCTTGGCTTCAAGGCCTCCCAGGCTACAGGTTTACTTACTTACACTCTCTTCTAGATTGACACTGTTGATCCTCCTGATTGAGGCCAGTTCCCTTGTGAATGCTCTGGATTCTTATCTTCTATTTCCTAAACAACTGTGGAACCAGCAGTTGGCCGCAATTGTCTTAAACCTCTCGTCTTTTCAGCCTGTCTCTCTGTTAATTCCCCCTCTACTTATCAACATGTTCAATGATCTCCCATCTGACAAAAAATAATAAAACTAAAACAAAACAAATAACAAACCCTACAATAAAATACTCGTGCAACCCAAGAAATCTGTTTTAGCCTTTGTCTTGTCCCTCTCATTTTCCCCTTCATACAAAAACTACTTGTTTTTGAAATAATGCTTATTTATGTCATCATAATAGAAATTCATGCTTATTATTTTTATATGAAGAATACAGATAAGTAGAAAAAAAATCACTCATAGTTAAATGTACTGTTCATACCTTATTGCATTCAAGTACAGTCTTTTTGCTATTATAGTAAAGTAACTGTAATTATAAAATATAGGGAAATATACATGTATATATATATATATGTGTGTGTGTGTGTGTGTGTGTGTGTGTGTGTATGTATATATAATGAATTTTTTAATTAAAAATGTAGTAAGGACTTCCAGATAAGGTAACTCAGTGAATTCACACTTCAATATACTCTTCTCTAAATACAAAATCACTAAAACTAAAATACAAAAAAGAGAAAATTAAAAAGGGTTAGCCAGCAAATCATATATCTAATAAGGGATTAATATGCAGAATATATAAAGAGTTCCTACAACTCAACAACAACAAACAAACAAAAAATCCTGATTAAGAAATGGGCAAAGGACTTGAGTAGACATTTTAAACATTTCTCTAGAGAAAATATACAAATGGCCAGTAAACACATAAATAGATGTTCAATATCACTAATCATTAGGGAAATACAAATCAAAACCACAATGAGATATCACCTCACACCTGTCAAAATGGCCATCATCAATAAATCAACAAACAACAAGTGTTGGCAAGGATTCAGAGAAAAGAGAACCCTTGTGCAATGTTGGTAGGATTGTAAATTGGTGCAGCCATTATAGAAAACATGATGGGGTTTCCTCAAAAAATTAAAAATGGAACTATCTTATGACCCAGCAATTCTACTCTTGGGTATTTATCCAAAGAAATCCAAAACACTAATTTGAAAAGATATATGCATGACTATGCTTACTGCAGCACTATTCACAATAGCCAAGACATGGAAACAACCAAAATGCCCATCAATAGCCTATTGGATAAAGAAATTGTGGTGCATATATACAATAGAATATTACTCTGCCATAAACAAGAATTAAACCTTACCATTTTCAGCACCATGGATGGACCTAAAGGGTATTACACTAAATGAAATAAGTCAGACTGAGAAAGACAAATACCATATGATCTCACTTATACATGGAATCTAAAGAACAGAATAAACAAACAAAACAGAGAATAGACTAATAGATACAGAGAACAAACTCATGGTTGCTAGATGGAAGGGGGGTTGGGGAGATGGGTGAGAAAGATGAAAGGATTAGGAAATATAAATTGGTAGTTACAAAATAGTCACAGCAATGTGAAATACATATAGTCAATAATATTGTAAAAACTATGTATGGTGTCAGATGGGTAAAAGGGTTATTGGAGGGATCACTTCATAAATTATATAAATGCCTAGCCACTATGCTGTACACCTGAAACTAATATAAAATAATATTGAATGTCAACTACAATTATAAAAATATATAGTCACAAGATGTAAAGTACAGAATAGAGAATATAGTCAATGGCATAGTAATAGCTATGTATGGTGTCAGATGGGTAGTAGACATGTTGGGGTTATCACTTTGTGAGATGTGTAAATGTCTAATCACTATGTTGTTTTGTACACCTGAAACTAATTTTAAAGAAAAACACACACACAAGGAGCTATCACTTCACACCCATTAGGATGCCTACTATAAAAAAAATAATAATAATAATACAAGTTTGTGAGAATGTAGAGAAATTGGAACCCTTGTGCACTGTTGATGGGAATGTAAACTGATGCAGTTATTATAAAAAAACAGTTTGACATTTCCTCAAAAAATTAATAATAGAGTTACCATATAATTCAGCAATCCCCTTCTGGGTATTAAACAAAAATAATTGAAAACAGGGACCTGAACAGATATTTCCATACCTACCTATGTTCACAACATCATTATATACAATGCAACAGCCAAAAAGTGGAATAAACCTAAGTGTCCATCAATGGATGCATGGATAAACAAAATGTGCTATGTCTACACAATGGAATATGATTCAGCCATTAAAAGGAAAGAAATTCTGACATGTTAAAACATGGATGAACCTTGAAGACATTATGCTAAGTGAAATAAGCTAGTCACAAAAGTACAAATACTGTATGATTCCATTAATTAACCTGGAAGAATCAATCTCATAGAGAAAGAAAGTAGAAGGGGCTGAGTGAGGGAAGAATGGGAATTGTTTAATGGATACAGAGTTTCAGTTTTGCAAAATGGAAAGAGTTCTGGAGATGGATGGTGGTGATGATTGCACAATATGAATGGACTTTATGCCATTGAAAAATGGTTAAGATAGGACATTTTATATTATGTGTATTCTACCACAATTTTTAAAAATTTAAATTAAAAAGTTAGCCAAACTTCAAAAAAGATAACCTCTGTGACCAGAAATAAAAGAGAAAAACAAAGCAATGAACAGAACCAAAACTCTGTGTGTGTGTGTGTGTGTGTGTGTGTGTGTGTGTGTGTGTGTGTGTGTGTGTGTGTGTGTGTTTGGGATGGGAGAATGAGAGGTAATCTTGGGAGAAAAGCAAAAAAAAAAAAAAAACCTGACGTCTGAAAAAAAAATCCATCTTGTCACATATGCATTTACTCCAATAATTATAACACCTTGCAAAGCAAGGGATATTATCCTCATTTTCCCCATGAGAGAACAGATCGAAAGGTCTCAAGTAACTTGTAAAATCATACAGTCAGAACCAGTATTCAACCAAGATATGGCTAACTCTACTGCCTTTTTTGTAACCTTATATACAAATATTTCCAGGGTAGAGGAGGCTACTATTAGCTCATTAGTTGACCCTAAATTGATAATAATTATTTTATTAGAAGTTGAAACACCCTGGAAAAGAGCCTACATTTATTCAACAAATACTTCTTGAACACTTGGATTATACCAGGTGTCTTTCTAGATTCCAGGAATACAACTAGGATAAGGATGGAAGGGAGAAGAAAAAGGATTGAGAAGGGAAGCACAGCAAAATTGTAATTGTAAAATCGTTGCTAAAGTCTTTCAGCTTTTCTGCCTGCTCGAACATTTTCATGATAAAATGTTGGGGGAAATTATATGAGATTATGGAAGCTACAGAGATGCAGAGAAGAAGATATTTTGCTAGCTATGGAGAAGAGTGGAGAGATGTCAGAGACAATGTCAATGAGAAAGTGATGTATGAATTGTACTAAACAAATAGGGTTTCATCAGGCAGTCAAAGAAGTTAGAAAACAGGTATGTTTGGTTGGGTGCAAGTAGTCTGATCTTGCTGGAGCATGGGTATGTAAGGAAGAGTGTGACCAGAGGTGGGGATAAAGTGATAAGTAGAGGCCAAGTCATAGAAAGTTGTATGTACTTTGCCAAGGTCTTCTCCTGTTAGTGATGGGGAGTTATTGTAGGTTTTAAACATAGGTTGTGGAGTGATCCACCTTGCACTTTAGAAAGATCACTGTGGAAGTCGTGTGAAAGAGAAATTTCCAACTGCAAGGCTGGCAGCAGGAAAACCAGGATAAAGGCTGCTACAGTAACCTAGATAAAGAATAAGAGTGGCCTGAATTAAGACAATGGAAGTACAGGTAGTGAGTAAGAATTAGATTTGAATACTATTTAAGAGGTAAGATTGACAGAGTAAATGTGTGTGGTGAGAGAAAGAAAGGGTTGAGGGTTATCTTAAATGTTCTGAGTGAATAATTATAGTATATAAGTTGTGAAGTGGGAAGCAAGTTTTTGGAGAGAATATACATACAGTTCTGGAAAGGTTTATTTTTTAATGCTTATATAGAATACCTAGGTGGACCTATTCAGGAGGTTATTGAACATAAAAACTGGGCTTCACAAGGAAAGTCAGCATTGGATTGATTGATTTTCTTATTTACTTTTTATCATCTACTCACTCTAACTCATTCCAAAGACGATTTTAGAGATACCAATATATAGGTAAATTCATCAGATTGAATGCGACCTGGTATATTTACTAGCCCTTTACATACTGCAAAGGGAAAAATCAATCATTATGTTCTACACTCTCTCACATACAGTTCCCGTTTTCCTGCATGTGGGTACAGTCTGCTGTGTGTCCATGGTGTAACAGACACCAAGAATCAAACAAAGGGTTTGGAAATGTGGTTTCTGGGTCCACCTTCCCTATTAGCAGCGTGACTCTAAACACACGCTAAAGCTTTCAAAGGCCTCTGATGTGAGAAAGCCGAACCATTAGATCTTTATGATCTCTTCAAGCTCTTGAATAGGCAATTTTTTTTGAGCTCTGTTTCATGGTTCATTATCCAGGCCCTTTCCCTTTCTTCAGTGACCTCCACGTGGCCTCCGAGGTACTAATTAGCACTTCGACTTGAAAAAGAGAGAAAGATAAAGTGTTTACTCTTTCCTGGTTATTATGATAAAACATAGAAATGGGAAAACTGACATTACTAGAATTGATGATTGAGATTTTGGTTTATACAGACTCACTCTATCCCATAGGTCATAGGCAATGTGAGTCCAACTCCACACCAAGAAAGACCACTTAAAGCAGGTTCATTTAAAAATAAATAAGGATGTCCTAATGCTGTGGTCTTCCCACACATTTCAATAGAAATCACAATGCTTTCTAATTATAACAAAGAGTTTTTGCCCAACTGCAGAGTTTAATTTTCAAAAAAGAAAACAATCAACCAACCAAACACAAAGCTCTGTCTTTAAGTGTGATTAATAGCATGACTTGTGACCAAAAACAATCTAAAAAGAGAAAGACTAAGCTTCACTAGACAATAAGGATGCATGGGACAAAATGTCGAGCAAAGAACTGTTGGGAAATTCCCAGTATAGTCAACACACTATGTTCAAGCCATGGCAAACTTCATGGTATACTGCAAATGCGCTTTATTATTATTTGGGTGCAGTTGTTTTTGCAATGCTCTTTCTCCTCTTCCCTGTCTGGAAAATGCTTATACCCACTGTTCTCAAACTGTGCACATCAACAGGCCAAATCTAACTATTCCAATAGATTGAAGTTAACAAGATAAACATAAAGTTCCATGATCCAGCTCATCTACTATCTCCTGGACCAGAACTGGAAAGCATAGCTCTCTCATGGCCGACCCATGGGAGGAAACACTGGATTGGAGAACATGCCAGGAGAGCGCTCAGAACAGGGCCTGCACATAGTAAATGCCCCAAAGTGCCAATTATTATTATTATCATCTTGATTATTCATTACTATTCCTTTTACCTCATGAGGCACTGCCAGGAACATAAATCTTCTTTTTAAACAAGTTTCTAGCAATTGAAAACCAGAATCATGGCCTTTGTTCTGTGCCATGTTTCAGCTCAGGTGAATGTATGGCCTCCTACCTGCCTTCTTGTATTAGTGGAGGAGAGAGGTGTCAATCATGTGTTTTGTATCTATGTTAATACATTCAAAATCTGGCCTCCCACAAGCACTTTATTTGGACTTTCCTAAACTGCCTGCTATATAGTATCTCTAAGAAAAATCTGAAAAATATTTTTTATGATAATAGCTACCATTTATTCAGTGTTCTTGTGTACCTAGTACTCAGCTAGGCACAATCAGATAGATTATCTCTAAACCTCACGATGTCTGTCTCCACCCCACCTTCATCCTGCTCCTTTGCAAGCTCCTTGAAAAGAAGGCCCAAATCTTATTCATGCTTTTATGTTTCTCATTATCTAGAACAGTGTCTGCCCCCACCAGATACTTAATAAATGGACGAAGTAAAATTATTTCTACCATATTATGCATGAGGAAACTGAGGCTCAGGGGATCTTAGAGACTTACGCATTCAAAGAATTAAAGGTCAAGTGCCTAGGTCACTTTCTTTCTCCTCTGTGAGGCCAGATAATTGTCCTCTGATATTTTAGTCATATTAGAACAGGTAACCTCTACTACAAACAGCAAACCATCAAGTTCCCCAGCAGTTCCTAACCTTAGTAGAATGCTTCTACAGGTGCATTTCACACTTTGTCACCTCAATGCAGAGTGGTCTTTACCTGATCCCTGAGGATCACCTGAGTCACAGCGATGGGGAGGAATCCAGATTCTGAAAGAATTCTTTATCAGAGCTCCAGTTCTCACCTTGCTGGACTCACATAGGCCATTCATTATTGAGACCAATGGCCTCTTCACCATGGTCACAATAGGACCCCTGAACTAACACCCTCCCTGCCCGTGTCTGCTCTCCTTCAAAAATTAAATGCCCCCCAGGTGAGAGAATAAACTTCTGGCTAAAAGGCTGCTTTTGAGACCCTGAACCCATCTCACTGTAGAAATAGCAACCCTGAGGGACTGATGTAATTGAGTTACATAGGAAGTGTCATGATACTATGCAGTGGAAAATTCATTTAGGAAGTAATTAGAGAAGATTTCAAAGACTGCTTCATCACTGCAGTGTCACAAACTGTTTATCCATAGAGACTAAATTCAAACAAATGCACAGACATCTCTCATGAGAAACCAGAGTTAAAGTAGCCAGGATCCTGGACTGAGAAAGCCAGATTCCCAAGTCTCCAGCTTTTTGGGTTCACCTTTTGTTTTAATATCCAAATGCACTGGCTGA
This sequence comes from Hipposideros armiger, assembly GCF_001890085.2. Lineage (NCBI taxonomy): Eukaryota > Metazoa > Chordata > Mammalia > Chiroptera > Hipposideridae > Hipposideros > Hipposideros armiger. The sequence continues at coordinate 7,806,007 of NW_017731355.1, forward strand.
AACCCCCATCTGCAGTACTATGGTCACTTCAGAATCTCTGGTGGGATTTTCATTGGTTCATTCCAACAACTTTTTATTGAGTGGCTACTGTATGTTAAAGCTCTATTCTAGGGACTAGAGATAGAGCATGAAAAACACAGATTAAGAAAAATCCCTGCCCTGGGCCGGCCAAGTGGTGCGATGGTTAAGAACTGGCTTGGGACGCCAGAGGGCCCCGGTTCGGATCCCACATATGAGGGCCAGTGACACTGCCCTCTACAGCTAAGATGATGAACAACAGCTCAACCTGGAGCTGGGCTGCCATGAGTCACCAGCGTTGGCGTAGGCTGCAGCCCCTGCTGCAGTGGGTTGCCATGGGCCACCGTGTGTAGCCAGCAGCCAGCGTGAGCGGCCATCCAGAAGCCGGCCACTGATCTGCCTCGCCCAGGAAGAGCGCAATGATGGTGCCAATTTGGGCCAGTGAAGCAACGTCCTCCACAACTAGTCTGAAGAACAAAAGGACAGCAACTTGTCTGTTCCCCTCCCCCCAATTCCCCAGCGCTGTTCCCATCCCCCAACCCCCCAATAAAAAACTTTAAAAAGAAAAAAAAAGAAAAACCCCTGCCCTTACAGAGCTTGTATTCTCTGTGTGTGTTTGGGAAACGGAAGTTGGGGAGGGGTGTGGCTGTTCTAGTGGGTCCGCTCTGAAGCCCACTTCCCTGTACTTCCCTGTATCCTGGTAACTGCTTCCATCTCTCTCTGTCCTGGTGGGAAATATCACCCCCACTTTCTTCACTCCCCACAGGCACCATGAATACTAGCAGGAGTGTATAACTGGCTTTTGTAGGAGAAAAGGGTAACAGAAGGAGATCATAGCACAACAAAATGCAAGCAACAATTAAAATGGAACATCAAGTATTGCTGATCTAAAAAGCCACTCCTCATTCTCCCTGGGGGGCAGTTTCTTGCTGGCAGTATTCTCCTGCAAGCTCTGGCTTATTGCCATCTTCTCCCATCTTTCTCCCAGGATCCTTTTCCTAACCCCTGGTTCTCCTAGCTGCCAGCCTCTGACCCTCAATTTCTTTGTATTTTTCTCACACAAAGCAATTCACCCACAGCTTCTGGACTACGCCCTGGGGTGAGGTGGATAGAGAAAGAGAGGCTTCCCTTTTCCCATCCAAAAAGTCTGCTGATATTTTTTAAAACTAAGACCCGTCTTTTTTGCTGCGAATCATACCACTCCCCTACGGGATGAAGGCAGCTACAGTCTGTTATAGTTTCAATAGGAATTTTTTCTCATTGGCTGGTCAGCCAGCATTTGAGAGAAAACAATATGCACAATGAATTGCTAAAGACTACCCGTAAAGTGAAATTTAAGCACTCTCATTAACAAAGACTTGGAGAAATGATGTGAAAGATTCCAAAGTAGGCAACCAATCCCAGTATACTCAATATTGAAGAAGTAGAAAGTGAAAAAACAAAACTGATTCACTACCTTATATATTACATCAAAATGACTCTCAAATATATCAAAGATTCAAACATGAAAAAGGGACCATGGAAGTAAGAACACAATTGAGGTTTTTTAAAAAATAATATACTCATGGAGTAGAAAAGACTCTCAATAATATTGAATCTAGAAAAATACAGGAAGAAAGAAATCTGAAGCAATAATGGAATAAAACAATCAGTCTACATATAAATATTAGACTTTCATAGAAAATTACCACAAATCAAGTTTTAAAATTGTGAGAAAATATTGTAATACACACAACTGATTAAAGAGTAATTTCCTCAATAGACAAGGAGTTCAAATCTCCCCAAATGAACAACAAATTTTTTAAATGGGCAAAAATGTGAACAGGCAGTACACACACACACACATACACACACATACACACACACATACACACACACACACACACACACACACACGTCCTCACAAAACTGGTCACTAAAGATATGAAAATATGTTCAGCTTAACTTCTACTTTAATAAATAAACTAGACTGGATCCTGAATTCTTCTAGTTTCCTCAAATATTTGGCTGTACTCTCCAAATTAACATTTCCAATTTTTTCCAATTCTCTGACTTGGAATCTTTGAGAATTAACACTGCCCTTTTTCCTGAAGTCCTGCAAACTGCAGCTATCAACCTCAGAGAAATTGCCACAATAGTTCATGCTTAGACAATCTCCATGTCTGATGCTAAGTATGCCACTAAAAAGTTTGCCTGAACACCCAATGACATCATCAGAGACATTTCAAACTGCAAAATATGCTTTGAACCTAACATCCAGAAATCTTAACTGGCTGCCCTGCAGGCTAGGAAACTGGCGTATAATTTGCTCCAATCATTAACCTTTGTTTTTCTTTTGTTTCTGTAGAGATGCTTCTTATTAACTACCTGATTGCTTGCTTACACAATAGGCCTAACTTTGGGAGCCCCCCCTGCATCACTGCCTCCTGAAATGAGACATGACAGTTTTACTGAACTGACCTATTCGCAGGACTGAGTTGGATGAAACCTGGAGCAGTCTACCAACTCAGCGTCTGGAATGTGAATCTTCTTATTCAAAGTTTCCAAGGCGGGACTGAGGGGAAGCAGCTTGCCATCCCAAAATATGCTTTTTGGGATATTGATTATTTTAAGCTGGTTATTTTTAAGAAACAAAACACTCGGGAAATAAAAAAATTTTCATAAAAAGGAAAGAACTAGGGTCACATCTGCTTTAAGATCTATTGCAGAATGCTATCTAAAGAGTTACAGAGTTGATCCCTGACATCTTCGATTGGACTCGTCCTTTCTTTGCTTATTGGACTGAAACAGAGCCCAATCTATTCTCACAGGGAAGATTTTAGGACAGTTTCCAAAATAACAGGTACAATGTCTACAGCTTTTATAAATATCTCCCCTTTCCTGTGAAATCGGCATATTTTAAATCACTGCAGTGTCTTTCTGTTCTAACTTTTCTATCCAATTAGTTTGTATTTGAGGTTTCTGCTAACAGATGACCTGCTATATACATCCTGACAACAATCTAAATTTCTTTGCAAAGTTCTCTTTATCTGACCTAGACTTTTGAAAGTATTTAAAATGGCTCTCAGTTCAGAATGAGGCTTGGGAATAAAATCAACCACAAGTGATTTTTCATGGTCTAAGTTATAGGATAACTAATATATGGGGGATTTCTGGTTGGCCAAGAGGAAAGAGGAAACTATGAAGATGTATGAGGGCAAAGGACAATAGAGGAGCAAGAATATTAGGATAAAGGCCATTAGGTTATGCTGCGATTTGGGAGATTACTATATGTTTTTTACAATTTTGCTTCATACCTTAGCTAAGCAGTCCTTTCAGAAAGCAATTTTGGAATCTGAATTTCTTTTGGTGCTTCTTCATACCAACCAAAAAATGTAGAACATTGGATGCTTTAGATTTTGTCCTCTTTTTTATTCTAAGATACCTCTCAAATGAACAATTGTATCCATAACAGAAGGTCTCCCAAAGTAGGCACTGCAATTCGAAATTATCATTGGTAAAATTGTGCATTTAGAAAGATAAGTACACAGGGACAGCTAGTTAGCTCAGGTGGTTAGAGCACAGGGCACAGTGCTCATAACACTAAGGTTGCTGGTTCGATTTCCACATGGACCACAGAGGTGCGCCCTCCACAACTAGAATGAAACAACTACTTGACTTGGAGCTGATGGGTCCTGGAGAAACACACTGTTCCCCAATTAAAAAAAGAAAAGAAAAGAAAGAAAGGTAAGTACACAAGTTTGTGTTATAACATAAATATATATAAGAAGTAGGAATCTGGCTCAAAGAAGGTATGAAGTTACTTAAGATAAGACTAAGGTGGGCAAACCATGGCCCTTGGTCCATATACAACTCACTGGCTGTTTATATAAATAAAGTTTTATTGGAACACAGGCTTATCTATTTACTTACATATTGTGTATGGCTATTTTAGCAGGACAGTGGCAGAGTTGAATAGTTACAACAGAACCTGTACGGCCCACAAGTCTATAATATTTACCAGCTGACCTTTCACATAATTAGCAGGCCCTTAGTTTAGACTGAGACAAGCCCATGAGAGTCTAAAAATGGTCATCTGTTACTCCAGTTCGATCAGCTGATGTAAGTCCCACTTGGAGGAACCTAACAATCATAAACAACATTTTCCTTCCAAGGATACCATGTGAGCCTCCAAGACTATACTTCTTGTGTGGAAGCCAAGCATTAACTTGTCTCCCTTCCAAAATGAGGGTGAATAGCACCTGAGGGATGATCACAAGAGATCTTCAAATTTTTAAGGAAACACCACCAACAGATCATATAGCCTTCAGATGACTGTGAAGATCTGCCCAAAATGAGGTTGCCCTTGCTTACTGAAAGGAGTTTCCCAGAGGGTAACTGACTCATTCTTTGTGTGCATTCTTGTAGGCATTATCTCTGTGATGAGAGTCATCCAATTAGAAAAGATGGTATAAAATTTGTCCCTGTCTTTAGCCAGCATGATCAATGACAGGTTGGAGTTGAAGCTGAGCTATAGGTTGTAGATGGGTCCCTCTGGCCTGTGTTCTTTCCTTGCAGGGTGGTGCTGCTGACCTTACTGGCATGTGGAGTCCAGAGGTTTTGTGCTAGGAGGTCGGAAACCTGTTATGGCAGGTCCAGGATAAAAATCACAGCAGGTAATATTTAAGAAGCACAGGTACACATGGAAGGAGGGAGCTGCAAGTACAAGTCCATGAAGTTGTCCAACTAGCAATAGGTCCAGGAATCTTTCTTCCAAGCTTATAGCAAGGCCAAGCACAATGAATGTGTTGAAACCTTGCCCTCCATCTGGCTGTCCTCCTACAGGTGTATTTATATGCTAAGTCTGAATGACTTTCCCAAACCTGCCTATGCATATTTGTAGGCATGTAACTCATCATGGTACTAATCAGTGGCTGGATAGTTGAGAGAACTGGCTAGAAGGATCGGAGTGCAATCCATTGTTTTAGTAAAAGGATTTGTTCTAGGGAAAAGTGTAGAGAGCATCCCAGATGGGTAATGGGTGATTCAATTGGCCAGGAAGGAAGATGCAGTGCAGAGGCACTCCTCTAGTATGTGGTTAAATCCATTTTCTCTGGCAACTGGAATGGGGATAATTGTGGTAGAGGTGTGTTTGTGTACTTGGGAAGCTTTAAAGGTGCTCTCTAAAATACAACTGAAAATTAGAGATCCTGGTCTTAGATGATTAAGTTGGGGAAACCATTGAGTTGAAAGACCTTTGGTAGGATTTGGTTGTGATATCTAGGAGCTATGGAGATATTAGGCAACAAATGTGGCCATTTTGATCAAGTAGTAAACAAACACCAGGTTTACATCATAGCCCTGGCCTGGGTGAAGTGAACAGAGAATATTTGTTCTCCTCCTCTCCTCTGGAAATCTGTCAGAAGGTCACTTCAGAGAGCTCTCTCTACAAAGTGGGTCATCACAGTAGAAATTGGTAGTGGAAGAGCAGACCCAGGCAGAAAGCAGGACTTAAGATAATACTCTCTGATGACCCCCATCCTATTCCTATAGCGGGTGTGAAAAAAATCCTAAAAGTTATTATTTCCAAGTAGGAAAATGAAAGGAGCTGAAAGTGAGAGCTGGTGAGCCTGCCATGGGCCATGTGCTGCATGGTAAGGAGGCCTGATGGCCAAGGCTGAAAGGGGGTGGTCCAAACCCAGAACTAGACTGGAGTATGAGCAGGGCCAGAGCTGCCAAGTCAGAGAAGGAAGGCTACCAAGCTCTCCTTGAACAGCCTTGCTGTACTGTCATTACCCTCTCAATCACCCCATTTAAAACCAAAGTCCTCCTAGTCCCTGAGCTCCTGGTTGTCTTTAGCCTGCTCTAGTTTTTCCATGGCACTTTTCACTTCTAACATACGATGTCATCTCTTCTTTCTTATGGGTACTGTTCACTGTCAATCTGCTCACTCCTCAAGAGCAGGAACCTTTTGTTTTCACTGATATATATATATCCAAAACACCTAGAAGAGGACCTAGCACATCGTAGGCACTTTAAAAATATCTGTTGAACAAATAGAGCACTTTAAAAAGTATCCAGCCTGTCTTAGTCCATTCAAACTGCTAGAACAAAATACCACAGACTGAGTAGATTATAAACAACAGAAATATATTTCCTCAGAGTTCAGGAGGCTGGAAGTCTGAGATCAGGGTGCCACCAGCATGGTCAGATGAGGGCCCTCTTCTGGTGGCAGACTTTTCATTGTATCCTCACATAGCAGAAGGGACAAGGGAGTTCTCTCAGGCCACTTGGATAATGATATTAATCTCATTAATAGAGCCCTCATGGCTGAATCAGCTCCCAAAGGCCCCAATTCCTAATACCATCACTTTGGTGATTGGGATTTCAACATGAATTTTGAGGAGACACAAGCATTCAGACTATAGGGTCGCCCATAGTCAGTGCTATATATAAGAGTTAATTCTCAAGGAGGAATTATCTAGAGGAAAAGGAAGAAGGAAAAATTTTGAACATAAAAATAAATTTCCTGAGTTGTTAAATTTGGAAAACTAAACCTTCCTTAACTCATTTTAATTTAGAAGCCAGTACGTAAAAGTTACATTTGTGAGATCATTTTAAAGTTTTGTTACCTTTGATCATATATAGTGTGAACCTAAAAATAAAAAGGACTTTCAAAGTGAGAAGTAAATAAGCATTTATTTGAGATCAATAAGAATAATTATCTAGAAATCATTGATTCAGGCAGGAACCCAAATAGTGTTCCAATTAGGAGACAAAGACAATGGGTATTTGTGAGAAAGAGAAGGGGAACAATTACACCATTAGAAGGAAGGCATTTCTATTGGTGCAGATAACATAACACAGCAATGTTAATTCTTAATAATGTTTTCAGTTTTCAGCCCAGTAGTCATTAGTCCAATAGTCATAATAACTGCTTTCTTGTTAACTTTGCAAACAGTTCTTTAGGAAATACGGTTGCTTAGGCCCAGTCCAAAGATTATTTTGCCCTGTTTTTAACTTCTCAAGGTTTGAGGTTTAAGATGGGCAAGGCAGTTCCTCTGGCATGGCAGCCCCAGCTCCAGCTCCATTTTAAAGTGGCTCCATTTATATCATTGTTTACATTAGCAACTCTTAACAAAATGTCAAGGCAGCAGTTCCTCCATCTGTTTTATGACATTTTAATTAGTAGATATTAGCATATAAACAAGAATCGAGTCAAAGCCTTTATAACACCCCTTTTCAAATTCAGGGGAAAAGTTGATACTAAAAAAAAAAAAAAATTGCCTCTATAGCAACCCTAATTGTATTTATTTGCTAGAATAACCACAACAAAGTACCACAGACTGGGTGACTTAAACAACAGAAATTTATTTTCTCACGTTTCTGGCAGTTAGGAGTCCAAGATCAAGGTGTCTTCAGGATTACTTTCTTTAGAGGCCTCTCTCCTCGGCTTGTAAATGGCTGTCTTCTCCCTGTGCCTTCACATGGTCTTCCCTTTGTACATGTCCAAATGTCTTCTTTTTTTTTTTTTTTAAAGTATTTTCGTTTCTTTTGTGGTGTTTTTTTTTTAAAGATTTTTATTGGGGAATTGGAGGGATGGGAACAGTGCTGGGGAATTGGGGGAAGAGGAACAGACAAGTTCCTGTCGTTTTTGTTCTTCAGTCTAGTTGTGGAGGACATGGCTTCACTGGCCCAAGTTGGCACCATCATTGCGCTCTTCCCAGGCGAGGCACATCA
>NW_017731355.1:7813903-7820542 GCF_001890085.2 Hipposideros armiger
TGGCCCAGCTCCAGGTTGAGCTGTTGTTCAGCATCTTAGCTGTGGAGGGCAGTGTCACTGGTCCTCATATATGGGATCCGAACCGGGGCCCTCTGCTCAGCTCGGGCTGGACTTGAACCACTGTTGCTCAGAGCTCAAACTCTTGAGTGAGCTCTTAACCAACTGAGCCACTCGGCCGACCCCCAAGCCAGTTCTTAACCATCGCGCCACTCGGCCGGCCCAAATGTCCTCTTCTTATAAGGACACCTATTGAATTAGGGCCTGCTCTAATTTTAAATTCATTACCTTTTTAAGGACTCTATCTCCAAATATAGTCACAATTGTGAGGTACTGAGGATTATGTCAACATATGAATTTTTGAAGAGCAATTCAGCTCATAATACTAATAAAATTAAAATAGAAAGATATTTATATTGACAAGGGATAAAATTAAACTAGATCTTTCCTTAGGTAAGCCTAATAGGACAAGGAAGATGAGGTACAACACAAGTCTCTTTTGAAATCTGTTCAGTTGTTAACTTTAAAGTACATACTTAGATAGAACAAATTTGAAATTTCTTCAGTATTTTTTGCCTATAATTGTACATTGTACCTAAACAATGCTACATTTTAGGAGCATTGTTCGAGCAACTTCTGACACTTTAAAGAAAGGACTATTATTTGAGGAAGAGAATGCTTTTTGTAAATGCCATCCATTTTTTTCTCTATTAAAAATAAAGAAAATGGGTAGTTTTTAAATATCAATATCTGTCCTGGGTTTATACACTTTCATAAGAAATCAGGCAGTTTTCAATCATCTAGTTGATTCAAGATGTGTGTTATCTTTTTAAAAAGTCATTATCACTAAGTCACATGTCTTTGGCCTCCAAGCATTAGTGATCCATAATCTCTAGAGTAGTTGTGTATACCTCCCTATAATAAAAGAAAATGACATAACTACTACATAATTGTAGCGATTCCCTATTCGTCTGCCCTGCCCAACCTCCTTTCTGGGAATTGTCTTTTTCCACATTTCACATTGTTACACAGGAAACAATTGCCACTGTTGCCTCACTGCCTGAAAAGTGGACACCTGTGCAAACTGAACCAGTAAGACTCTGGTATCTGGATCAAAAGTCTATTCAGAAATCAAATAAAAAGGCAATCCCTAGAATGAGAGAAAATATTTGCAAATCATACATCTGATAATGGACTCATACCCAAAATATATAAAGAACTCTTACATTCAACAAACATTCCAATTTTTAAAATGGGAAAAGGATTTGAATAGATATTTCTCCAAAGAAGATATACAAATGGCCATTAAGCACATGAAAAGATAGTAAACATCATTACTCATCAGAGAAATGCAAGTCAAAACCACAAAGAAATACCATTCCACACCCACTAGGGTAGCTATAATCAAAAAGACAACAAGTGTTGGCAAAGGTGTGGAGAAATTGGAACCCTCATACATCGCTGACGGATTGAAAATGGGTGCAGCCACTTTTGAAAACATTATGCTAAGTGAAAGAACTGAGGCACAAAAGGCTGCATACTGTACGATTCTATTTGCATGAACTGTCCAGAACATGCAAATCCATACAGACAGAAAGCAGATTAGTGGTTGCAAGGAGCTGGGGGTAGAGAGAAATGCGGAATGACTGCTAATTTCTTTGAGGGCTGATGTAAATGTCCTGGAATTAGATGGTGGTGATTGAAGCGTAATTTTGTGGATATACACAAATCTTTATTTTTCATGGTAGTAGTGTTCTATAAAGCTGTCACAAACACTGAATTAGTAAATATAGAGCCATTGCTCGGCATTGGGAAGTATAAGATTAGGTCCCCACAAGCTTCTGGTCATAACATTTCATCAACCAATTGGTACATAGCCTTGTTTTATGTGCATTTCTGTTTAAAGACAGCTTATTTAATATATATTTCTTATCATTAATTACATGCAGTATTTCTTTATACCAAAGCACTGGCCAAGAAGAGTTTAGCATTTTCTTCACTCTGGATAATGTGGCAGTAAATTTCTTTCACTTTCAGACTCACAACAATGCTGTCCTCTCTATATATTTTTTTTAATTGGGGAATTGGGGGAATGGGAACAGTGCTGGGGAATTGGGGGAAGGGGAACAGACAAGTTGCTGTCCTTTTGTTCTTCATTCTAGTTGTGGAGGATGTTGCTTCACTGGCCCAAGTTGGCACCATCATTGCGCTCTTCCCAGGCGAGGCAGATCAGTCACCGGCTTCTGGACAGCTGCTCACTGCGGCTGCTGGCCGCTCACGCTGGCTGCTGGCTACACACGGTAGCCCATAGCAACCCAGTGCCACAGGGGCTGCAGTCTACACCGTCACCGGCGACTCACAGCAGCCCAGCTCCAGGTTGAGCTGTTGTTCAGCATCTTAGCTGTGGAGGGCAGTGTCACTGGCCCTCATATGTGGGATCCGAACCGGGGCCCTCTGGCGTCCCAAGCCAGTTCTTAACCATCGCGCCACTCGGCCAGCCCTGTCCTCTATATTTTATGCCTTCCAAAACTTGGTTATCATCTCATGAATCCAAAAATGGAGCCACATTTCCATCTTCCCCACAGCTTCATCACACACTATAGATACTACTTTAGCACCTTCCAGAGCAGCCTCAAAGAAAGATGGGCAAATTTCCTCTTCCTTTTACTGGATGTCCTGCCTTGTTGATTTATTAACATTGAACTCATAGCCAACAGCACCATCACTCGTACCTGAAAAGAGTTTATCTAACACATGTAGTTTTCCATCAGGCATATCACAGCCTTCTTTGCTAAGGAACACAAGATAGCATCAACACTACACTTGGGGACCATTTTAAACAGCAACATCAACAAAAAGCACAAAAATGCAAAAAGGTACATGAAATAGACCACTTGTCTTTAGTATGTGAATGTTTCAACATTAGCTATTGTAGAAACATGTGTGTCCAGTAATTCAAATTTTTCACCACTCTGTACGTGTCCATGAATGATCAACTGTATGAAAATTAACTGAGTTGTATGCTTTAAAAGTACATTTATAGTATGCAAAAATTTTATTTATATCTCAATATAACTGTTATTTTTTTAACTTAAAAAAGAAAAAATACCTACTATTTCAGTGGGCAGTTCCACATGCAACATGTAAAATTCATAACTATCTTTGGCTTTTTTCTCCCATGTATCCACTGAAACAGAAAAATACCACTCTGTTCCATGAAAGAAGAATGAAACTGGCTAGCAGAGAGAAGCAGATGGTGAAGAAACCCAGAAAGAAGACTTCCCAGGCTCCTAACAGTGCCCCAGATCTTGGTTCCTAGTCTCTTGTTTTGTCTTGAGGTTTACTTGTCCAACTCTTTCTTCGATTCCACTGTTACCACTGCTCCCATTTTGATTAAGCAGGCTCAAGGAGGTTTCTATTTCTTGTAGCCAAAATAATTCTAATTAATACAATAGAGATTTACAGAATTTTCTGGAATCTTTTGATAAAACAATGAATGAGTATAATTAGGTCACCAACTAGAGCTTGAATTAAGATGGCTGTGAACCATCAGACTGAAGTCCTCGAGAGCAGGATATCATCTTGGTCTTTGGTCTACCCAGAATTTAGGCCCGCTATCCATTCCATGTAAAGGAAATGGTGAAATGTAAGTGTTGAGTGATGCTAGGTATTCCTGACACTGTACACAGTATATTAGAATCCCTAGAACAAGCACTCCTTCACGTAAGGGAATAGTTGGGTGTGTGGTCCTGACTTCATCACTAACTGGCCATGAGACCTCTATAAAATAAGGAGCTCGGAAACATAATCAGTTCCCAAGGCCTTTGGCAACTCTGATATTCTTTTGTTATGTAAATTAAACATGCTTCTTAAAATAGTTCATACACTACTGATTATCTTAATGAACCCCTCCTTCATGGCCATCACAAAAGATAAATGTCAACTCAGCCTAACTTACCCCACTGCATCCAGATCAAGTCACAGTGTCAGACTAAGCAGTATTCTAGCTCGCAGCCGAATTAGCAAATCCCTATTAAAAATAAAGAATTTAAGTGTTATTTTAGTGTGCAGACCTTTGGAGTATTTTTATTTTAATCAAACAACAAAAAAAAAGAGTAAGCTTCATTTCCCTCCCCACAAAAGCATTCATTTTCTCCACTGTCCAAGAGCACCACGGCCAAAGGAAGCTTCCCCGAGATGATCTGAGCCACTGGTACATAGCAATAGGAAGGGTCAGGGTGGAGCAGTGTTCTCAGACTTTAGCCTGTAGCAGAATCACCTGGTGGGCTTGTGAAAAAACAGACTGCTGGGCTCCACCCCAGAGTTCCAGATTCATTAGGCCCCCAGAGAGTCATAAAGTTTACATTTCTAGCCAGTCCCCAAGTGATATGAACCATTCTTTTTGGTTTAGAACCACACTTTGAGAACCACAGAGGTAGAGAATCTCAAGTAGTCAATACTTGGGGCCAGGTTATATTGCCTCTGAGAGGTTGTCAAGTTGGGATGTTACCGTATCAGAGATGCAGGTGAAGAGAGCCTCCATCAGGTTTCCACTGTGGCCTTCACTTCTCCTATTTTTAGCTATCCTAGAGAAGTAAGGGGCTTCTCTTAAGAGCTTTCAAATCATCAGGTATATCTCCTTTCAAAGTCCCATGACATGACATCCCAATTGAAAGAAACCTGTTCCCTCTTGAAGCATCTGTCTAATTGCTATGTAATGTGAGAATAATTCTTTAATGAAACTGGTACATTGAAGCCTTACATTAATGTTTCATGCCACATCCTTTACCACATAGTGACCCCCCCTCCCCTTAGAGATGCAGTCTCCTGATACTCCTTTATGAGTGCCTTCTGTGCACAAGGTACCAGGTGAAGGGCTGTGGCAGATGCAGATTTCTAAATGTAGTGGCCACTATGCATTTGCATTGCACTGTAGAATTAAGGGTGCAAAGTAGAAACTACAAAGATAGCATGTGGCATTAGGAGGGCACAAGCAAAATTGTATGAGTCTAGAAGGAGACACATTTTAAGGAGGGAATCATGGATAGCTTCATAGCATAGTTTTTTTTTTTTTAAGTTTTTGAGCCTCTGGAAATTTGGCCCTTTGTCACTTGTTCAATGCTTTCTATGGTACTAGGACTGATTAATGTAACATTAGTGGTATAGCATTGTCTCTCTAAGAAATAAAAAGAGAGCTAGCTGCATAGGACAGGAAAAGGTAAAGACTACTTAGAAATGGAATCTGGAAGTGATAGTAAGGTAATGGTTACCCACAGTAGCTCAGTAGAATTCCCTTCTCTAACCTTGTCTCTTCTCTTTCTTCCAGCAGGTGCACACGCGCATACACGCACACACGCATGCACATATGCACGTACACACACTCAGAGACCTCCACCCACACTGCCCCATTTCAGCTTACTCATGGGCTAAGCTAGCTGGGCAATTTGCAGTTTTAGAAAGAGCAGAGAAGAGCATAAAAAGAAGTTGTTCACATGATTTGAAGCTTTGAAGCTGTTGGAACAACTATACTTGCAATTCCACTGGGACTTGCATTCATATTTAGCATTAGAATAAATAGCACTATGCATGCTAATCTCTCAAGTAGTATTTCAAAACAGTTATGTGAGAATGTGTGTGAAATCCGAACTGTGATATAACTTTCTACTCAGTGTGTATGTATTTTGTTCAGTTAGATACAAGTTTGTGATCATACCTGAAACTGAGATGGAGGGAAAATTATCTTAAATTTTTAGCAGCAGGTGGGGGAAAAGGTACTTATACCCACATTATTATAAAGGAAATTTAAAACGTGTTCTCAATACACAATACTATGAGGTTTTTAAATTTTTTAAGTATCCTAAGTATATTGCATTTCAAAAGTCAGAGTGTAACCGTGCAAAAGGTCCAGCTGATTGCCACATGAAATCCACTCGAGAGGCGGGGTTGGTGGAAAGAAAAGCAGGTTTTATTCCAAAATGCCAGCATTAAGGGAAGACAGTAGATATCCTATCACAAAGACTGTCTTCCTCTCTCAATATTGCCAAAAGGTTTTATAGACACGAAAGGAGGAGCAAAACAAAGGAAGAAGTTGGTTAGGCAACTTTAAGAAAAGGGCTTCTTAGAGGCTATTCTGCCCCAGAGTCAGGAGTGAATCCCAGACAGATGCAAAAACAAAACCCTCCCAAATTACCTGGCCAGGTGTGCACTTTGGTCCGAAGTAAACAGAATCATTGAAACTGGTATGCATAGTAAATACACGGTAAACAGAGTCATCAAGGTTGAGGGTAAGGGGAGGGAAACAAACAAAGGGAAAAAAAACTTTCAAAAAGTCCCAAGCCAAACCACTGTCAAATCGAATTACATCAGAGGCTTAAATTTCAAAAATAGAAGCTATCGGGTTACCATTACAAGAATAGAACAAAAGATACTGTATTATGACAAACAAACTTCTGCTTTTAAACCCAAGTGAATGATTTTGCAGTTTCCTTTTAATTACAAATCCTGGGAGATCACACCAATGTACCCCTATCTTTTACTTAAATGATTACTTGAGGCATTTATGATCATACCTAACTGCTGCTGGTGATTGGGCAAACGACTGGTTCATTCAAAGCTAAGCTTCCCTTTTTTTTTTTTTTGTAA
>NW_017731355.1:7820872-7900837 GCF_001890085.2 Hipposideros armiger
GTGGTCAGGCCTCTACATCGACTATGAAGTGGACTCCCCAAAAGGACATGGGTTCCCTTTTATACAACATCCAAGAGAAAAAAAAAACATATGTTTTAATTATTTATAGAGCAAACGCTATGTCAATTGAATTAGAGCTACGGTAATGCTAGCAGAAATATGGAAATCTATGTGATATAATAGAAAGCACAATAATAAGTTCTGTCATTAGCTGTGAGACTTTGAATAGCTCACTTCAAATCTCTTGGTCTTAGTTTTTTAATAAAATTTTATAAAATACTTGATCGGTGGCTCTGAACTATTCTAATAGGCATCAGAATCACCTGGAGAGCTTCTTAAAAGCTTTCATGGCCAGCACCCCATGCCCAGCCTCTACACCCCAGACTACCCAATCCGAGGCCCCACAGGTATGTTCCTGAAAAAGCTCTCTAGCCTTCTGGGTCCTCTCTTCCCCCAGTGTCCCCATCTATAAGATTCCCTAAGACTATGAATATATTTTCTCTCATTTTATTTCATAGTGGAGCCAAGTAAGAGAAGCACTTAAAGCAGTCCACCAAAAACGTGGATATTTATTAAACAGAGATGCCTTCCTATCTTATGCTGGTAGAAATCTTAGAATGTCAAGCTCCCAGAGGTCATCATAAATGTAGGTTACCCTCAGAGATTTAAAATTAAGACATGCTTCTCTATACTTTTAAAAGTTTCAAAACTTTACTGGCCTCAACACTTGGTCTGTTTTCATATTGGAACATCCTTTTCTTTTTTCAAAATTTGTTCAGGAAAAAAAAATGTATCCTTTCTGACTTGGAAGGAGTCATTTAATTATAATCAAAATCGCATTTGTGAGGGGCCGGCCGAGTGGCGCATTGGTTAAGAGCTGGCTTGGGATGCCAGCTCTGGGCAGCAGGGCCCCGGTTCGGATCTCATATGAGGGCCAGTGACACTGCCCTCTATAGCTAAGACGGTGAACAGCAGCTCTACCTGGAGCTGGGCTGCCGTGGGTCGCCGGCAGCCAGTGTGAGCAGCCAGCAGCTGGTATGAGCTGCCAGAAGCTGCTGTGAGTGGCCGTCCAGAGGCCTGCGACGGATCTGCCTCACCCAGGAAGAGCACAATGATAATACCAACATGGGCCAGTGAAGCAATGTCCTCCACAACTAGACTGAAGAACAAAAAAAGGACAGCAACTTGTTTGTTCCCTTCCCTCAATTCCCCAATAAAATCTTAACAACAAAAAAAAAGAAAAAGAAAACTAGCATTTGCAAAATGCTCTTGTGTGCCTAACACAATGCTAGAAGATATATAAAACACGTGACAAAGAAATCACTGTGCCTCTGAAAATGTGTTCCAAAAGCAGCAGCCTAAATAGCAAGGCTTGATGGTTAATGGTTTCATGATTCAAGGTAGAGTTTTCTCTTGACCCATCATGGATTCTTTGTTTTCCAATGCACTTGAATATACATTAGCTATTTTTATCTACAGGTCAGTCTTTTGAAATATGCTCAGAAGGTATTTGCATTCTGATTCAATAAACAAATTACAAAACAGATTGGATCCCTTGTCTTCTGTGAGTAAGTTGAGTTCAGGAAATGGGTGTTGTTTGTGGCCCCAATGCCTAGCACGCTGCCTGGCATAAAGTAGGTGCTCAATGAATGTTAGGATAAATGAATAAATGGATGTGTTGCCTCCTTCCTCTGACAAACTCTCCCAGGCAAGGGTAGAAAGCGCAAGCCAAGCCAGAGGTTGCCTCGACTGCCCTGAGTCCTCACCCGGGGTACCAGGAAATTGAGCATCCACCCTTCCTAGCTGGGGTTCCTGATTTCTAGGGTTTCCCTCTAAGCAGTGATGTAGTGAAAAGACCAGGTGAGACACTATGGGTATGCAACCACATGATTTATGATTCTCATTGACTGACTTCAAGGATTCTTTTCATCACCTCCTGGGGCTGCCCCAATATCACTTGTCTTTTGTAGCAGCTGCAGGAGCTACAACTTTTGCATAGCTCACAGCAGCACACAGCTGTTCACACTCACTCTTGTTTGTATGCAGGGCATCTAACACAGTGCCTGGATTTAGGTTCAATAGGGGTTCAATAAATGTTTGTTAAACTGAATAGCAGAGGTTGCTGTGTCTAAAAAATATAGATGCTTGAATCTCATGCTTAGAGATTCTGATTTAATTGATCTTGAGTGCAGCCTTCCATTAGAATGTTAAAAGTTTTTCAGGTGATCCTAAGGAGCACCCAAGGCTGAGAATTATTTGACAGACTTGACACACACACTACCTCTTAGTAGGAAGGAGATGAGTTAGTTTATCAAAGCTACAAGTTGTTAAAGAGAGATTGACATCTAGTAGAAATGTCCTCTATGATGTAGTCAGAATTCAAAGCTTAGAAACTTAGGATTCTATAGAGAGAAATAGGCACAATTGGTCACCCCCTTTATTTGCACCTTTCAATGGCATCACATTGCTCCTGAGATAAGATCCAAAATCCTTAGCATGGCCTGTAAAGCCTCTACAAGGACCCCAACCTGGCTTCCCAACCTCATCTGATGCAGCCTCTTCCCTCACCTTCTTTGCAGCAGCCTTCTTTCAGTTCCATAGACCACCACACCCTTCTCACTTCAGCCCTTCCCAGCTATTGTACCCTCGTCTTGGGATACTGCCCACTCCTCATCCTTACTCCCACCCCACTCATCCCTTTACCTTCCTCACTGCTACACACTGTTGAGGTTCACAGTAGAATGTCACTTTTTCAGGGAATGTTTTCCTTGATCCTTCAGACTAGAGGTTATGTGTCCTTGGCATTTGTCATGGCATTCATCACAGCTGTCATCAATTATATATTTGATTAATTGTTTAATGTCTGTGTTCTCTGTACAGGGCTGGAATGGAATGCCAGCTCTCTTGTTCACCCCTCCATGGGACTCTGCTGCAGGATCATTCTGTAACTTTGGGCATATCATTTAACCTCTCTGAGCTTCAAGTTTCTAATTAGTAAAGTGGTGATGTCAGTAGTACTCATCTCCTAGGATGACTGTAAGAATTAAATGAGATCCTTCTTGCAGAAGCTTATGGTCCAGTGCCAGTCACATAGTAAGTGCTGAGAAAAATGTTAAGGATGATTATTCTGTAGAAGTCTTTAGCTTAGATGTGGTTCCAGGTGACCTTTTAAGATCCCATCTAAACCCCATCTTACAATTGTACCATGCCAGATAGTTTTGGAGTAGGGACTAAAGAAATAACAGTTCCTTTCTGGAAGATTCCCTTCCAGAATCTGCAACCAAATAAATAAAATACAGGAGATAATAAATAAATATCCGTTAACTTATAACGAATAAAGCCAACTGGATAATGTGACTTTAGATATGAAGCCAAAGGGGTTTACAACACCCTCCAGAACCAAATTCACCCCAACTCCAAAATAGCAGGCCTCTTCTTAGGGGCAGAGCTACCTCAGTAGGTGAACTTCAGGAAAGAGCAGAGGAAGTAGGCATCCTGGAGACAGACAGGCTCTGAAAGGTAAACCCCAGAGGCACAGAGCCAAGCCCATTCACCAATCAGGTAAGTTATTTCATCTCCCTGGTAGTTATCGCTACCTTTCTGGAGGTACAGAGAGTGAAGGGGTAGAAGATAAAAGGGGTCTTTGTATGCCTATCTCTTCTGGGAAGGAAATGGGTGGATGGTCCATCCCCTCTATGGAAACAATTAGCAATGGGAAATAAGTATTTTCTCCCTCACAATATAGTTTTAATGCCAGTAGAATGGTTACCTTCAAGATAGTTACAAAATTTACTTTAAAAAAAAAAATCAATTCCTAGTGCACTGCAGGTGGTGTGTCTAATATTAGTATGCAAGTACAAAGAAGCTTGGTGGATGGCTTCTTTGGCTGTCTTTTAAACCAATTGCTGTCTCTTAGTGTCTATATGTATAACACTATTTAGTGATAACATTCAAAGTCTAAATTTGAGAACCCCCGTGAAGCTGAAGCCCAAGCCTCCAGCAGCCCACTCTCACCAACTACCTCTAACGCCTTCTTCGAGAGAACTCTATCCTCAGACTAGTGCAGTGACCATGTTTTCACCTGCTGCTATCAAAATTAGAAAAATAAGTCATGTAACCATTTTTTTTAGTGAAGCTACATGTATGTAAGGCCTTATGAAGACTTATCACATGGTTTTTAAAACTATAGGCTCTAGATAAATGAATCCAAACTCTACCATGATGAACTGTGTTACATTACACACATGACTTCAAGGTCCTCATCTGTAAAATGGGAATAATAACAGTATCCATCTTACAAGGTTGTATGAGTAAAATAGTACATTCAAATGGCTTAGAAGAACAGCATCTCACATATGTGTTCGATAAATGTTAGCCGCTATTATTCAATTTTAAAGACCATTTTTTATTCTGAAATTGTATTCTCCCTCTTATTTTGCTATTCAAACATCTTTCTTCATGAAATTATTGCAATAGTTTATAGAAAATCTCTTTTTTAATTTCCTTACTTGACAAAATTTGTAAAAAAGTTAGCAACCTTATATTAGTCCCTCCAATTTTTGTTTTTTATTTAACTCATTCATGAAAAACAAATATCTAGAAAGCCACTGAACTATATATAGTACACTACCTCCCTTTTTTGAAGACCTTAAAGGTAAGGTGATAGCAATAGGTATTTTGTAATTAAATAAATTTTAAAATATTACCAACTCTCCTGCACCTTTATCCATATAATTTGCCTTTATTGCAAATCAGCAGCCTACTAAGATGCCATTATGGTATTTCACAGGGGTCTAGAGGGCTTTGTGAAATGATCTGTGTGTTAAACAGTCTTTACTCAATTATTCTGCCCGTATGCCTTGCCTCGGCATTGTGTAGTGGTAAATTTATGATAAATTCTACTCAGTGATGATAATATTTGTGGTGACTGTGATTCTAATATTCTCTGTGGCTTGACTTGAGGCCGTAGAGGCACTGAATGAACAAACCATTCATACGCGATTGACTGAAAGACAGTGAAAACGAACCCATGACCTTATGAAATCACTGTCACTCTGATGGTCACTAGTAAAAATGTAAACTCAGACTTTGAAATAAGTTAGTAATGAAATAAGGAAACAAGAACCTCTGTAATAAAGAAGTGAAAGTCCATGTCAGCAATAACACCCAAAAGTTCTACAGATTTTACTGAGATGAATTTTAAAAGGCCAGAACATTTTCCCAGGATTCCTATCTGCTTACATTGCAGCATTGCAGATGAAAACTGTGATTAATTCTGGCCATAACCACACATACAGGGTATTATTTATACAAATGTATAAGCCTTTGCTTCAAATTAATGTGTGAAAGTATCTTACTATCAAAATATCTGGGGTACTCCAGCCTGTTCCTCCAGATATGAGTGCCTGGCACGTCTCTATGATTGGGCAAAGGAGTGATGCCACAGCAGCAGCCCCTTGTTTTCTGAACTCTTGGTTTGCCTTCCCTGACAGCCCTGCTTGAAGAGAAACAGAGAGATTAGGAAGATGCCTGGCTTCTGGAAATGTGACAAGTGACAGTTTCCATAAAGGAAGTCTGGAAACGGACCTCTGTGAAACATGTTGGCAGTCACAGACCATGCTGAGGTGGGCCTTCGAATACAGGAATACAGGCATATTATCCATCATAACTAGATAAAGAGCCTGCCAGTTGTGAGAGTGACTATAGCTTAATCTTCCTTCACTGAAAAAGAGCAATTATTTAATGACCAAGAGATTTATAAGTATTGTCTTTATTCATTACAATACCTCTCAGGTGAGTATTACTATTCCTGTCTTACGGTTGAAGACAACTGAAGCTGAGAAAGATTCGGTCATCTCATACAAGAGCACACAGCAGGTAAATGGAGGGGCCAGAATTCCAACTAGGGCCTCAGGCTCCCACTATGCTGCTACTAGACCTCTTGCTGTAAGACTGGGTAAGGTAAGGCTCCTCTCTGCAAGACTGGGCTGTGTTTATGAAACTGTCTTTCCAATTAACCTCTGTCCCAAAATGTTTCTCAAAAAGGACCACCCCACTAGGGATCCCTAAGTGTTTGGCTGGCTCATTTGTTCTTGTCATTTTTCCAAAATCCAAACCTAGAAATTGTGTGTGTGCGTGTGTGTGTGTGTGTGTGTGTGTGTGTGTGTGTGTGTGTTTCAGTGGATCAGTTTTCTCTTTGTGCTCAAGTTGACTCATATTAACTTTCACTTCACCTCAGGAGAATCCCCCAAGCAACCTTCAGCCAATAATAGCTTTTGTTAATAATTCTTAAGGAGCATCTGAGTCTAGGGCCGGCTGAGTGGCGCGTCAGTTAAGAGCTGGCTTGGGATGCCAGAGGGACCTGGTTCGGATCCCACATACGAGGGCCAGTGACACTGCCCTCTACAGCTAAGATGCAGAACAACAGCTCAACCTGGAGCTGGGCTGCCCTGAGTCACCGGCGTCGGCAAGTGGGTTGCCATGGGCTACCGTGTGTAACCAGCAGCCGCAGTGAGAGGCCGTCCAGAAGCCGGCGACTGATGTGCCTCGCCCGGGAAGAGNCCCACATACGAGGGCCAGTGACACTGCCCTCTACAGCTAAGATGCAGAACAACAGCTCAACCTGGAGCTGGGCTGCCCTGAGTCACCGGCGTTGGCAGGTGGGTTGCCATGGGCTACCATGTGTAGCCAGCAGCCAGCATAAGCAGCCGTCCAGAAGCCAGCGACTGATCTGCCTCGCCCGGGAAGAGCGCAATGATGGTGCCAACTTGGGCCAGCGAAGCAACGTCCTCCACAACTAGACTGAAGAACAAAAGGATAGCAACTTGTCTGTTCCCCTTCCTTCAATTCCCCAATAAAAATCTTTTTTAAAAAAAGCATCTGATTCTAAAGATGTGTTCTGCGGACTTGTCACCTAGAAAAATGGAAACACAAAATTGTTTTATTTCAATTAATTAGCCATCAGTGATGTAGGACTACAAGTAAGCTATTGAAACGAAATTTTTATAGAGTTATGTTTAGTATTCAAAAAATATAGTATCTTGGGCCGGCCGAATGGTGCATTGGTTAAGAGCTGGCTTGGGACACCAGCTCTGAGCAGCAGGGTCCCAGTTCGGATCCCACATGGGGGCCAGTGACACTGTCCTCTACAGCTAAGATGGTGAGCAGTGGCTCGACCTGGAGCTGGGCTGCCGCAAGTCGCCGGTGACGGCATAGGCTGCAGCCCCTGTGGCAGTGGGCTGCCATAAGCTACCGTGTGTGGCTGGAAGCCAGCATGAGTGGCTGGCAATCAGTATGAGCTGCCAAGAGCTGCCGTGAGCAGCCGTCCAGAGGCCAGCAACCCATCTGCCTCACCCGGGAAGAGCACAATGATAATACCAACATGGGCCAGTGAAGCAATGTCCTCCACAACTAGACTGAAGAACAAAACAACAGCAACTTGTCTGTTCCCATTCCCGATTCCCCAATAAAATCTTTATATATATAGTATCTTTTTCACTAAAAAGGAAGACAAGTAGGAGAAATTAGATTATAGCTTAAATGTCTTTATTTGGGTTCTATTCCCAATCCTGAGACCCATCACCCTAATAACCCCAAAACTAAGTCCTCATGTCTGGGCACTAATATACCAAAGGGAGGTCCTAGGACTTGGGACACAAATCCAGAACCTATCTAAAGGCAGGTGAATGGGCCAAAGTCCAGAATCACAACCAGCCAATCATCTGGAGGATTGGCTAAGCACATACAGATGCAATGAGACAAGTTAAGTCTCCTAAGGTGATATTGACCCAGCTGTGGACACGTCAGACTGGACAGTGGGTACCTGAGAATATTCTAAGTGATTCCTTTTGCACTAACCCCAGCTCACTTTGCTGGGCCAAAGGTGGAATAAAAGTATCCAGCTATGTTGGAAGATGTTAGAGGTAAGACCGTGTTATGGACTGAATGTTTGTGTACCCCTAAAATTCATATGTTGAGATCTTAACTCCCAATGTGAGAGTAGTAGGAGGTGTATGGAGCCTTTGGTAGATGATTAGGTTATGAAGGTGGAGCCCTCATAATGGGATTAGTCCCCTTATAAAAGAGTTCCAACAGAGCTCTCTCACCCCTTCAGGCATGTGAGGACACACCAACAAGATGGATATCTATGAACCAGGAAGTGGACTTTCATAGAAACCGAATCTGCCATTGCCTTGATCTTGGACTTCCCAGATTCCATAACTGTGAGAATAAATTTCTGTCATTTAGAAGTCACCCAGTCTATGGTATTTTTGTTATAGCAGCCTGAATGGACTAGGACAGACTTTTTGCAACTTCTGCGTTAAGACTATAATTCATGAGAAGATACATCTGAAAGCCATTATTTTAAGATAAACTTTGCTTGGTACTTAAGGAATGTGCTGAATAGTAACTTTTGAAAATAAATTCTGACTGTATTTCAAAAAGCAAGAAATAGCACAATTTGCATGGTACGGACTTTCCAAGAACACTAAAAAGACTCTACTTCCTTTATAATATTCTTATAACCAGCCTGGCTCAGAGTCTTTAAAGCCATAGCACATTCCAAGCATCACTGAAAGCGAATCTCCGTTCCCTGCTGCAGACCACACCTGGGAAACTATCAGCCCGTTCCATACTTCTCAACTTGTCCTAACATCCCAGGTGGGTGCACAGCTGGGTCTCCATGCCTACCTCTAATTGGATCCTTCTGACAGCAGCACTGCAATTCTGCCCCTCACATCCTTGCAGATACTCTCGCACATTATCCCACCTTGCCTCAGGGGTGCTCCTTTGAATTGTTCCTCCCTTTCCTGATTTGTTCCAGCCTTTCAGGAAAAGGGGAGAGATTTTCTATTCCTTTATTTATTTACCATGAACCCTGGAGTGGTTACTCCTATAATGAGAAAAAGGTAAAAATCTCTCACCTCGAATTACTTTAAATTCCACTTTAAGCGATCCATTCTTTTGTGTTAAACATTTAGGTATCCTACTACCCTCTTTTAAAAATTTAAACCCTCTTAGAAGATAAAGAATTTTGGCATGGATGAATTTATCACATTTTTCCTCTGGAACAGAAGAAACCGGATAAAACAAAAGCAACACAGGGAAGAGGAAGCAATAAAAGAAAGAAAAAGAGAAAAGGAAAGGAAAATAGAAGAAGCAGGCAACATCATCCCTTTCCAATTTCACTATTAATATGGACAGCATTGGACTTTTGAAAACAATATTCTAACTTAGCTACATCTTTGGATTGAAAAATCAAAATAGTTTACAGGTTTAATATTGCTGTCTTGTGCCAAAAATCAAGGATTAAATATAGATTCATTAATATTGGTGTAGTGGGATAATATATTGAGATATTAACCTAGAGTTCTCCCTCCCCCCTACTCCCGCCCGCCTCTATCCCCTCCTCGCCACTCCTCGCCTAGTACAGTTGACCTTGAACAACATGGGGGTTAGAGGCACTGACACACACGCATGCTTGTGCAAAAATGTTCCCTTGCTCAGTTGAAAATCCATGTATAACTTTTGACTCCCCAAAAACTCAAGTACAGTTGGTCCTTTGCATCCATTGATTCAACCAACCACAGTTGAATAAACTGTATTTATCTGTAAATAAACTGTATTTATTGAAAAAAATCCACGTGTAAATGGACCCACACAGTTCAAACACATGTTGTTCAAGGATCAACTGTAATTCCTAGTACCCCTACACCCTTCCTTGGGCCCCGCAGCTGGGATCTTCTTCATTCACTGTCTCAGAGGAGAACCAGAGAGGTCTGCTAGGACCTTCATCTCTGCGCACTCAGCCTCGTGTGAAAGTAGAGATGGCTGCACAATGTCTCCCCTTGCCCAGAGGGCCTGGGACATCTTCACAGAATTTTCCATATGCCACTGTGGTGCTCAAGCTGCACTCTGCTCGACAGCTGAAAGAGGGCTACCAGGCCTGAAAAGGGCTTGATGATGGGACAAGGGAGAATCAGCAGCGATCCCTTGCTCAACCATCAAACATCAGACAAGAATTTAGGAGTACAAAAACATCATAAAGTCATAAGTAGAAATAACCTTGGATCAATTTTGTCATTTCACAATAAGAAAAGTCAGACCCTTGAGGGTAAAAGGGTTTCCAGAGGTCACATGTTTAGTTAGTGTCTGACGTGAGTCTAGAATCCAAGTTTCCTAATTTCCTGTCCCATACTTATGCCGCTCCTTCACTCCCACATGCTGCTGTTCGCTACACATCTTGAAACACACATGCTTTCCCTGATCTCTGTCAATAGTACCAACATTTTTCCCTTTCATTTCTATGAAAGATACTATCAAGGACAGCTGGGGCCAGCAAGGCCTCCTGCACCCACCTACAAAGAAGAAAGAGAAAGTTACTATAGGCCAAATATTCTGTTTTTCCATACCTAGGGCTCTGCCTGGGAAAGTTCTGAAAAATACTTCCATGGAACAGTACTAAATAATTAAAAATAATAATAATTAGCTCTATAGTCACTTGAGTACAGCGCATGGTCTGGATGACAGCAGGCTTCGATTTGGGGAAAGGGTAAGCCACCATTGCATCACCATGTCCTTAGTGAGTTCTGGGGAACATGGTTGAAACATAGGAAGTAAACAGAAAAAAATCTAGGCAGGAGAAGTAGGGCTTTGCTCAATGTTATTGCCAATTAAACAGAATTGCTGTTCAGTTACTTCTTTGAAAGAGGGAAACAATATTTATGTTCATTTAGGGAATGGCATCTTCTAAGAAGGTTGCAATGTATTCTTTTAAATATGTATCAGAAAGCTGTTTGTCCTTGGAGTAAAGCCAAATTTAAGGAAGCCTCATTACAGGAGACTATCTTTGCAGTGAAGCAGGCCCATTAAAAATGGATGGCACAGCCATATTAAGGAGGCTGCGGAAACTGTTCCTCATGGGTCACAGACGTTGAGAAAAAAGGGAAAAAAAAGAAGAAACACTTTCTGAAAATGGAAATCCCCTAATTCTTGATGCTACTGCCTCTCAATTTTTGTGGAAAGACAAAATACAAAATTTCTTTAATAGGACACCTCTGTTTATTTTGAAAAATGAGTTTCTGGCTGTTCTTTTGTGATACCACTTTATACAGAGTCCCATGATACATTAGCATCACTTATCAGGCAGCAAGGCCTACTAAGAGACAGTATAATGGATGGAAGAAATCAGTGCATAATTCAGTCTTTTCTCATGGGTTTTTCCAAAGCTAGATCTCTGACAACATGCCTGCACAGAGCATTTCTGGAACTGTTCCCTCATCTTTGCAATTATGGCAAGCAATCTCATCTTCTTTCATCCATCCTATACCCCATTGTCTAATTAATCTTTCTTTTTAAAAAGGAGGAGCTGAAATGATGTTACTCTCCTACTTAAAAAATCTGTCAATGTTTTTCTGCTATGTACGGGATAAATTCTAGTCTCATGAGCACAGTTTGCTTGGCACAAAGTGACAGGCAATTATTGTTTTACTTCACATATTGAAAATATATACATAGTGTTCACGTGCCAGATGAACCTTTTATCTTAATTTTTCCAGTCTATGACTAGACATTCTTTATCTATTATGGTTTGTAATCTTACGTCCATCATATTTATGACAACGTTTTCAGAATGTGTTGATGATATTAACTTATGGGTGATTTATAAAGTCAAAACATTTACAGCTCAATCAGGCCAGAGTTTGTCTTCCACACAATTTATATCTAGAATCTCTTTTTGGAAACTTTCCCTGTCACTCTGACCTTCCTGTTTTCTACCAGATTCATATGGGACTATACAAAGTTTGTTTGGTTCCAGCTACTTCATACATTGACATTGACTGCTCTTAAGAGTTTTATGCCTTTGTGCCTTTCCCAATCTGATAAACTATTAGGAACTTATTGGGTTAATAGGAAAGTGGTATCTTTTCCCTTCCAGATGGCAGAGCTTCCTTGGTGCCCAGGGTGCCCTAGCTGCTGGGCCTGGGCCTGAAGATTTTTGAATCTTGGTGAATGTAAGTGAGGAAGTTGTCATTTAAGAGTTGCAGGTTCTTTTGTTCCCAGAATTAGAGACTTCTTTCTTCACCTTTGGAGGAGACTATTCCTTTGTTCTTGGGGAAAACTATTAAGATGCTTGACCTTCGCAGTGTGTTAACTTGACCACAAATGCTAGATGTTTCCATCTGATCACGTACTGTTAACCCCAAGCTTTATCTCTAAGGCTTTTTGTGGTTTTATGTTGGGAAGGGAAGAGGATATATAGATGAGGAAGGGGAGCTGAGAGTTGACCCTGGGGACTGGAAATTAAAGGAGAAGTTGAAGGGGAAGTTTTGTGACTCTAGACAGAGCAGCAGTGCTCTAGGTTCCAGGTGAAAGGTGGGGCTCTGAGGTGGGAAGAGGGCTGATATCCCGTCCTCCCAACTCAGCCTGGCACTGTTTTGGCACCTGGATGGTGGAGGCTTAGGGGGAGTCAGAAAAAAGCACCTTGGCAAGGCCACCACCAATATCAGGAAGGGACAGCACCATTAGCAAGGCAACAGCAAGCTTCTTTCAAGCTACTTGGATGCCAGGAAGGACACTTAGGTAGACACAGTGTGGCCAGAGCAAGAGAAAAGGAATATGGTGAGCAAGAATGATTATTGTAGTGCACAGAACAGACTGTGAGTTGAGGTAAGCCATCCTTTTGGGGACAACAGGAAATATTGGGGAGATATTTGACTAGCAATCAGATCAGTGGAGACTCAAGTTATGATTTGGGCAGTAAAAAATTTAATAGGGCCTAATCAATTGCACGCATTTTAAGGATATACATATGAGGACAATGCCCCTACCTTTGTTATGTAACTCAAGAAAGTGCTTCAAATTATGGGTTTCTGTCAGACCAGTTAGGAGGGGAGAACCCACCATGGAAGGCCTATTGAGGAAATATTTTAAAGCAGGTTGAACTTTGTGATATCCTTCCCATCAAAACCATAACAACAACTTACAGAGGATGAGCCCCTGGTGGGACCATGTGAGAATGATGATAACATCAGTACCAGTCACGAAATGAAACAAGTACCTGAAAGTGCCCTGAATGAGCAACATAGACAGAGAGGCAATTATGTGCAAGGCTCTGTGCTAGATGATGCAGGAGCTATCAAAGTTCTTACTGCTGGATTGATTTAAGGAAGGTCATGTCTGATCATTGCTAGGGACTTAAGTCCACAATTTAAATACAGTGTGATGTGATCTTCTCAAAGAAGTGCACATAAAATAACTTTTTATTGTTTTCCAAATACATTAGACATCTACAGTGTCTATATGATTATTGTTTTATATTGCTTAGATTTTCTAATAATCTGTATTTGTTCATCTCTCCTGCCTCACTCTCTGTCTTCTAGTTCTTCAAATCCTTTCCTGATTCTTTCTTCCTGGAATAATCTTTTGCATCCTCCTTTGCTCCTCTTTTCAGCTGCCTTTTACTCATCTTTCGGGTTCTGCTTCGGGCATCTCTTTTTCTGGGAAAGCTTCTGGGACAGAATACCCCCATCCTTGATCTCTCAGATGGGAGGGGCATCCATCTAAGAGCTGTAACAGCAAACTTCAAGGCCCTTCTCATGGCTCCTTTCAACCTGACAACTGCATATTTAATTGTCCGTCTTTCCCACTGGACTATAAGTTCTGTCCCTAATACAGTGCTTGGCTCACATCTAATAGACATTCAGTACATATTTGTTCATCTGAGTTGATCTTTTCTCAATTTCCCCTAATAACTATAATAAATAACCCCTTGGGAGAGAGGTCATTTCAACTACCCTGCATTTTACAAGTAGGGAGATATTGTCTATTATTTAAAGAAAATGAAAGATGCCATTGAAAATAAAATTCTATTTGCATCTTTTTCTTCCCCAAGAATTACAATAATGAATTCCATGTTTTTACCTCTGACTCAAACTACTAAGTCTTCAAATCAGAAAACTCCAAGAAAGTTTCAATTACCTTAAAATCCATTTAATTCGAATGGGGTTCTCATTTTTCATGGTCTTTGAGGAAGATCAGAAGTTTGTAAGTACCAAAGAATCTCATGGGTCCCCAGGCCCTTCAAAAGAAGATTTCAAAGCGCATTGAAGAGTGTGTTCAATTTGAGTTCTTAACCCATGGGCTGTGCCACTGGTATTAAGAAAGCCAGCAGTATTAAGTAGGGGAGAGCGCAGAATTGCAACAAACACTCCATGTCACCTAAATTTCAGGACTATGGCCTCTCCAAGTAATTGACTAAGGTAAAGGAGCCAAAATGGGTTTATAAACAGCTCTGGAGAAGAGGGTATGAGTAATTGCAGGCCCTTTCCCTGACTTCTGTGTGGATTGGCCAACAGTTCTGAAAAGAACAAGATTAAGTAACTGAAGACTCACATGGCTAGTTGAAATGTAAGTAAATAAGGTTCTTTAGATGCTGAATACCACTGACACTGCTTTGTAAGATTTATAGGTAAATAAAAAGGAAACGAGGGCAAAAAAAATGATAATAATAATAAAGGAAACCTTTTGAAACATAGGAAGGTTTTCTGTTGCATAGTGTGTTTGCTGCCAGCTATGTCAAGCAACAATAGTGGGAGGCTCCATCAGAGCTTTCATATATATTATTTTATGTTGTCTTAAATAACCCTTATCCCAACAAAGTGAGGCAAGTATTATCATTATCCTCATGTAACTGATGATGAACCTGAGGCTCAAAACTCACATAGCTACTCTTTGACGGGACTGAGAACTGAACCTAGGTCTGTCTGCAACCTATGTGTGGTTTCTATGACACCTGTAGATAGTGATTTTATTCAAATATGCTAATCAACTAGATTGATGTGGAGAAGAGAAACTTCTAACACAGGTGGGAGTAGTCAATACTAAACAATATTATTCTCCATTTTATTCGTTTTAAACGTTATTTTTTTAAGTATACAAATAACATACAAAAGTATCCTAATCCTATGAAGGTCAAATGATATAGAACTTAAGGTCCAACTTCATTTCCTTCCCACCATCCAGAAGTAACTATGTGGATAAAAAAGCTTATCCTTTCAATCTTTTACCACTGATTTATATATATGTAGGTAAATATATACAATGTATATACACATGTGGATTGTGGGTTTGTTTGTAATTTTAATGTTAAAATAAGATCAAACCACAAATCTTTTTCTGTAACTTGCTGTTTTCACTTAGTATGATTTACAGATCTTTCTGTGCCAGTACATTCTTTTTTGTTTGTTTGTTTTTTAGTTGTCATCAATAATAAATTTACTTGTTTTAAAAATTGCAAATGCTAGCATTGTCCAGAAAATTTAACAGGTTTATTTATAATTGTTATAAAGTTGAACTGCTGAAATATGTTCACTGAAGCATTTTGACTTGCATTAATACTTTACGTCCCCATATTTATATTAAAATTTCACACGTAAATGAAAATGGAAGAACTGCCAATACCTGATTTTTGGCCCCTATTTTTCCATTTGCAATCGTGTACTTGGGTACCTTCTGACCCCATGGGAAAAAAATAATTAACACTCAGAACTACCAATAACAGGAAGAAGAGAATTTTTTTTTTAAAGAATGAAATGTTTCCCATCATAGTGGGTTCTTAAGCACGTTCTCCATGTATGCAGCATGCTAGCTGGATGTCTTTTGGCATAATTGTTACACATTTGGCATTAACTACTCTTTGCATGGTGTTCCATAATCCTAGATGTACAGTAGGCTATTTAACCATTCGAGTTTCACTCCAGTGTCAAGGTATTTCCTGCTATGGGTTGGTTTTTGTTTTTGTTTGTTATTATTATTGTTTTGTTTTCAAAATAGAGATAATACCCTTTGAGTTATATTTTCTGGTACTGCCTCTGTCAGTAAGGGTTTAAGAAAAATACTCTCTCTCTTATTGTCCCCCCGCCAAAAAATATATATATATTTTGTGGAAAATCTATGACTCATCTGAGAAGTTTCAGAAAGGAACATCCATAGTGCGGTATTACAATAATATATCATCTAGAATTCTAAAGATAAAAATAATTCCCTTTGCTGAATAACATTTTATTTTCTTGTTTACAAATAAAGAATATTAATAACCAATTGTTTCATCTTATCAAGACTGTGGATCACATCACTAATGTACTGGAAAGCTCAGAGCCAAATTGTGGCCCATCACTATTTCACAAATGTATGAAACGTGACCCACTGTGTTTTAGTCCCTGACTTATTTTTCTAACTTCATTTTCCCCTTTATCCAATTTTCTCACTTATGTTCATTGTTTTGAATGTGTTTCTCAAAATCACCTTAAATTTTTTTTGAATAGCTGAGAGGACAAATAGATAACTGGATGGATAGTTGAATGGAAATGGTTGAATGTGTCGAAAGGCACCTTTTCCTGAGCTACTTCTGTCAAATATTGTTTCTGTTTTGTAATGAATCACTGAGTTTGCTGTAGTAAAATATTACAAAATCTCTTTAGAGCAATACCTTTTCTGTATTTGGAATGTTGAACTCCTATATCTGTATTTATGAATTTACATTTACCATTTTCATTTCAATATATAAAAGTTCTCCAAGTAAAAATTAACCGAGTCATTGTTTATATGTTTAACAAAGTTGTTTAAACACTTGTGCTTGCATATTCATAACTGCTATCTATAGTGGGTTAAATAGTGTCCCCCTAAAATTCTTGGCCACCTGGAACCTTAGAATGTGATCTTTTTTGGAAATAGAGTATTTACAGATGTAATTAGTTAATATGAGTTATACTGGATTAGAGTGGGCCCTACATCTAAAGACTAGTGTCTAAGAAGAGAGGACACACAAGGAAGAAGGCCACGTGATGACAGAAGCAGAGGCTAGAGTGAAGCAGCCACAAGCCAAGGAATGTGAACGCCAAGAACAGCCAGCAACCATCAGAAGCTAAAAGGGGCATGGACAGTTTCTCCCACAGAGACTGCAGAAGGAACCAACCATGACGACACCTTGATGTTGGACTTCTAGCATTCAAACTGTGAGAGAGTAAATTTCTGTTGTTCAAAGCCACACAGTTTGTGGAAATTTGTTATGGCAGCCCTAGGAAATGAATACACTGTTCCTCTATATCTTCATTAAAATTATCTCAAAAGCATCTGTAGATTAGTTTCTAACCTGGAAGTACAGTAATATAAGTGATCAAGGTTCATAATTTCTAACCTGAGAAGTTAAGTAACATGCAAAATCAGATGTGTGTAAGATCTCATTAATGATTAAGAATGTTTGAATCTGAAGTTCTGAACTTAAGAAGAAAGAAGAAGTTATAAATGTAAGGCCATTGTTACCATTTCTTATACTTAGAATGTAAGTTTACCTTGAAGAAGATTAAATTTCTGAAGAACTTTGTTTTCCTACCATCCCATTTTAATTTATTTATGATATGACCATAATAGCTGTCAAGTATGGTTCAAAAAGTCAATGGGAGAGCTGTGGAAGGGGCTTGTGAACTTGTGAGTCCAGAATCATATGTTGTTCAAGCCAAAAACTTACATTCAAAATGCTGACTTATGATGTATGGATAAAGACACTTTCTTAAGCCGCAGTTGCAAAAACAGTGAATCGATTGTGCCATTTAGTCCTTTAAAAATTCAGCAAATTATACAGAAATGCTCCAGTGAAAATCCTTACTGAAACATAGCTTTTTTTCTTTCTTTTTTCACTTATTATGTGAAAATCACAATAAAACTACACATACAAGATGACACTAAGTCTTTCTCAGCACAAAACTATGATTATCAAGTACTTTTTGAAGGCCCGCATGAGTTATATACTATATACCTTGTGAATACATCTAGATGTTTCTGGAATATGATAGGAAAAAGTCCTAGAGCACCAAAGTCATCAAATGCAACTACAATGGATGCATAATATGGAACTCACAGAAGCCCATGCTACCTTCTAACTCACTTTTTTACAATGAAAGGGCAGGAATACAGCCAAATTTTCTCTTTCTGATCTAAGCTGATGAGGATTTTGTGGCTGCCTCCATAAAATATGCATGAATATTGTATTGACATACATTTTATTTCATTTGAATATATATTTTCAACACCATTGACCTTGATTCCTAGAAGGAATTTAAAAAGTTTATGGGTTTTGGGTAAGAACAGTTTTGTGGGCAGACCTCTTCCACATCCTTAAGTAAATGCATTTGGTAATTCTACATTTTAAGTGTGATTTCAGTCAAACATAAAAATAAAAACAAAGCATCATCAAAAGAGCACTAGACAATAAATATTTGTTGAATGAATAAACAGAAGCATAAATGACTTTATTCATTATGTATTTCTGCTTGCCTTGCTACCTTTTGATTGTAATTGGCTTCCTCTATTGATCTGTCTTTAGCGAAAGAATGACTTCTGTGGTCATTCTGGCATTACAATTATATTCCTCATAAGAACTAAAAAGTTGGCATTCTGGAGTGTATTTAAAGATATCTCTAGGCTGTGAATGCTTCACTGTAGGGCCTAGCATAGTACCTGAAACTTCTAATACATGTCAATGCATGTTCCCTACTTCAGTCTAGGTTATCGTTCCATTTAGTCTCTGCACCAAAGAAGTCACTCTCTGCTATGGTCTGAATGTTTGTGTTCCCCACCCCCAAATTCACATGTTGAAATCCCCAACCCCAAGGTGATGGTGTTAGGAGCTGGTACCTTTGGAAGGTGATTAGGTCATGAGGGCCCTCATAAAAGAAGCCTCACAGAGCTCCCTAGCTCTATCTGACGTGTAAAGACCCAGTGAAAAGATGACCATCAGTTAACCAGGAAGCTCTCACCAGACACCAAATCTCCTGGCACAATGATCTTGGACTCCCAGCCTCCAGAACTATGAAAAATAAATATTTGTTATTTATAAGCCATCCAGTTTATGGTATTTTGTCATAACAGGCCAGACAAAGACACTCTCATTTTAAGAAGCTGAATAAATAGTAATACTAAAAGTAAAAAGTAAAATCAAATTTAAAATGTAGTGGATGGCTTATCAAACAGGAGATAAAACAGATGGGGGTATGCTTATATCTCCACCCTCTTTCTTTATTCTACATATTCCATCACATAGTTTAGACAAAGCCCTTTCAAGTACAGGTGTGAGTTACTGACTCAGAATAAATTACATGGCATAAGGCTATCCCTAATATTTTTATACAGGTAAAAATATGTTAAAATAAACAACAGGGACAACATTTATGGGAGAAGAAAAGGGAAAGGTGGTACAAAATTGCATCACGTAACTTTGGAGAGGTGGGGAGGGGAAGATGGCCATTGTTGCTAGATAGCCCTTGCTATATGCCTACTGGGGAAGGGAGGGTGGCAGGATGTGAAGAGGAGCTGCTTAGGTCTTTTATAGTATAAACCAGATGGCTTTGCCTCTTTTTCTCTCCCGCACCAACGAGAACGCCTTCAGGTTTGGTTTCACATCCACCTGGTTATTGTAACAGGACGGCTCCATAAATGCCAGAAGTCTGAATCAATCATACTTATTTGGCTCATATAAAGGAGGCATGATCTTGGGTAATTGGTAAAATACAATAGAACGCTTTACATACAACCACGGAAGTTCAGCTACTGCTGTGTCAATTGCATACACTGATAATGCAGAATGGTGAGGGATCACTTGACACCTGTTCCAACAGGTGGGGACTGGAATAGAAGAACCCTTCCCACTCTTGTCAGGATTATGTGACCTGAAAGATCTAGAAAGCAAAAGTAGGAGAGTGGTAGCAGGAAGAGTCAGATAAAGGATGACTTTTTAAAGCAGAAAAGAAAGTTGTGGAGAGCAGCTTTGTGGCCTTTGTCTTTATATGGCTCAGGAATAGCAAGTAAATAAACACATACAGTTAAGTGAAATTAGATGTTATACTTTCAGTTATCTTTTACTCAGTGTCAGCATGCATTCGGCTACTTGGATCTGTCCTTCTAGCCCCAGCTCACTTCCAAGGGACAGAAGCAAACTCAACTCCCACAAACACTGATTGGTATCTCTCCTCACCGAGGTCTAGACTAAGATAGTGAAGTCAGGAGATAATTTGGGGTTCTCTTATCCTGCCAACTGGGTTGTGTTTTGTTTTGTTTTTAAAGTCATCTTGGAGGATCAACATCTTCAAGAATAATCATGCTACCTAAAAGAGTATGGCCTTTCGCAATGGACCATAAGAGGGTAATCTTCTCAATAGAACCTTATAAGCATAACATTTCAACAATGGAAAACTTCATTCAATAGAGAGCAGAGGGTACGTTTTTTTTTTACAGAGACTAATATTCATTAATGGGAATTATACTGTACTTAATATTTAAAATTTGGCTGAAGTAATCTGATCAGATAACAGTACAGGTAGGATATGTTCCATCAAGAAATCTAAAGGGATAGAGATAGTTTAAATATTGTGATATCCCTTATTTTAAATCCCCTTTATAGTACTCTTCACACTGTGCTACAATGTATCTGTTCACTTTTCTGTATCCCCCACTTGGCTCTAAGATCCTTAAAGAACGGACTAAGTCTCTCCCATTTTCTTTTTATCAGAAACTAGCACAGGGATGCCTGGCATATTGGTGACCATCAAAACACTGTAGAATGAACGTTTTCATCAGTAGTAAGTAGATCAAAGCTCATATCAAATTTCATATTCTACATATTATCAACAGAAAGACTGGAGAAATTGATAAGCAGATATTCATAAAGCCGTATAAATGGAAACAAGGGCTCTCATCTTAAATGCTGAGTCAAGAATGTAGTATGCAGTTGGGCAGGTTGTTCATTGCACAAGATTATCCAGCCAAGGGCACAAATTAGGACAGAAATCCAGTCCATGACCACTGCTCTGTATCTGCCCACAGGAGGCAATGCCATTTCTTTTTTTTTTTTTTTCGAATTCATGCAGACACTGTACAAGCTTAAGACTGTACTGCTTTAAATGACAATCTCTGACAAGTTAGATCCCAGAAGCAATAAAAAACTGTCCTATAAATCTGATTCCACCACAAAGGGAAAAAGACAAAAACAGTGAATATTGTCTGATCTTGAATGAGAACACCGAGGTTGGGGATTTTCTCTGGATTCTCAACATAGGGTGATATGTTTATAAAGTAAAACCTTTTTGTAATGTCAAAGAACCACACAGGGGAGACTCAGCCTTCAACCTTGATTCCAGAAAATGAGCTACAGAATCAGAGATACTTAAAGAACAGGAAGAAACCTTGAAGGTCACAGGGACTTGAGAGATCACCTAGTCCAATAATTATTTTACAGATGAGGAAACCAAAAAGATCAAGATGAATGAATTGCCTGTGGTTAGTTAGCAAAAGTAAGTTCTAGACTTTTGTTTTTTGGCTTTCGGTCTAATAATCTACCACAACTGGCTACACGTGCCATCATTCTAATCAGCATTGTGTACCCACTGTGTGGGACAGGTTGAGACACATAGACTTGGTCTCCATCAAGGGCCTTAACATGAGGCTGAGAAAACAGGAAACGAGTATTGACAGATAAGCAGTGATATGAGGTGACATATGATGGGAGGTTTAGATGGGTTTCTGAGTGGGAGTGATGACGCCAACCGACAGGAATCAGCCGGCATGGGGAGGAGTGCCCTCATGTGGGCCAACAATTCTGGAAGGACCAGAACCAGGTGACTGAGAAGGTCTCGCTGAGGCTACAGGCGGGCCTAAGGTCACAAAATCAAGGTAAGGAGAATCCAACCACCTCCGGCCCTCTCGACCTGTAACTTAATTAAACCTTTGAGTTCATGGCTCAGATTGCAAGAATGATTGGTGTACGCCTCTCCACATCTGGCCTCTCACCCCCAGGAGGGCGGGGGCCACGGCAGCTGTGCGAGGAGAAAGGGGAGGCGGGAGAGAGCCGAGGGAGCCACAGCGGCCGCGAGCCCTCAGCTGACCCGCCCCCGCCGCCACAGGGGCAAAACGTGCCTCTCGCCCGCGGCGCCGACGGACACGGGGCTTCCGGGGCGGCGCGCGCTGCCGGCCGGGCGGGGCCGGAGGCCAAGCGCCTCCTGCGTCGGGCTGCGTGACAATGGGACGGACGGCGGAACGCGGCGGCGGCCGCCGCGGGCCTCGGGGCGGGGGGCGGAGCCACCGCCGCTGCCGCCGCAGCCCCGGTCGGGATTTGAAAGATTAAAAAGTCCCGGTGGAGAGGGCGGCGGCGTTGAATGTGTGGCGGAAGTGCTGGGGGCCACGGCTCGGCGCGGGGCCGGGCAGCCGGCAGCGTCTCCGCACCATGAATTTCCCGGGTCGCGGGTCCCCGCGGAGCTCCGAGCTTAACGGCCGGGACAGCGGCGGCACTGCCTGGGAGCTGGGCTCGGATGCGGAGCCGGCGTTCGGTGGCGGCGTCTGCTGCTTCGACCACCTGCCCGGAGGGGACGACGAGGTGCCCCTGGCCTTGCTCCGCGGGGAGCCCGGGCTGCACTTGGCGCCGGGCGCGGAGGAGCACAACCACCACCTGGCGCTGGACCCCTGCCTCAGTGACGAGAACTATGACTTCAGCTCGGCCGAGTCGGGCTCCTCGCTGCGCTTTTACAGCGAGGGCGAGAGCGGCGGTGGCGGCAGCTCCTCGTCCCTGCACCCGCCGCAGCCGCCCCTGCTGGTGCCGTCGAACTCGGGGGGCGGCAGCGCGGCGGGAGGGGGTTCCGGGGAAAGGAAACGCACCCGGCCCGGCGGCGTGGCCTCCCGGCACCGCTACGAGGTAGTGACAGAGCTGGGCCCGGAGGAGGTGCGCTGGTTCTACAAAGAGGACAAGAAGACCTGGAAGCCCTTCATCGGCTACGACTCACTCCGCATCGAGCTCGCCTTCCGAACCCTACCGCAGGCCACGGGCGGCCGACCCCAGGCCGAGGACCCCGACAGCGACCATGTGTTCGGCCCGGCCCCCAGCTTGGGGGAGAACGACGAGGAGGACCGCGTCTGTGGCTTCTGCCCGCGCACGGCGAGGCACGAGCCCGAGATGGAGGAGCTGGTGAACATCGAGCGGGTGTGTGTGCGGGGCGGCCTCTACGAGGTGGATGTGACCCAAGGAGAATGCTACCCGGTGTACTGGAACCGTGAGTAGCCGGCTGGGGAAGGGTGCGGGACGGGCTGCCTCTGCAGGGGCCGACACGCGCCCGGGTGGCTTTGGGACACGACCCTTACGGGGAGGGCGGCGCGTGAGGCCTGGCGTGTTGGGTCGGAGCAGGATGGAGATTGTGCAGGCAGCGCTGGCAGGTGAAGGGTAAACGAGCAGATGGCAAAACCCAAGCTGGCCGGGGTCAGGAGGAGAGAATACTGCCGGGGTAGCGCCTTCTGGGTGAGCCGGTGCTGCTGCCATCCCCTGGAGATGATCCAGGAACGGACGCCCAGCCCGAAAGCTTTAATTTCGTGATCGTACCCGAGCTTTGTCCACTCGGGGATCTGATTCGGTCTCATTTACCCTGAACTGCCTGTGATTTAAATAGCAGCCTGTCCTCTGGCGTGGGAATGTTTGAGAGGATCTGTAGGAGAAGCAACAGTTCAGTTATGGACTCGAAAAAAGAAAATGAATCCCTGGCGGGAAAGGAAAGGAGATAGGTTGTTACCTCCCAGTGCGTTAGGGAGGGGTGGAGAGCACTGCGTGAAGCTCACTCTGTGGAATACTCCGTAATGTCTCTCAGGTGCTTGTTTATATATTTTTATTTTGTGCACTTGACCTTGAAAAATTACAAGGCCTGTGCCTTGGTTTCCTCTTCTGAAAATAGGGATAATTGTACCTACCTCATAGGGTGGTTGTGGAGATTAAATGAGATAAGAAACCTAAAGGAGTTGAAACTGCTTGGCACATACGTGTTATATAAGTGTTAACAATGGGTCCTTATTCATTAGCCAACACAATTAGGTATATAATTAGATTAAGAAGTAAGGCTCTCAGAAATATCTGCCATTGCATGTAGCAAATATTACACACGTAATATATAGTAGATATTTTATAGTAACAGAAGCTATTGGCCACCAATAATTTGTAATATACAGTTTCAGTTTTTAGAGCCCAGTGCCCTAACTCAAATGTCTTCATTGATTGTCACTAGACTTAGGTCCTCCATGCATTTGACAACGTTCTGTCTTGTATTAATTATATGTATTAATGACTTAGCTTCCTTTCTATATGTTTAGCATTTTCTGGGCAGAGTCCATTGCCATTATCTTTGTACTCTTATAGGGCTTAGTGCAGTAAATAGTCAATAAGTAGGTATTGAATTACATAAGTGATTCTGATAATATTAAAACATCCATAAGTTAAACGTTACATTTATCAGTATCACCAAATAAAATAAGCATAAAAGGAAATTTAATTTCTTACTACACTTTAAGATGACATTGAAGGCATTTGTTACCATTTTCACAAGGCCAGGTTCATTGTGGGAGCTGTCACATCACTCCTTTTGATTATAAGCTCACTAAGGACAGGGTATGCTTCTTGTTCACTCCTTCATTCAGCCCTTTCGTTTTATTGAATATTGGTATGTGCGTAACCCAGCACTCTTGTGACTGCATTAGGAAAGGTGGGAAAAAGAACTATCCTTACCCTTTAGGAGCCTCCCACTTAGTCTTTTCTTAAAATGACCTAGACATCACTATAGATTTTTTTCCTTTAAAGATAGAAGTATAAGAAGTCAGTGAAGTCAGAAAGTTGGATAAAATTCCAGGCATCCTTGGAGAGGGGCCTGAAACCCAAGACATGAATCTTACGCTTAGGTCAGCTGAACTAGATTCACTTAGAATACTGTGTGCTCTTTTGTCTTGTGATAAAATTGTTAATGCTTACATAGTGCTTTACTGTTTACAAAGTGATTTTTCACATATTTTTCATAGTGATATCAAATTAATGCTAATGTTCTGTATGTGAAGAAATGAACTCATTGAAATTGATGAACTTGTCTTAAGGTCACTCAGCTAGAAAGTGGTAAAGCAGTTCATAGACTAACGGGGAGATACAGTGCGGTGTCCAAAGAGCACCTGACCCACCGAAGGGTGAAGGAATCAGGAAAGGTTCCCAGATAGTGTAAAACTGAGCCCTAATGGATTAATGTATAATTGGACAGAAGAAATAGGGAAATGGAGGGAAAGGCATTCCAACCAGGTGGTAACATATGCAAGGACACAGGGGCATGAAACTGCATGGTATGTTGAGGAAATTGGTCCTGCGCCTACAGGGGCCAACAAGACACAGGGTAAGTGTGGCATTTGACCACCACAGAGACAGAGGTGTTTGGTCAGGGACAGGAGGAGATTGTGAAGGGACCACCTGCCTGTGAATGGCACATTTAGGAGAGCAGCTAGAAAAAAAACAAGGGTGGATATGCAGTGCTAAGGAGTTTGGACTTTATCCTGTGAGTAAAGGGGACCCAAATAGTTGAAGGTTCTCTATTATTTAGGTCATTAGTGACAACACAAAGGTTGGATTGGAGAGTTGGAGAATAGCATTAGAATACATATGAGCTATAACGAAGCACTACAATAGTGCTTTTTGTCTGTAATTTACCGCTTCTCACAAAATCCCATATAACTTTGGTCTAATTGGTTTTTCAGGTCTCTGTGTATTATTTAAGTTTTCACAGCTTCTCAGGAGAGTTCTTTCCCAGTATGGTCTCTTCAGCCTTCCTTCAAATGGAGGGACTCTTACGGTACTTTGCAGGTTTTGACCTCTGTCCCATTTTACTTTTTTAAAAAACCTATCTGGAAACTTTCTAAATAGTGGTAATGAAAGGATTTTTTTTTTAAAGTCCAACAAGTTCCTACATAGAATTGTGGTAGCATTCCAGTGGCCATTTAGACTTTTGTGACCTAATTGAGCCCACTACATCTGGGTATCCAGGCCAGCCAGTTAGGTACGCATGCCTAGTCTAAAAGAGAGGTGTTAAATTGGTAACTACAGTAGTGCCACAGTAGTGAAAGACAGTTTGGGGAATATAATCAATAATGTTGTAAATATTTTGTAGGGTGTCAGATGGGCACATATCTTCTTAGGGAGACTACTTCATGGACGGTGTAGATAGAGGCTTGACCACTGTACTGTACACCTGAAGCTGACGTTGAATAATATTTTATGTCAACTATAATTTTATATCTATATATCTATATATCTATAGATATATAGATATAAAATCACGGGATGCAGAGTATAGTGTGGAGAGTGGAGTCAATGGAATTGTAATACATATGATATCAGGGGTGGGGGAGACAGTCGATTGGGGGAGGCAGGTTGTCACTTTATGAGGGGTGAAAAGGATAACTATTGCATTGTTTTGTACACCTGAAACAAACAAACAAATTAAATAAATAAAAGAAATAAAAGAGAGGTGTTGATTGAAATTTATATTTATTCTTCTTTTTGAACCCTTTCTACGAGATAAAATTTGAACCAGTTTGGGTGTACATAAATCAGAAGGGGAACAGAATTTGTCTTCTATAGATAGGAATCCAATATTATTACTTATGAAAAAGTATTATATGAAATTTATTTCTGTTTCATTGTCTGTTCAGATATTTTTCTGACTGCATGTGGACATCTTAGATAAAAACTGATCATTGCTTAGTAATGCCCAAGTGAACTCCTGTGCTCCCCATGTTTTTCCTAAGTAGCTTGTAGCTACCTCATAGGCTTCTATTGAGAATTATAAATTATATATTACATGCTTAGAACAATGGCTGGAACTAAGTACTAGGTGTTAACTGTATCATTTTGCATCTCAGAAAACTATTACCTTACTTGTAGAAAGTTAATAAGGCTGACCAGTGCAAAAATTGTTAAGTGCCCAAGATTTCTTGTTACTGGCCTGTACCTCATCACAGGCAAAAGAATGTTTGTAAAAAACTACTAAGGCCAAAGCATTTAGTAATAGCTATGGGAAAGCATATGGAACATTATAGAGATATTTAATGAGTTTAGAATAGTCTCATAGCAATTCTGATGATAGTGATATGTGCAGTGTGCACTAGGGAATGTGTAATATCCATTCATTGACTAAATTAATAAAGTTATTTAATTGGCCAAGTATTTATATGAATGTGTAGTTTCCAGAAGCAGTCATTAACTATAAGGCACAGCTTTCTTTCCCTCCCTTATCCTATGTACTTACAAAGCCTATTGCATTATTATCATTCTAAACCATTTTAAGTTTCAGACACTTTAGAAATTAAACAGTCTTCATAATATATTGAAGAGAAAATAATATTCCCAATGAAATGAGGTAGAAAAATTAGGGGTTTTTTCTGTAAGTACCCAAATTATATGATGTTTGTTAACTTGGCATAGCTGTCACCATCTGTTAGGTCTTTTTCATTCAAGGGTTAATAACCTTAATAATTAATCCTTTATGAGGCACAGGGCATCATGGGAAAGTAATGGAGTCCAGGCTGGTGGAACACACTCTTTCTTGGACAGTTTCTACCTCCAGTAAAGCAGAACTAAAGGGAATAGAGACACCAGGGATTGACATGCCTGACTGAAAAAGTATTCGTCTAACACTTTTATTCTTACTCTTTTTAACTGTGTTATCTCCCACTAGCCCAGACTGGATAGCAGACTTTGGGTGGCATTAAAATCCTGGCTGCTCAGGTTTGCAGAACCCTGGCAAAGTCTTCTGAGAACCCATTCCAGGTCAAGTTCTGCTTTAGAATGCATTTTTCAGTGACCCACTGAAAGAGCACAAGGATGTGAATGACTAGTGAGTGACATGTATGGAACATAGGACTTGGCACTCCCTGACCAAGGCATTCAGGACTTTTCTTTCCCTTTGCATTGTACCATTAGTTTAAAGACTGATATAATATCAGTTTTTGATCCACCTTGTTTGTGTATGGCTCAAATGTAATCATGTTGTGTAAGCGCTTTATATAAATGTTCAAAGTACTCAGTATGGTTTTCTTTCCTCCTCCTGTCACCCCATCTTCTTTATTCCTTTACTGTTTTGCCATAAAAGAGACCTTTTGTACTCTTCCCTCTTCCAAATTTTATTTCCTGGGGCTTTTATCTCCACATCATGCCCTGTAATTTCTGCTTTGCTAAGATCTTTGATGTCTGGAACCCTAGGGCTGATCTTTTCTATAGAGAGCAAGAAAAAAAAGCTAGATGTGCTAGTCACAGGATCCCTTCAGAATTATGGGCATTGCGTGATAGAGTAGAGGGATAGAAAGGAGACAGGGAAATACAGGATGTACTCACAGGAAGTCTACGATGAAGGTTATTGGC
This sequence comes from Hipposideros armiger, assembly GCF_001890085.2. Classification (NCBI taxonomy): domain Eukaryota; kingdom Metazoa; phylum Chordata; class Mammalia; order Chiroptera; family Hipposideridae; genus Hipposideros; species Hipposideros armiger. The sequence continues at coordinate 7,849,125 of NW_017731355.1, forward strand.
AGAAGAGATGAGGAGGTAGGCAGTTCTAGAATTCTTGATTGTGGGGGAATCTGATCTGAGACCTTTATCTTTGCATGAGCGTGATGGAATTTAAACTGCATGTTGTCAAGAAAAACTTCAACACTGATGAAGGGTATAGATACAATCTCTACTTTTTTGCCACAATACAAGTACATTCTTAAAAGTGCAGTTAAAAAGTAGAACAAGGAAAAACATCATTATTTATAGCCTTTATATATAACCTACATTTCTACTCTTTTGAGTCTGCCTTGGTAAAGGGAAATTGTGCCCATAAAAGAAGATGTGTTAAATCACTGACAAATGAATGGATTAATGGGATGAAAAGCATACTACAAATACTTTTTGATACCCTTGGATTAGGGGACAAGTGAAATTCAAACTAGTGAAAAGTAGGAATTATCTGTGCCAGAGAACTAAAGAAAAATTGTAGAAATATTGATATGATTGAAGTAATTCTGTTTTATGTACTGCTTTCTAATTTTCCCAGATTGCCACACAATAAATTATACTCTCATTAATATCTGTTCTAGTGTCTTATTACATTAAGCTATATCTAGGAAATCTTTATAATCATTGCACTTGTATGTTCAAATAAAATCTGTTGAATGACTTGCTGGGAGCCAGGCCAGCCTTTGGAAATTACATTATTATTGGTATTTCTGTACCCCAAGACCTCAGTTATCTGGAAATCTTAGAGAAGTATAAATTCTATCTGAATGGGTGGCTTTTCCAAATAGTTAAAAAGTTAAGCTTTTATTTGCTAGAGTATAATTTTAACGACATGAATGAAAATCTCTGTAATATTACTAATTCTCCTTTGCACCTCTTCTCAGTGAGCCATCATTCTGAATAGTGATGCAGGATAGCCCTTGAGACACATGATACAGGACAGAACTGGATAAACTAAGCTAAAACATAAGACTGCTAAATCATATGCCATGGAATGTGAGGCTCAGTAACTTTAGGTGATGCACAGGGAGCAGAGTTAGAATTATTTTTGAACCTTGATATAGACATAGTTCAAATCAATTCCACCTTGTATTTTACTACTTATTACAAATGATCAACTTTCAGTTAGTATTTCATTGATGAATCTATTATTTTCTTCTCATTCTATAGAGTTGCCTCTAGGTAGACCCAGGATATCTCAAGTAAACCTGGTTCACCCACCTAGACCTCAGTAAAAGTTGCATTTTAACATCTGGTACACATTTTAACATTAAGTACCTCCAAGTCTGTTTATGTTTTGGGAATGAAAATCTTTGCTGTGAATCAAAGATAGTCATTGCCTGGAAAGAGAGAGTCTACTTCAAAGAGGTTATGGAGGACCACTCAGAGGAAAGCTTAGGATGGCAGCTCAAGCACTGTTGGTGGCAGGCACTCACTCTTCCATGCCGGCTCTCCACTGCTGAAACGAACGCTTACTGTATGGCCAGCACAAAATGAGACAGCTGTACATGTCTGTAAGGCTTGTGAACAGATCCGGGCTTTGACTGATGTTTCCATTGTATGCCAACCACTCTTCTAATTTAAGATTACCACCCATGCTTCTGTTCTTTGCCTTTCACTAGAAAAAACTGGGACCTTATATTTTAGAATATCTTTTGGATATAGTTGCAGTTTGTTTTTAACCTGTTTACTATTTAATCTGTTATTTTATGTAAACTACATTGTCACACTATTTTTGGTGGAGGAAGGTACCCCTATCGTACCCCATAAATAATGAATGTCCCTACTCCTGGATTAAATTGTTTAGAATTCTGATTGCCTGACAGTATTCTGTCTTTTATGAACAGACATAGAACCCATCAAAGTGTATGGTAGGTCACTCATAAAGGGTGGATTGGACCTGGTTTACATTAGCTCATCAGTTTCATCTCTGCCACCTTCATCTTGATTCTTACTGGTTTTTCTAGAGAGGCAGCATTGAGTAGTGTTTATGAGTGTAAACGACCACTGGAGGCCGACTGTCTGGGCTTAAATTCCAGCTCTGCCATGCACTATCTGTGTAACTTTGGGCAACTTAATTTCTTTGTGCCACAGCTGCTGCTTCTGTAAAATATGGAAAATAGTACCTATCTCTTAGGATTGTGTAATAAATGAGTTAAAATATTTAAAGATCTTGAAATATCCCATGATAGCACACTATATAACAGTTAGCTGTTATTCTCTATTTTCCTGCCTCTTCTATCCTTTCAAATTTTTAACCCACTTTACATTCTTGGCTTTCAACTGTTGTATTTCGATATGTTGTCCCTTTCCAAGAATTTTCTTGGCCTTGACTCTTGGTAATCGACTCTCAATTAGGTATAGCCCTCGGACCCCTGTAATTGTTGCCTCTTGTGAGAAACTGGGACTGATTTTTTTTTTTTTTTTTTGCCTAGTCTTTCAGGCCCCAGAAAGAGATGGGCTGTCTTGAGTCTTCCTGGCTTGGACCCCAGAAGAGTACACCAGCCATTCTCTTACAAATGTGCTGCCTGTGGGAAAGAAGGAATTTTTTTCCCATAAAAGCATTCTAAATCCTTGAGCATCTACTTTTTTTGGTATGCAGATCCTGTCACCAGATGTGGGGAGGTACTGACTCTATCCCAAAAGCTCATTTAGGACCTCTCTAACCAGCTACCCGGACTTTTGATACAATAAAGAACCTTACAGCTTTCTAAAAGACTACTCAGTTTTCAGATGAGGCAGAGCCAGTAGTGTTCTTGGATTTCTGCCATGTTGGCAAGACAGAAATGGCCCATAATTCCTCTTACAGTGGAGACCTCAGCATGAAACTTTGAGAGATTTCTCTTAATTGACCTGCAGTTGAACCAGCAGTGGTAGGGATGACAGTTGGGTTCTGGCACCTAGTGCAAGATATAGCTTCAAATATCAGTCTGCCCTAGTCCAGGGATTTGAAGCAGTGATTCCTTATCCAGCATTAGCAATAAAAGCCAAGTTGGCTTAGAGAATAGACCTTTGTTATCAAATTCCCTTACTTTGAATCCTGGATTTACCATAGCCATATGACTTTGGGTAACTTATAATTGTAATCTCTCTGTGGCCCAGTTTCTCCTTTGTAAATGGGGATACTGATTCCTGCTTCACAGTGTTATTATGAATATTTCATTGAAATACATACACATATGTAGAGCACTTAGTATAGTACCTGGTTCAGTAAGTCTTAGTTATTTTATTTAAGCTGGACTGGTATATTGGCTCTTAAACTAGAAGCCTCTCTTCTATAAATTAAAAAGTGTGTGGTTGACCTGTTTTATTTGTGAAAAAGAAGAGAAGGATTCTCTGGCTCTACCAGAATTACTTCAGCCTAAATTTGATGACATATACACATAACACATACATATACACATATTCCCCCATGCTCGCTCTCTCGCTCTCTCCCTCTTCCCCTTTCTTTCTCTTCTGCTCTCTCTGTATGTGTATTTGTGTGTGTGTGTGTGTGTGTGTGTGTGTGTGTGCGCGCGCCTATCTGTCTGTCTGTCTGTGTGTCTGTGTCTTAAACCTGCTTAATCTCACCCCCTGAGGGTTCTGGGAGTCACAAAGTATCACAGGTCAAGGACCCTAATTCCTCTTATTGACTCTGAAGTTGCACAAAACCAAGACCTTTCCAGGTGAGGTGAGGCTAGTGGAGTACTCTTTAGCTTCTGAATTGTCTCTGCTGGGTTCCCTTGCCTGTGGAATGGCATCCTATCTTAGACCAGTAGTTTGCAGATTTCACTGAGCTTAACAGTCAAATGCAAGATTTTAAAAAATGTAAATTCTCAGATCTCATTTCAGAAGGTTGGACTCAAGAGACCTGAGCCTGAGGGTCTGAGCATCTTCCTCTTCAATAGGTATCCCAAATAATCCTGATTGCAGAACTTTATAGACCTCACATTAATAACACTGTTAGTTCATTAATCCCTCCAGTCTAAATGGCTCAAAGCTGCTTCATCTGTGTTGTTTCCACTTACACTTAGAGACTTACCAGTTCAGCCAGTCCAAGGGTTTCTAGAGAAACTAGCCTTCAACCCACAAATTGGTATCTTTATTTCATCTGTTTTTCTTTTATCTATCTATTTGTGCTCTGACCAGTTTAAAACTTTTATATCCTTATTGAGTCCCTGGAACTCGTTCTGTCAATTATTGAGAAGGAGAAGGAAGTCCCCAACTTTAATTGTGGTTTTATTTATTTATTCTTTTATTAATAGTTCTGTTAGTTTTTATTTTATGTATTTTGAAGCGCTGTTATTAGGTGCATACACATTTAAGTTCGTTATATCCTTTTCATGAAACAATGCCTTTATCATTTTGAAATGTCCCCCTTTATCTTTGGTTTATTTCTTGTGTTGAAGTCTACTTTGATACTAATTTTGCTACTCCCATCTTTCTTTTGATTAGTGTTTTCATGATGTATCTTTTCCTGTTCTTTTCCTTTTAAACCTGTATATGTCTTTAGCTATCTGTTGTTCGTTTTAAAATTCACTCTATCTCTGCCTTTTATTTGGTATTTCATACCTTTTATATTTAATGTGATTAATGCTGTTTGAGTTTAATTGACCATCTTGCTTGTTGTTTTTCTATTTGTCCCATTTAGTCTGTGGGGTTTTTTTGGGTTTTCCATCTGTTTTCCTGCCTTTTTTGGGACTGAATATTTGTTATGGTTCTCTTTTATCTCTATTAATAGGGATGCCTTTTTCATACTTTTCATAGTTGGTGTTCTGTGAGATTTTTTTGGATTCCAATTACACATACACGTATTAGACCACTTGATATTGTCCCCCAGCTCTTGGATGTTCTATTCTGCTTTTTAATTTTTCTGTGTGTGTGTGTGTGTGTGTGTTTCAGTTTGGGTAATTTCTGTTCCAGTTCACTGATTCTTTCCTCGGCTGAGTTGAGTCTACTAATGAACCCATCAAAGTATTCTTTATCTCTTAACTAGCATTTTTTATTCTTTCTTGTAATTTTCATCTCTGTGCTGAAATTATCCATCTGATTGTACATATTACCCACCGTTTTCAACTATAGTATTTAACATATTTAATCATAGTTATTTAAAATTCTCTAATAGTTCCAACATCTGAGACATCTGTAGTCTGGTTCTGTTGTTTTGTCTATTGACAGTATTTTTTTCTTCTTTGTATACAGTCTCAATTTTTTGTTGTTGAAAGCTGCACAGCTTGTGTAGGACAATAGAGTATTTATGCCTAGAAATAAATAAATAAAAGCCTTTTGTTAGGCCATTTGTGTGGGAGGTTGATCAACCTAGTTGGGAGTTGAGCTGGGGTTTGGTTTTGTTACGATGGTGGTTTTTCTGTTACTACAATAGTCACCATAACCATCAGTGCACCATAGGCTTCAAATTCCCCTAGCATTATTCTGCTTAGGTTGGGGGCTGGTTTGCCAGAGGTTTTTCTCCATGCGTTTATCCTCCCCCAGCAATAGATTAAATGCTTGCTATATTGGTAAGAAAGTTGGGAGTGAGAGTGGAGAAGGGACATTTTCTGTTTTCTGATTCAGCTTCATTCTTAGGTACAGTGTCTCAGAGTCTTAAAGTGGGACCTTAGTGATTCTGCCCCTTCCCCAACCATAGGAGACCTTATGGTCTAGATCCCTGGCAGTGGCCTGCCCTTACACCAAGGGTAGTTGTTTTTGTTTTTGTTTTTCTCTTGCCTTTTCCCAGCAGCTATAGGTCTTTATCTGAAAAGCAACAGTGTTTGCTGCCCTCCTAACAGCAGATTAAGGCCTTTTTTCCGTTAGGTATGAGCAGGAAGGATCCAGGCAAGGCTTCAACCTTTCCCGTAGCTGCTGCTGTTTTCCCCCGCAAGGCCTACACCATGAAGGGGTACTTTTTCAGGTTTCTCACCCTTCTCCCGGTCTCCCTTATGAGCTCCTGGCGAAGTCTTCAAAGAATTACGTGGAAGGATGTGCATTACCCTTTGTGTTGGAGGCCCCAAGGGTTCTGTATTCTCACTGTTGGCCTACTTGATTTTTAACATTTTGTTAAAAATTTTGGCCAAAATCTTTTTCCTTCATGACATATGGTGTTTACTCCCAGTAAGCAAGTGATTCCATCTTGTTTCTCCCTGTCTTTCTTTAGCTATTGTATTAGTTTGTTGCCCTGTGACCTCCAGGTCTCCAAAGGACTTAAGAAAAATTATAATTTTGCAAATTAAATTTGTCCTTTTGTTTTAAGGATAGAAGCAGTGTTCTTTTAGCTTTTTACATCCTAAGCAAAGGCTGAAATTCTGTTATTGTTGTAGTGGTTGCTCTAGGATTTTCACTGTACATCTTTAACTTGTCATAGCCTGATTTCAAAAATTGTAATTTTATATAGAGTAAAAGAACTTTATGGGTTGGCCAAGTGGCGTGTTGGTTAAGAGTTGGTTTGGGAGCACGAGCTCTGAGCAGCAGGGCCACTGGTTCGGATCCCACATGAGTGCCAGTGACGCTGCACCCTCTACAGCTAAGATGGTGAACAACAGCTGTACCTGGAGCTGGGCTGCCGTGAGGCACCAGTGTTGGCGTAGGCACAGTGGGGGCTGCAGTGGGCTGCCGTAAGCTACCGTGAGTTGGCTGGCAGCCAGCGTGAGCTGCCAAGAGCCACCGTGAGCGGCCGTCCAATGGCTGGCAACCGATCTGCCTCACCTGGGAAGAGCGCAGTGATAGTACCAACATGGGCCAGTGAAGTGACGCCCTCCACAAGTAGACTGAAGAACAAAAGGACAGCAACTTTTCTGTTCCCCTTCCCCGATTCCCCAACACTGTTCCCCTCCCCCAATTCCCCAAAATCTTCTTAAAAAAAAAAAAAAAAACTTGATTAGTTTACTTCCATTTACCCCCTCAGTCTTTTTGCTATTGTTGTTACACATTTTACTTCTACATGTTAAAACCCAAAGTATTTTTGCTGTAAGCAGTTAGTTTTTAAAAGAGATTTTTTTTTTTTTAAGATTTTATTGGGAAACATTGTTAGAAAATTGGGGAAGGGGACCAGCCAAGTTGTTGTTCTTCTTCCATCTTTGTTGTGGAGTGCGCTAGTCACCATCTGACTTCCCGTCGGCAGCTCATGGCCTCTAAGCTCAAGGTGTGTTCAATCTAGTTGTGGGTGGGCGTAGCCACCATCCCATGCGGGAGTCGAACCAGCAGCCTGTTGTTAAGAGCGCACGCTGTACCCACTGAGCCATCCGGGTGGCAGCTCAGCTCAAAGTGCTGAGTTCAGTCTTAGTTGCAGGTGGGCATAGCCCACCATCGAACAGGCAATCATGTTGTTACACCAGCTGAGCCATCCTGCCACCTGTTGGCAGCTCAGTGACAGCTTAGCTTGGGCGCAGCATCACTGGCCCATGTGGGAATCGAACCGGTGGCCCTGTTGCTCAGAGCTAGCGCTCTTAAGCCAACTCTTAACCAACTGAGCCACTCGGCCGGCCTCTAAAAGAGATTTTTTTTTTAATGAGAAAAAGTCTTATATTGACCAAATATTTATTTCGGTTGTTCTTCATTCCTTTATGTAGACACAAATTTCCATCTAAGCATGGAATTTCCATCAAGTTCTGCTTGAAGAAATTCCCTTAATGTTTTTCATATTGCAGAGCTGCTGGTGATAAATTATCTTAGCTTTTGTCTAAAAATGTATATTTCGCCCTCATTTTTGAAAGATATTTTTGCTGGTATGGAATCCTAGGTTGTTTTTTTTCCTTCAGAACCTTAAACATGTCACTCCATTTGTATAGTTTCTGATGAGTTTGCTGTTACTTTTATGTTTCTTCTTCTAGATGTCATTTTTTTTTCTGGTACCTTTTCAGCTCCCGCACGCCCCCACACCCCCGTTTTTTTATGGTTTTCTGCAATTTGATTATGATTTGTCTTGGAGTGGTTTTCTTCATATTTATTCTGCATAGGATTTGTTGAAATTCTAGGAACTGTGAATTTATAGTTTTCATTAAATTTGGAAAACATTTGGCTATTATTTCTCTTAATTTTTTTTTCTGTACACCTTACCGCTTTTCTGGGATTCCTACTACATGTACATTAGTTTGCTAGATATTGTCCCACAGCTCTGTGCATTTTCCTTTCATTTTTCTCTTACGATCTGTTTTGCTTAGTTTCTATTTTACTTCTATTGTTCTGTTCTTCAATATGTTCTATTACTATGTTATAAATTTCGGAAAGTTCACTGATCTGCGATGTTTAATCTATTGATCTCATTTGGTATATTTTTTATTTCTGATGTTATATTTTTCATCTTTAAAAGTTTAGTTTATGTATTTTTTATATCTTCCATTTCCTTTCTCATTATGTTTTCCTCTGTCTTCTTGAATCTGGAGAGTTGTAATGGTAATGGTTTTAACATCTTTGTCTGCTTCTTTTACCATCCCTGTTGTTTCTGGATCTATTGCTTTTGGTTGACTTTTCTCGTAGTTATGGATTGGATTTTCATGCTGCTTAGACTACTTGCTTATTTTTTTGGATGCCAGACATTGTAAATTTTCTGCTGTGTGCAGGATTTTGTAGAATTCCTTTAATATTGTTGGACTTTGTTCTGGTATACACAGTTTAAGTTACTTCAAATTAGCTTCCTCTATCAAGGCTTTCTTTTGAGCTTTTTTAGAGTGCTCAAAGGATCCTTTAGTTTGGGGATAATTTATCCCTACAACTGAGGTGATGCCTTTCAGAGGACATTACTCAGTGACCAATAGATTAAGTCTTTTTTTACTGTGGCTGATTGGAACATGAACTATTCCCAGCCTTATATGAGCCTTGGAGATTGTTCCACCTACTCCTTTCCAGTAGCCATTTTCCCTAGCCTCGGGTACTTTTCTTCCATGCATGCATAGATGAGTATTCAACCAAAGACTCCAGGGAACTCCTCTAGAGATCTCCGGCATTCTCCTTCAGTATAGTCCTCTGCCTTGTAGTATTTTGCCCTACAGATTTTAGCTACCTTGACCTCCCTGAACTCTGAACCATTTCACAACTGAACAAGACTGCCAGGCTCCGTTCGGGTTACCTCGTCTATGCTTAGCCAAGAAACTCTAGGCACTAAGCTTGGGCAATTTCTGGGGTTCTCTTAGCAATCTCTCCTCTTTTGCCTATAGTACAATATCTGTAGTGATTGTTCCTTAGATTTTATCTGATTTTCTAGTTATTTAAGGTGAGACACTAAATCCAGTATGTGTTACTCCATCCTGGCTATAAATAGAAGTCTGTCCTTCCACTTTAGCAAACTGATTTACTGTCTGCATTCTTGGTAATCTTGTCTTTATTTCTCTCTTTGTTAGGCCCAACCTAGTACTCTCACATCCTACAGCCTTCCTGCCCAGGAATGTTGGAATAGACAATGATAATACTTTCAGTGAGCTGATAAATGGCTGGCTGTCACACAGGGTAGAATTGAGATGTCTTCTGCAGCTACTTTTATGGGCTGTAGGATTTTTGCTAGCATAATACCTGCGGCCTGCTGAACCAATTACTGCATTTGATTTCTCATGCTTCCTAGTCTCCACCTTTCTTTTCCTCTTATTTCTTACAACTCTGTAAAAACAGACTCTTAAGGATCAGTTTTCACATCAAAGGACCCACTTTTTACTGATATCATCAGGAAGTAAATCAGAGCACTGGACTAACTTGCCAGTCACAGTGTATGTAGTGAGTTCATCTGCAGGTCTTAATTTATATTCAATTTTTTATTTTTCTGAGCCTGCTTTTCCTGCTGTCAAAGTGTGAGGTTTTCGTTTTGGAAGAGATGGTAGGGGAAAAGGGAGTTTATTTATGGCAAATGGGTGAAGATTCTAAAAGACTAGTCTTGATATAGCCAGATTTAACCACTGCATGTGGTTTTAGAAACTTTAAAAGATATTATGTGAATTAGAATAATGCCATAATTTGGAATAGGATTTTATAGTTTACAAAATGGTTTTACATGCATTATTTTCTTATTCCCTATTATAAACCTGCAGGGAGAAAGAAGAACCTCATGTTACAGATGATAAACTGAGGCTCAGAGAGCTTAAGGGATTGAACTAGAATTAGAGCCTATGCCTTCTGAGTCCTTTAATCTGATGCATTTTTCCTGTATACCATCTATTACCTCACAGTTTATGCCATCTGAGCAGGTGTGAAGATTACATGTCAATAGTACCTAATATCCTGGGTTATTTTGTAACCTATATGATAATTGTCTACTTTTACTGCTACTTACTCCTAGTTGATGATTTTCTAATTATATTCCTCAAATAAGTTTCTTGTGACTAGTCTTAGGAATAAATGTTTTCCTCAGCTGCTTTTTGCATGTGTTCAAGTTTTTGCTCTTATGCTTGTTAACATTCTGAATTTGACTATGCAAATCTTTTCTTTTTCTCCCTTGTTCCTTTCTTTCACAAAGATTTTCATGTTTCTATTGCTTTCACTCCATAAATATTCATCTGGTGTCTACTAGGTAGAAGAAGGGAGTGAACTACCTTGAGTTTACAAAAAGCTTTCCAGAGAAATTTATACTTGACTCAGATATTAAAGAAGGGTGCTATCGGCAGAGGGAATGGCGTGTTTAAAGGCGTGCAGTCATGAAGGAGGACTCATGCTTTCAGAGGACTCCAGAGATTCTGTTTGGCAGGAGCATTGAGAGTAAGGTAGAAAAGGGTAGAACTAATAGGTAAGGCAGAGACTAGATCAGGATGGGCCTTTTCATACTGAAATTTTAAATTTTTATCCTATGAAAGTGGAAAATTGAAAGGTATAAAGTGGAAAAATTACTTGATCAGATTACATTTTAAGATTACCATTCTAGCAACAGTGTGGAACATAAATGGAAAGCTGGAAAACTAATACCATAATCAGGGAGACTAGTTAAGGAGTTATTACAGTATTGCAAGTGAGAAACAGTGAGGGTCTGAGGTGATACTCTGAATGGCTGTTGGCAGGGTGGAGGTAGCTGCTAAGGAAGTAGAATGTGTACACTGTCGGGCAGTATGAGTAAGTGGAAGGGTAGTCCAGGTTGTCGCTAATGTTTGTAACTTGGGTCGATTGTGGAGGTTTCTCACGCATGTTCACCTTAGTGTGGCAGAGGGAAACTAAATAGGAGTTTATTTTGACATATTGTGTTTAAAGTGCCTACTACATACCCAGGTATAAAAGCGTCCAGTGGGTAGTTGCATTTATAGGTCTGAGACTCAGAAGGAAACAGTGCTGCAATTAAAGATGCAAAGATTCTCATAATTTAAGCCAGTGGTCTCTAAAATGAGGCATGCAAATACTCTATTGAAGGTGTTACAGTGAAAGTGTTTGAATTTTATTTACTTTTCTACTTCTTTCAAAATGTTTTAAATTTTTGTATGTCTTATAATGTATAAAACATTTTAGAACAGTAATACATATGCATAATTTATAAATAAATAAATATGTATATATGAGAATGTGCTCAAAATATTTTTGGAGATTACTAATTTGAATTGAGTAGTCACTTCTGAACATTTTACTTTACAGTAATAACCTGGAGAACTTTTTAAAAAATACATATTTCTGGACTCTATCTCCAGAGACCCTATTATTAAATGTGTAGCAAGAAATTTGAAAAAAATCCATCTTTTAATTTAATGCCTCAAGTGATTCTGCTAATCGACCAAGTTTGAGAACCACACATTAAAACCATAGAAAATATGTACAGTATAAAAAGAGAAGGTAAGGAGAAGATAGACAGGCGTGAATGACACTCTGCTAATTCTAAAAGTTCCAACTAGTTAATACATTTTTATATTAATCTAATAGAATGGCCATAGTCAATATTGAATTGATTATTTCCACTAAGCTAAAATTAACATTAAAAATTCAAAAGTCTGTTTTAATGTTATATACTCCATTTTTAACACAGATTTCTCTCCAAGTCTATGCAGGTTATATACAACATTTTTTGACTAGCCAAATACATAGATAGACTTTTTTCCCTAAGCATGTAAAATTCTACATTGCCTAGAACCACCAAAATATTAAACTGCAAAGGCTAAGGAAAAAAGGACCTATGATTTAAAGCCTATTTTCCATTTTGAAATAAAGAGATTGCTGACAACATCTAAAATTTGCCCTCCGTGAATTAAAATTTTAGAGAAGGATGAAAATGTAATGTGAATGCCTGAAAGGATCATATAATTAAAAACTTTGGAGGACTATTATAGACAATTGTGTCCCCTCAACAAACTCATTTGTTAAAGCCCTTATTGCCACTACCTCTAAATGTGATTGTATTTGGAGATAGGGCCTTTGAAGAGATGATTAAACTTAAATGAGGCCATTAAGGTAGGCCCTAATCCAATCTGACTGTTGTCCTTATAAGAAGGGGAAATTTGGAAACACAAAGAGACACCAAGGATGCACATGCAGAGAGAAGAAAAGACTATGTGAGGCCACAGTGAGAAGGTGGCCATCTGCATGCCAAGGAGAGAGGCCTTACTTACAAGAAACCAAACCTTCCAACACCTTGATCTTGGACTTCTAGCCTCCAGAACTGCGAGAAAATAAGTTTCCCTTGTTTAAACCACTCAGAATGTGGTATTTTGTTATGACAGCCCTAGAAAACTAATGCAAGGACAGTAAGCCACTTATGCAACTTTATTGTTGCTGGGCAGAGTGGGGTGGAGTGGGGAGAGCTGTTCTGTGCAGTGTACCATGTTTAGCAACGACCCTGGTCTAGATGCCAGTAGCACTACCAGCACCAGCACCACCCTCTCAAGTTGTAACAATTACAGATGGCTTCAAACATTACCAAGTATCCCCTAGGAGACAAAATCACCCTGAATTGCAGACCACTACACTAGTTAGCCCTTCTCTCTTTTCCTCCTCCCATGCAATAGGGACAGTTTGGAATGGGGTTTCTGAGCCCAAGTTGAGTGAGGAGGTGTCCACATGAGAAGCAGCCTAGCATGGGATATTGGAGGCCAAGTGGGGTTAGGAGGGCAGCCACAAGGGATGATGTCAGAGCTCAAGTGAGGTTAAGAGTGTGTACAGACATGAGGGCAGCCTTGCATGGGGTATTCTGAGCCTGAGCCAGGGTGAAAAGGATGTCTGTATTGGAGAGGCAGGGGCAATCTTCTCCAGCCCAAAATAGAGTGTTCTTCATTGATATTATATGACTGAAGACCCGTATAGGGTTGTTTCCCATTGTTAGAGTTTGGTCCCTATGGAGGTTACTAACTTGGTAATTTAATATCTGTTACAATGTATAATTAGGAATTTGTTGGCTGATGACTCTATATTATTTAGAATTGTTTTAATGGTGGCAGTAGCTAGACCAACAGCATAGCTCACAGCTATCTGATGTACACCTGCTAACATCTAGCAAGTACTTCAACCATAAAAATAATCTCATCTTTATAGCTGACTCTTACAAACATAATATTAAGGCAAAGAAGCCAAATAAAAGAGTAAATACTATATAATGATTCCATTATACAAATTATTAAAAAGCGAAATTAATCTGTTAGAATTTTGTTTACCTTGGTGAGGGTTGAGGTAGCACCTGGCAGAGAGATATGAGAAGGGAGCTTCTGACATGTTAATAATGTTCCCTTTCTTACAATGTAGAGGCCTGACCACTGCACTGTACATCTGAAGCTGCTGTTGAATAATATTATATGTCAACTATAATTTAATACATATATAGTTATGGGATGTGGAGTATAGTGTGGGAATGGAGTCAATGGAATTGTAATAGATATGTATGATATTGGGGGTGGGGGGGCAGCGGATGGGGTGAAAAGAATAACTATTGCATTGTTTTATACACCTGAAACTAATAATATATATGTATATGTACACATATATGTGTGTGTATATATATATTATATATATTATATATTATATATTATATATATATATATATATTTCAAAAAAAGAAAGAACAGTTTAATACCCCCAAAATGGGAAGGACACAATATCAGAATAAAAGAATCATTAAAAGCTCTGTTATTCAAAACTTTTTTACTGTAAATCAAAGTATAAATAAATTTCACATCATGCCCCAACACACACATACACTGAAACAAAAGTTAAACAAAATGTATTTACCATTATTGTATGTGATGCCCTGATGTTTTCTACTATTTTATTTCTTTAAAAAATGGTCTCAACTCACAGGTTACCCCCTACAGTTTGAAAAACACTGTTCTCTGGGTGATGAGCACACAATGTGATATATAGATTATAGAAATGTACACTTGAAACCTATGTAATTTTACTCACCATTGTCACCCCCAATAAATTTAATTTTAAAAAAATAATAAGGTTCCCTTTCTTGATCTGGGTATAGTTAATAGTTAACTTGTAAAAAGCCATTGAGCTGTATGCATGTGATTTGTGCTCTTTTCTGTATGTGTCATTCTTCAACAAAATGTTCACCCCAAAAAGTCCCTTGTTCTTTTATTCTTGGAAACTAGTCAAATTCTTTCCTCTGAATCAGATAATTATCAGAAAATAGAGTGTTAACGGCTTACACACCCTGCAGCATAAACCAATTTAACAGATTGGCAAGCACTGCTCAAACAGAGGAACACCCAGTTTGGAGCACTAATGAAAGTGCTCTGTCTACCAAACTTGCTATCCAGTGGGATAATGCAGAATGAGATATCTTGTTCAGCAGCATTCAGCATCCCTTCATTGGAATCATACTTTGTGATAGGTTCTCTTACCTTTTAGAAATTTCGCACCTTTATCCAAGGTTCCTATAGAAATGAGGAGGCCTGAACAGTTAGAATACAGTAAGATAAACACTGATAGATATGTGTAGAATTAACTCAGTGGAGTCACAGAGAAGCGAAGTTGACAAAAGGCTTCCTAAAGGAGATAAGTATAAAGTTCGCTAAATTAAAAAAATGGGAAGAGCCTCCCGGATAGAAGGACCAGCACATGCAGGACACAGAAGTACAACTTCAGGGAACTGTCCTTGTTGACATGGAAAGCACAGGGACCATCAGCGTTACATTAGGTATCCCCTGAGCCTGCTCTAGTGTCTGGTTCATGGTAGACATCCAGATATTAGTTAGGTGAATAAATATCTAAAAGTAGCATCAGGTATGTGAAGAGGCCGGTCAAGGAAAGATCCTAAAGAGTGCAGAGTTTATCTGGAAGGCAGTGAGGAGCCATAAAAGAATTTAAGTATTAGGATAACATGGTTTGTGGTATTTTAGAAAGGTTCTCTGACAACTCTAGAAAAGATAGATTGTCTATAAAGAAGATAGAGTACTGTGTATGTGTATGCATGTACTTTTACATACACATGCCTGTGAGTAGGCATGTGGTAATGGTGGCGAGAATGTCACAGAGTTGAAACTAGGGATACTAAGTTTAGATAGGAAGTTTCTGAAATAAAACAGGTAGAAATGATAAGAGTGTGAACTCAAGTATTGACTGTACGTAGGCCTGATGAGTTAAGAGATGAATTTGAGGGTGATTTAGGGGATACAATAAACAGTACTTAGTGCCTAGTAACTGTTGTAAGAAGCATTTGAGGAGGAGGCTTCTTGGTTGGCTCCCAGATTTCTGTCTTGAGTGGCTGGTTGAATACTGTCAGCATACCATATTCTCTATGATAGAGGATACAGGTGGAGTAGCAGGTTTGTGTACTGTTTTCTTTTGTTTTCTGCCAGAACCTAGTGTGTTCCATAGCTATTTATGATTCTATTAACTGGTGTTTAATTGGCAGTTGAATATTTGGGTCTGGAGTTCAAGACAGAGGCCTGAACCAGAAAGATGTAGTACTTAACAGGATATTGGTAGAATTGAACACTTAGGTAAAGCTCCCAAAACATCTATCGAAAGAATATATGTTTAGATTAGGCTCAAAAAAAGGAAAGAGTTAGGAGTGCAGATGTGTGCTATAAACTTGTTTTACTGTTTTTAACTCTACTTTTTACTTACATGACATGGGGAGGCATGGTTAGTTCTGGTTTGTAAGTCTCATATTAGACTGGCAATATCAAATTTCCCAAATTATTTATTTTAAAAATCCAGCACAACTAAATAGCCTGTATTTCTTGGGATGAGGGTTAAAAGGGGACTTTTCCTATTTAAGAATAGAGGTTACATTGTGTAATAGGAAGAGCTTGAATGAACTTTGGAGTCAAACTTTGGTTGGAATCTTGGTTCTCATATTACTTAGCTGGGTGTCCTTGGGCAAGTTGCTTAGTTTCACCAAGACTCAGCTTACTCATTTGTAAAACTGGGATAATTATAGCTATCTTTTAAGATTACTGTTAAGATTAAATGAGATGAGCCTTGGGTCTGGAAGATAATGGCAACTGTCCAAATCTAAAGCTTTCTATGCATTCTCCCAGAAAGCCATAAGACCAAAAAGGACCCTACACACATTCACACACAATCCATACATAACTCACACTTTCAGCATTACCACAAGATAGACAATACTATGAATTTTAAATTACCTGTATGTAAAGAAACAACAAATTACAACAGCTCTATTGCTGTTACAAACCTCTGAGTCTGGAGAGTGGGGCAAGGAGAGGCTTAAGAGCTAGTGAAAAAAGAAAGAGACAATCAAAGGTTAAAATGAAGTACAAACAAAATCACCCTCAGAAGGAAAACTTCCCCCACACAATTGGCGAAATACCCGCACATGGGACTTAGTGATTCATAGCACTAGCCCGGGGGAAGGTATGTGAAAGTGCGAGGAACCAGAAGTAACAGCAGCAGAGAAGCAGTGCTCCTGGGAGAGAAGGTAGAGAAAGAATGGTGCCCCCTGGTACCATGGCAGTGAAAGGAAAGAAGAAAGGAGAAAATTTAGAGTCTTAGAGAAATGAAAGAGAAACAAGGCACCCAACCCTGTCCCCACCCACCTACCACCACTGCTATCACAACATCATCCATTAAAGCAGCAGCTCTGCAAAAGCAGACACTGTTGAACTAACAACTGTATCTATGAAATGCTCAGGAATAGAAATAAGTGAAATGACATACAAAGCTACTTTAAGAGGAATACAGAATTCTTCCCCCAAAGCAAACATGAAACAAAGGAAAATAATGTATTATAACACTCCAACTAAATAAAATACCCTCAAACTTGAGGACATACTAATAGGAGCATTGATGTAAGGGGAATTCATGAAAAGAAGGAAAACAACCAAAAGAATGAAAATGAGATGCAGAAAGAAGTAAAAAAGCTTTAGAGACAAAGCGGTAGAAATGCAATACAGGCAAAGGAAGACCCAACATACTTGTAATAGAGTTCCTGAAAAAGTAAAAGAAATCAGTGCAACAGAACTACTTATTAAATCATAATCCAAGGGAAACTTTTCAGAAATTAGTGAAAAACTGTAATCTACGTATTAAAAGGGCCTACCTTGGATAGATTGTTCTAGAACAATGAACTCTGACTCATAAACTGTTAGATTTTAAAGACTATTAAAACTAGTAAATTCGGGCCAGCCAAGTGGCTCAGTTGGTTAAGAGTTAGCTTAAGAGCACAAGCTCTGAGCAACAGGGCCATCGGTTCAATTCCCACATGGGCCACTGAGCTGCACCCGAGCTGAGCTGTTGCTGAGCTGCCAACAGGTGGCAGGATGGCGCAGCTGGTGTAACAACAAGATTACCTGTTTGATGGTGGCTATGCTCGCCCACAACTAAAACTAAACCTGGCACCTTGAGCTGAGCTGCTGCCCAGATGGCTCAGTGGATAGAGCACGTGCTCTTAACAACAAGGCTGCTATGCTAGTTCGTATCAACAAGGCTACTAGTGCAACTCCCACATGGGATGGTGGCTACACCCACCAGCAACTAAGATTGAACACATCACCTTGAGCTTAGAGACCACGAGCTGCTGATGGGCAGCCAGATGGCGACTGGTGCCCTCCACAACTAAGATTGAAGAACAACAACTTGGCCAGTCCCCCTCCCCGATTCCCCAACACTGTTCCCCTCCCCCAATTCCCCAATTTAAAAAAAAAAACTATTAAATTCAAAGACAAATTTTTTTCTGGACTTCCTAAGGGGGAAAAAATGTATTACTAACAAAAAGATAGCTATACATCATACTTCTCAAGAATAATATACAAAGAAAGGCTACATACAGTACAGCAGCATTTTTAAAAACAAGGAAACAAAGTTCAAGCTAGCCAACCTGTCCTTCAAGTACCAGGGTTATAGATAAACAGTTTTGAACATAAAGAACTTAGGAAATATTTAATATATTTGTAGATCCAAGACTAAAACAGTAGTGTAGACATAGGTATGATTGTTATATGTTCTGATAAAATAGAAAAAATGAAACTAAAAATAAGTGAGTGAAGAGAGAAAGGGAAAAATAGAATAACACCGTTCCTTATTGTATAAATAATAAGTGGGAGTTATTGGATACCACTTAAAATGTACAGACAAGATGGCAAAAGGTTAAGTAAGCAAAAAAGATTTAGAAAACTAAAATATGCATACAAACACACCAAAACACGTGCGCAAAGGTAACCACTAAACCAAAAACAAATTTTTCTGGACACCAAAAGAAGGTTTTAAAAAGGCAAAAATACCAACTAGAGAAAGAAAAAGGGTAAGTATGAATAATAAAAATGGTAATTTTAGAATACAGAGTTCTAACATATAAATCATATCAATAAACTTAAATGGGCTTACATCACCTATTAAAAGAAAAAGATTTTCACATGGTTCCATAAAGAAAAACCCAATTCTATGCTATATGAGGTGTGACACTTAAGTTCGCGAACTGGCCACCGTGCCCTTACATTGGCAGCACTGTACAAACAGCTCGGTAAGGTTTCATACCTTGGTATATCAGTGTCTCACCCAGCTGTGTTCATGTCAACGTGTGGCGGTGTCTTGCTGAGTGGTGTTCATTATTGTTGTTGCGTGTTTTTGTGTGCTGTCACGAGAAAGTCTGAGCTTGAATTAGGGCAACGAACAAACATTAAATTTCTTGTTAAACTTGGCAAGAGTGGAAGTGAAATCAAGGACGTGTTAGTCCAAGTTTATGGGGATAATGCCATGAAGAAAACGGCGATGTACAAATGGATTAAACATTTTTCTGAGGGGCGAGAACGTGTCACTGATGAAGAAAGGTGAGGGCGGACAGCAATGAGCAGAACTGACAAAAACATTGCAAAAATTCATCAAATTATGAGTCAGAATTGTCAGCTGACTGTGAGAAGCATAGCAGATCAAGTAAACATCGGTAGAGAAATAGGAAAATCTTAACTGAAAATCTTGGCATGAGAAAGGTGTGTGCAAAAATGCTCCCGAAGGAGCTCAGGGATGCACAAAAGCACAGGAGAGTTGAAGTTTGCCAAGACCTTTTGGAGAGGCAAGCCGATGTTTTGGGCTGTGTTATCACTGGTGATGAAACATGGGTGTACCAATAGAACCCTGAAGCAAAGCATCAAAATATACAATGGCAGTCAGCCAATTCTCCACCACCAAAAAAGTTCCATCAGTCTAAATCAAAAGTCAAAACAATGTTGCTAACCATTTTTCATATCAGAGGCTTGTTCATTATGAATTTGTACCAACTGGACAAATACTTAACCAAGTTTACTATTTGGAAGTGCTGAGAAGGCTGTGTGAAAAAGTTAGACCTGAAATTTTCATCAACAATTCATGGCTCTTGCATCATGACAATGCACCAGTTCACACGGCACTGTGAGGGAGTTTTTAGCAAGTCAAAAAATAACTGTATTGGAACTCCCTCCCTACTCACCTGATATGGCCCCCAGTGACTTCTTTCTTTACCCAAAGATAAAGGAAATACTGAAAGAAGACATTTTGATAACATTCATGACATCAAGGGTAATACAACAACAGCTCTGATGGTCATTCCAGAAAAAGAATTCCAAAATTGCTTTGAAGGATAAACTATGCACTGTGGTTGGTGCATAGCTTCCCAAGGGGAGTACTTCAAAGGTGACTGTAGTGATATTCAGCAATGAGGTATGTTGCACTTTTTCTAGGATGAGTTCGCAAACTTAATTGTCAGAGCGCGTATGCGGTAGACACATCTAAAGCACGGTGATTCTAAAGGTTAAAAATAAAGGGACATTCAAAAACATCAAACAGAAACGATAAGAAAGCAAGGGTTGCAACTTCAATAGACAAAAAAGAACCTAGACAAAAAAAAAATCATTAAACACAACAAACTATACTTTTTAATGTTAAAAGCCGTAATTCACATTGAAGTTATAACATTTTTGAGTAAGTACCAAATAACACAGCAAACACCTAAATATAGCAGAATTGCTGTAGAGAATGCAGTTGACCCTTGAACCACTTAGGGGTTAGGGGTGTTGACCCCCTGCATAGTCGAAAATCTGTGTATAACTTGTGACTCCTAAAAATTACTAATAGTCTACTGTTGATCAGGAGCCTTCCCAATAACATAATCAGTTAACACATATTTTGTGTCATGTGTATTATATACTGTGTTCTTACAATAAAGTAAGCTGGAGAAACAAAAACGTTAAGAAAATCATAAGGAAAAATACATTTACAGTATTTATTGAAAAAAATCCACATAGGGGCCCACGCAGTTCAAACCCATGTTGTTCAAGAGTCAACAGTATAGGATAATGCAAGAAGAAATAGAAACACATAAATGAATTTTTATTATATCACAGTACAAGTCTGGTACAACAAGATGTTTCAGGACCATCTAGTAAATTTCCTGTCCCAAAATTCTTGGTTCTTTTAGTGGGAAATAATAGAGATCACAATCTTTATGTCTGGAATGCTCAATTATACTGAGTTGGTCTTTGTGTCTAGACCTCATTAGTGGACACAACTTAGGACATTTTTAAAAGAGAAAATGCATGATTATTAGTTCATGCGGACATTTCTAATTGAAATTTAAAATTATACAGTTTTTATTTCTTTCATTTTTATATTTGTATCTCTTTTTCTTGTGCTTAATATCTAGGTTCTTAATGATATTAACAAAATTATTATAGTCACCTACAGTTTCAAAATTACACTACCAGTATTATTATAATTATAACAACATAGGTACTACAAAAGGTTGAAGCTATGTTTGCAATTTCTTTTCTCCATAGGCTATATTCTAATATGTATGTACAAATTACTGTGTTTTAAATCCACTTGAAATAATATCTCTATATGTGTTTAAACCAATTCTGTACATAATTAAGTTCATTTGTTTCATTTTGCTTTGTATTTTTAGGGCTTCGTTATTTCCATTTTATTTTTGCTTTATTTAAAAAAGTTTTTTAAAGGATTCAAGGTAGCTTAGCTGACAGTTTTTTAGATAGATAGATAGATAGATAGATAGATAGATAGATAGATAGATAGCAACTAAAATTCTTAGGCTTAAAGGAACAGTGTTTAATCAAAGAAATGTTTAATCATTCAATAACATTTTTCTCATTTTTTTTTAAATGGGTAAGGTATTTACTATAATTAAATGTTTCAGTTATTCTTAGTATACTAACTAGGAGCCTATAACCTCCAAGGCAGCCCTGAAAAGTGCAACACCCTAATACCACACTCTATTACTAAACTATTTCAGGGAGTTTGTATTAATATTTTCTTACACATTGAAACTATCAGCAGAGTCTTGCATGAAACTTGTGTTAACCCCTTAGCCTACTAATTTTGGTTACTCAAAGCCTCAGTTATATAGATAATTGTTCATCTACCTTTATAATGCCAAAATAATTGTGTAATATTTAATACAAGTAAAATTATATGCTGAAAAAAAATATATTCTGTGGCTTAAGTCTGAAATTTAAAACCTTAGTCTATTGAGTTGTGAAAGCCTGTTTTTGCCACAGTAATAGCAAAATATAAAATTGTAGTTACTGGTTTCTTTCTGGGAGGTTGGATCCTAAAATGTATATTTCTGTGATTTCTCTTTTTAGAGGCCGATAAAATACCAGTAATGCGTGGACAGTGGTTTATTGATGGTACTTGGCAGCCTCTAGAAGAAGAAGAAAGTAATTTAATTGAGCAAGAACATCTCAGGAGTTTTAGAGGTCAGCAGATGCAGGAAAGTTTTGATATTGAAGTATCGAAATCCATAGATGGAAAAGAAGGTAAGATCAATTAATACATTTAATATGTTATGTAAACAAAGTAAGTTATTGATAAAGTTTAGAGTGGTTCCTAAGTTTGACATAGTAATTTAAGAGTGTTAGAATTTATAAAATTTCTCATTATTTTAAACATTTTATAATTATTTTAAAATTTAAAATTTCTATGAATTTCTGAATTATCTCAGTTTTTATTTTACTTTATGTATGTTCAATGGCATGACACTAACATGATTTACTATAAATGACAAATTGTTATAATGCACTCTCTGAATTTGTCCTTTTCAGTAGTTTTTAGTTATCAAAGAAAATTGAACTTACAAAAAAGTCCCTTGTTTATATCAAAAGAGCACTTTTGTAATATTTTAAGGTTGGTTCTTTTCCTGACGTTTAAGGAAAAAACTTTAATTTTCCTGTGTAAGTATCTCTTAGATGTCCTATGTTGGTAACCATATCAACTTTTAATTTTATAATAAGCAATCTCCTTATATTTTATTTAGCATTTGAATATGCTTGCAGTAGTTTAAAATATTTATATAATACCTAAGATTACTATGTTTTGTTATGTGTCTGATCTTGAGTAAAATTAAAAATGTGTGGTAAAGTTAAAAATACTTCTATTGTTCCATTTACTGCAGGCAGTGGGATCAACTATTCTGGTGAGTATAACAGCAAAGGTGGATTAGAATTTGTAGATTTCTCTAAATTTTTTTTCTAAAAGCGTTTCTTCATCCATGCTTGCCTTTATTTGGGAGGTTTCTTGGCAAGCCCTATTAAATCTAGTGAATTAAGTCATTTTTCTTCCCCCCATCTCTAAAGCAGAAAAACTCCCATCAAGTAATTCACAGAATGCAGCTTGGAAGAAATGAATTATTTGGTTGAAAGTAATTGTTTATATAACATAATTAATGGCAAAACAATAAAGTTTAAATTGTCTTATTTTTTTCTTATTGTTAGTAACATGCCAAGTCTTTTCTCACTCCTACTCTATTTTCTTTCATTTCTCTCTGAACACACACACGCGTGTGTGTGTACATGCAGAAGGAAACTGTATAGCTTAGCCTATACCAAATTAAAATATCTTTTGTATGTAGTTGCTTAAAAATCTGTATAACTGAGGAACATTGTCGCTTCTGAATAAATTGGCAGTTAAACTAACAAATGTATATAATAATAGTTGTCTATTATGTGCTAGATACCATACTGTAGGAATTTAAAATATCTCATTTTTCTAATCTGTAGTCAAATATGTCCTTATTTCAGTACAAAATTCAAGCTCAAGGTTCTTACATATCAATATGTAAAGAGCAGTTCAGTATCTACAGAACAGAGCTGTATCTCCATTCCTACAGATTGCCATAGAGACAAGACTTAGTTATGGCACAACTAGTAAATTTTATGTATCTGTGATCTTTTTTTCGTGCCTGAAGTATTTTGTAACCTCTCATCACCACTACCAAAGTGAACACAGAAGCCTACTTCATAGTAATTAAAGGACTTAACTTTGTATCATAATTTTACTGCTATTGGAGAAGGCTGAATTCTGGGCTTTTTCCTTTCTATTAATTCTCCTTAAGTCTTGCCTCAAAAATGGCACTTCACCTTAACAAACCCAGTTTACCCAGCTAATTCTTTACTATTAATACATTGGGGTAGGGAGACCCAAGATCTTTGAGGAGAGAAAGGAAGAGTATGAATAATAAAAATATAAGTAGATTGTTTCCCCTTCTCATACTCTGTTCATAACCTTTTTTTCCACTTGCTACTTCATCCTGTGGAAGTTAATCGTCCCCTCTGTTTCTTCTCTAGGTCCCACTTATTTGTAATTTGGTTTCTATTACAACAAAAACTGGAATTTCATGTGTCCTCTTTATTTCTACTCCCTACTAAAATGTTAAATGTAGCAAGATACTTCAAATTATCCTAATTTTCTTCAAAGTGCCCTAATTTTATGAGCCACTTATTTAAATTACATAAATCTGATAAATAACATGGTTTATTTGTGTGTGAGTACATTTTTATTATGTCTTTGAGCGTGTGTGTGTCAACCCTAGGGTATCAATCTAGGATATTATAATAACATTTTTTGCTAGTCTTAAGGATATACACTGAGTGATAAAATTCTAGTTAGTAATAACAGAAAATGGTTAAACTGTTAAAATACTTTTGCATTGTAATCTTTCAAAATGATGAATCTTTGAGGTTCATTGGAAGAAAACTTTACTTTTTTAAATATGCTATGGCATATAGGTAAAAGCATTAGCATGTTTTGTTATTAACAAAAATTATGCATCCAATTCAGTATGTATACTGTTGTCATAAATTCCAACCATTTTATTTGTTATTCAGTATTATGTAAAACATACATTTACGTGTTAAGATGTAACATTTGATTTTAAAGATTATGGGAAATTTGTTAGGTAGTACATTTGAAAATTATCACTGGTGTTAAAGAACATCTGCTACCCAAAAAGCTACCATCATTGGAAAAGTAACCCAAATTTACCACAACTACAAAGAATATTACAGTCTTCTGATTATTTTGCTTCTTACCTCCAAACTTCTGAAATTTCATATTTCATTAATTTGAGGGGGGGAAATACTTTTTCCACCTAAATTTTCTCATGTACATATGACAAAACCTTGACTCTTCATATTATTGGGAGATTTTGAATGCTTTCATGTGCAGCTAGTACTGCACTACAGGTACTTTTGTGAAAAAAATAGACAAGGTTTCTATCCTCAAGGAGTTTTAAACCTATTGGGGAAGACAGAGCCTACAGAGTTACAAAGAGTCAGTATCAATACAAAATAACACAGTAGACTGTGAAAATTACACATTCTGAAGGGAGATTGGAATAAAGGGAGTTGGTGATTACAGTACAGTGAAGATTTTCTGGAAAAATCCCATTTAATAATTAAAAACATTTTAAAATATTATATTTAGGAACTCTTAGTAAGTGCTCTGGAAAAAGCGTTCTTGCCTTGAAGAACATTAAAATAAAATACTAATTCCTTTACTTTCTGACTTTATCTGTGTTTTCATTAGAGTAGCTGTTGCCACAAGTAAATTGAATATATATATATATATATTTCCACTTTATTAATTTTCCTTTATTAATTCAAAGTAAGCATTAAATGAAATAGATTAATAAAAGTTTAGCATAACTTTTTTAGCAATCAAATAAAAATTTGTGATTTAGATACTTTAATCTAAATTTCATTTTCTCTGAGAGTTAAAATAAAAATTAATTCTCTTAACCACCCCACTCCTAGGCTAGGAGACATTTATCTAGTAGCCTAACAAATGAAGTGGAGTTTCACTGGGGATGAATCCTACAAATAAAACCAGCCCTTCAAATAAGTAATTTTGTAAACATTTCAACCTAGTACTAGATTTGTGTTTCATTCATTTTCTAATTTATCCAAGGAGGAATGAGTTAAATAAAACAGTTAAACTAAAAAGGTTAGCCTGCATCTCGCTCTGGCCAAAAAATGCATAATCTCAATCCAATTGTGAGAAAACATCAGATAAACTCAAATTGAGGGACAGCCTACAAAATAACTGACCAGTACTCTTCAAAGTGTCAAGGTCATAGTTAATGGGGGGAATCCTTTCACAATGTATATCATCACCACATATACACTTTAAATACTTTATCATTTTACTTGTCAGTTATACCTTAAGTTGAAAATTTTTTTTAAGTATCAAGGTCATAAAAGACAAGGAAAGATTGAGAACTTTCTCACAGTTTAGAAGAGGCTAAGGAAACATGACAACAAAATGCACCATGGTACCCTGGATTGGATCCTAGAACAAAAAAGGACATTAGTAAGATAACTGGAGAAATCTGAATAAAGTCTATATTTTAGTTGATAGTATTGTACCAATGTTAATTTCTTAGTTTTGACAATTGTACTATAGTTATGCTAACATTAGAGGAAGCTGATTGAAGGGTATATGATAACTCTACTATTTTTGCAACTTTTCTGTAAGTCTAAATTTATTCCATAATAAAAAGGTTTTGTTTAAAAAAAAAAACAGTAGAGGAATTAAAAAAGGAAAAAAATATTTAATTAATCCAAAAGAAACCAGGGAAGAAGAAACAAGAAACAAAACATAGATGGGACAAAGAGAAAATAAATGGGAAATGGTAGACCTAAATACATCCATATCAATAACTACGGTGAATACATTAAAGTGAACTAACCTCCCATTAAAAGGCAGAGATTGACAGATTAGTTAGGAAAGTAGGACCTCACTATATGCTGTCTACAGCAGTCACACTATCAGTGTAATGTCATAGATGGGTTGAAAGTTAAAATTTGACTTTTTACTGTTCAAGCTAATTTGGAGTGCTAGGGACAGCACAGGTGTTGGTAGATCTGTAAGGATTTACATTTAGCCATTTGGCATTTCAAGTATGTATTCTTGTTACTGTTGCTGAATAAGGATATCCCAAACTCAGTATAGAACTTCAAAAGTCAAAAAAACTGGGACAGGAGAGAAGAGGGGAGGAGAGTTAAAGGATTGCTATCTTCTAGCTTTTAGTTATTATTTCATTTTTATATAAATTTATCTCACTTGATTTCTCTGAGATCCAAGAAAATTGCCAGTTTTCTCATTATGGTTGCAGGTTTGAGATGTGCAAGCCTACTTCCCCTGAAGTTGAGGTTATCCGAGTTGCCAGCTAGTTTATAAAGGGAAAAATTATTGAGTTGTTCCATTCTAGAGATTAGTATGTTATTAGCAACCCCCCTTTTCCCTTTTTTGATACTCTGTTGCTTTCAGAATTATAGATTGAAGAAAATTTCTTTAAGAGATGAGTTATAGTAAGGAAACTTAATGGAAATACTATATTTTAATGTTAAATCTTTTTCATTGCTGTGTAATACTAATATATAAAAGAAAATTGTATTAAATGTTAGCATCTAATAAGTAAGCATTTTCAGTTGTATTTTGAGTTTATGCATACTTTTTGCTAACACTACATAAGAATTCCTAACTAAAACTTCCTTTTAAAAAAAGAGAAAAGGGATGCTTTCTGGGACTTGAGTTTCTTTTAACAGTGATCCCTGTTTGGATTGATAGTTAAACCCTTTCTATCGCTACTACACTTACGGTAGGACACCTAATTCTGTATTTTGGGTCAAAAAAAAAACTAAGTTCTCTAGCTATGCATGCTAACAGGATGTTGTAACATAGAGCAAATGACTTTAGGTGAAAACAAGAATTAAATTTGAGGAGAAGGTAAAGAACTATGTCTAATTTTGTGAAAATGTTTCAAATAAATGTACTTCTCTGTTTTTAGTATATGGGGGTTTTAGTTTTTTTAAAAACAAAACAAAACAAAAAAACTAAATTATACTATTCCTTTAGAAAGGAAAGTCGGTTTTATATCTTGACGACTAGCTTTCTGAAAGCATTTGCATAATTTTAAAGTCTGGTCAGATGGTCCATGTGTTTCACATTAGTTCTCTTTTAGCAAATATGGAATTGGTTCATGTTAGTTTATTAGTGCATTTAGAAAATCTAGGTTTTGTTTCTTTGAGTAGTAAGTCTTAAATTTATGTCAGTTTGAGGTACTTGGATATGTTAGCTTTTTCCTAATGAAATTTTGTTTAAAAATGTTTACTGTAAGTGATCCATCTGTTCCTCAGTAACTGACCAGAAGGCACATGAACGAAGAAACATTTTCAGTGAAGAGAGTTGTTTCAGTTGTCATTTTTCACCCCTCTGTGACATTGAAATGTTTGTATAATCTTCATGTTACAACCCAGTTTTTAATCCTAGTCTATGCTAGTCTTTTGTAGCCATATAGTTATATGTAGTTATTAAGTGCCTTGTAAGCATCTCTGTTACCTTTATTGCACAAATCTTTAAATATATGCCATCTGTATATACAACAGATCTTTATGTCTGGTATTCTACAACAGGAATTAAATATTTTCATATCGAGCAGTATTTAACCTTTGAATGTCACATTAATGTGGAAGGGAGTGAGGATGAAAATCAAATGTATGAGAACATAAATATGAACTAAATCCTGAAGGTTCTGTGGTTCACTAACTGAACTGGTAAGGAACTGATTTGTAAGGTTCAGTTCAACTGGACATTAAAATAATTGCTTACTTAAAATATATAGACATTAATTGACATATAACTAGCAATATTTGACACTGGAAATGTTGACTTAAGGTTATCTACTGATTTGCCAAATATCAAGCCTATGTCCAGCTTTACTCTGTGTTGTCTGTTTCATGCTTACAGGATACCACAGCATATATTTTTATTAATGACCCTTTTTTTTCATTATTCTATCACTAATAAATCTTTCATTATTTTATCATTAATAAATCAGTTAAAAGCATAGCTTCCAATTTTATTTTAAAGTTTAATTTTTAAAAGTCGTTTAACAACTTGAAGCAAGCTATGAAAGGTGATTCTGTTTCTGTGGGAAGGCTCCATTATACTTCAATAGTGGAAAGCATGTGGTGGA
Organism: Hipposideros armiger; assembly: GCF_001890085.2. NCBI lineage: Eukaryota > Metazoa > Chordata > Mammalia > Chiroptera > Hipposideridae > Hipposideros > Hipposideros armiger. The sequence continues at coordinate 7,877,668 of NW_017731355.1, forward strand.
ATGTATACTGTGATATCTTCTCGTGAAAGCTGCATTGGGTATTTACAGTGTTACTTATTGCAGTCTCTTTGCACATCAGCTGTTGGCTATGTCATAGTCACAAATTTGGTGAGAGTAAATAACCTTAGCATTGTAAAGATGGGGTTTATAAATCCCATGCGCATACAAAAATGCCATGTTCTATTTTTTAATTCTATCTGTGCAAAGACATTTAAAATGGTGATTGCACACTTGTCTTTAACTGATAAATTTAGATGTCATTTGCCTTTTTTCAGTAAAAGCTGAGCATATATTTGATAAACATTAAACTAATGTTTTGCTTCACTGAGTTTTCATTAGAAATTATATAAATAAAGCATTTAGAATAATGTTTGTCAAATACAGCTCATTTTTTAGAGTTAATAGCACAGAAAGGCAAAACAGCAAACCTCATTTAAAATTTACTTTGAAGCTCAGTTTTTTTGCTTTCTTAGTTGTCTACCACCTCCCTCCCTTCTCCCTCCCTTGTCTGTTCAAATGGAGAGGATATAAGGAGAGTACAGATGCGGCAGGTCTTAAACGAAAGCGTTCCCAAGGTACAGTAATCGTAGTTTACTTCTCCATGTAGTTATATTCCTGGCTTATAGTATTTAGTTGTATTTAGAGCATTCAGTTGTATTTAAAGCATAAATATTATTAGTATTAGTATATAAAGTATGGGACATATCCATTGTTCTATTTTGTTAAGTGTTACTTAATTATAAGTGGTGTAAACATTTGTAAATGACGTGTATAGCCCAGTAATGAGATGTTTGCCAGTATTAAAATGTTTTACTTTAAGACAGTATGTGGATTACTTAAGGAGGAATGAAATTTTGTTGGTCTAACACACTGTGTTCTCTTAATATTTTGATCTTGTAGTTTCAATGTTTTAACCACATATTGCTCAAAACTATTTTAACAAAACTGTGATTTAGAAACATTACATAAAAAAGGCTTAAAATAGTGACTTGGATTGGATATAGAATTAGAAAAGTAAATAATTGTTAAACTTAAGCAAAAGGGTTTTTTTTTTTTAATTTATGAAAAGTTCTTTTATTTTAAAAAACTGAGTTTGTACGTTTTCTTTGGGAACGGAAGATATTGTTTGTTATGTTAATTGCATCTTGGTCTTGTGTTCAATGTTAGTAATATATCCTAGCAGGTAAGTAAAATATAAATGGTTTTTTCATACATTTTTGAAATTACATTTTTAACATAACTAAGAAGTACATTTTCCTGGAAAGGATTTACTTTTCTGAGGAAATAGGTTTTCATAAAAATGTCTTAGGATCTTAGATCTTGACCAGATCTGTATCCTTTCATGTTTAGCTTGAGATTATTTTCAAACCATCTTCAAATCAGAAGAGTTAGACTCTGCCAGTAACTAGCTTTGTGGCAAGTCACTTAATCTCTCTCTGTACCTCTGTGTCTTTATATATAATGGGAGATAATATTTTGCTTAAAGAGGATTTTAAGAAATTAAATCAGGGATAATGATTTGAAGGAGCCTAGTTTTTTCTAAAGATGGGTATGTGAATTAGAGGAAAAGTTTAAGTTTTTTATAATATACAAATTATCAAATTATGAGTTGGTGGACACATTATGACAATTTTCTTGATCTATTGCTCCCAAAAACATTTGTGGTACGTGTGAGGCCCTGTGCTAGGACACTGGTACTAGTGATTCAAAATGATCAAGACATAGTCCCTGCCTCACAGAGCTCATGTGTTCCTGAGGCATATACGTTTGATTTTTTTTTTTTTTGGAGCTCATTTTTACAAACCTACCTCAGTTACAGAAATGCAATAGCCATGCTGACTTCAACATCATAGTAGAAAAAAATGTATTTGATTTCTTATTAAAACATTTTCAACTTTGGATTTCTGTTCTGGTGAGCAATATTCAGTGATAATTGGCTTTAATACCCATTCCAAAAATACCTTATATTAATTATGTGTTAGAGGTTAAAATTATGGTAGTTAAGCCAGTTATTCCATATTGTTCTAAAAAGTTACCATTCCTTATATCATGGTTAATCCTTTATAAAATAAAGGCCCTATCTATTACTTTCTTCACATCAGTATGTGTTTCAATGACATAGTTTTTTATTGAACTGAGTTCAAATATTGATTCATAAATCTATGTATTATAATTTTTCACACAAATGAAGTTTGTCTTGCAGATCTTAAAATTAGTTTTTCCTTTCTGCAACAGCTGTTCATAGTTTCAAGTTGAGTCGAAACCATGTGGACTGGCACAGTGTGGATGAAGTATATCTTTATAGTGATGCAACAACATCTAAAATTGCAAGAACAGTTACCCAAAAACTGGGATTCTCTAAAGGTAATTGTTTAATGTTACTATAGTTTGTCAAAATTTGGGGAATCTGAATTTTTCTTTTGTGTTCAGAATAGACTATTCAAATTCTATTTTTAGTATATTTTAAATATGTATTATATTTAATGACAGTTACTGCCCTATTAAATGAAACAAGGTGATTGAGTTGACATGTATTCATCAGTGAATAATTATATATTTAGAATGATCTGACAAGATTAATAAATATCTTGTATACTTCTAAAAGCATAAAAGCCATCAAACCTGAGATAGTCATGTGAAAATAAAAAATGCAATTGAAACTTGGTATCGAGGATGAAAACTGAAAATTTTCCATTGGATTTAGTGAAATGGAGGTCATTGGTGACTTAGATGGATTGATGAGGCAGAAACCAGATTGGCATGGATTGAAGCTTAAGTACACGGTTAAGAAATGGACATGGCAGGGTTAATAGACAACTCTTTATATAAGTTTGACTAAAAGAAAGAAAGGAAAGAATGGTACTTGGGGAAGACGTAAGATCATTACAAAAAAAAATTTTTTTTTAATTTTGTCAAGTCTGATATAAGTTTTTTTACTGCATTAATTTCTTTGATAACAGATGTGCTTGAATATCTTTTTATATGTTCATTAGTCAGTTGTATTTGTTTTGTGAACTACCTTATATCTTTAGCACATTTTGTTATTTGAGTGATTGTCTTTTCACTTTTTGATTAGTAAGCTCTCTTTGTATACTCGGTAATTAACTTACTATACATCATATTTTGCAAAACTTTTTCCCAGTTTGTCGTCTTTTATTTTTGCCTCATGGTATTATTTTTATAGAGAAGTTTAGCATTTGTATGCATTCAGTTTGTCATTTTCTTTTTCCTTATAGTTTCTAGCTTTGGTGTCATATCTAATTTAGCACTTCATATCAGAGCCAATCAATATACATCATCTTACAAATTTATCCCTTCCCAACCCAGTGAATTTTTCTTTTAATATTTCCTTTTCTTTTTCATTTCTTTCAATATATTGTGAAAATACTGTTTCTAGAATAAATAGTGAATTTAGATTCATAATTTTTCTACAGCATCAAGTAGTGGGACCAGACTTCATAGAGGTTATGTAGAAGAAGCCACATTAGAAGACAAGCCATCACAGACTACTCATATTGTATTTGTTGTACATGGTATTGGGCAGAAGATGGACCAAGGGAGAATTATCAAAAATACGGCCATGTGAGTGTTTTCATGAATAAATACATTCTCCATGTAGTGTAGAATCTAAACTCCGTTCATCCCTATCTTCTTCCATCCTTCCTTTTTTTTTAAAGTCATTTAATAATTACAGCCAAGTGATTTAGTAGACATACCTCCTAGCCTAACCAATATCTACATATGTGACCATTTGAGAACTACACCTTGGGGTGTAGGATTGTGTAAGTTTACTGTAGAAAAGGAAAGTATTTTAAGCAGATGTTGTTTCTGAGTTTGTAACTCAAAATGGGTTCCTCAGTTTCATCACTATTGATGTTTTTGACCAGAAAACTCTTTGTTATGGGTGGCTGATCTCTGCATTATAAGATATTTAGCAGCATCCCTGACCTCTACCCACTAGATGCAAATAGAACCTCTAGTTGTGACAACCCAAAAAATATCTCTAAAAAATTGCCTATGGTTGAGAACCATTAGTCTAAATGCACTTCTTTTCTTTTTGTAAATTCAGATGACAACACCCATACTATTTCCTAATGATTATATCATAATGAAATATATAAGAAATGTGTAACCATCAAAAAAGTGACTGAAATATTAGAAATCTTAAAGTAGGTTTTTTCTTGTATATATTCGTACTTGTTAAAACTGAACATTTGAAAAGATGACACAGAAACTTATAGAATGTATGTGTAACCATTACTGAGTATCTGCTGGGCTTGGGGGTTGGGGGCGACTTTTAGACTCTGAGTATTAAGACAGATCATGCCTTCAAGTATGAAGTTTTAGCTATCATCTTTATTTTCAGTGATGATAAGGGAAGCAGATTTACTTTTTTGGCAACCTAGAATGTATGTAGACTTTTTAAAATGGAAACTTTGGGGATATACAATCAAAATATTACAGTTGACCCTTGAACAACATGGGGGTTAGGGCTCTGACCTCCCTTACAGTTAAAAATCCACATGTAACTACAGTCGGCCCTCCACATACGAAGATTTCCAACTGCCAGCTATTAACCCTTGAACAACACGTTTGAACTACGAGAGTATGTAGGTCAATTGAACTGTGGTCAGTTGAAGAAAAGTCCACATATAAGTGGACCTGAGCAGTTCAAACCCACGTATTTCAAGGGTCAACTGTATTGTATTGTAAATAATTCCTTTTAAAAAATACTAGAAATGGAGAAAGGTAGACTTTTTAGCAAATAGTGTTGGGATAACTAGATAACCATATGGATAAAAATAAAAGTGGGTCCATTTCTCACACTGAGATAAATTTCAATTGGATCACATTTAAATGTAAGAAATGAAACCATACAAGTATTATGGATTTAAAAGGTAGGATTCCTAAAAGGTAGGATTGAGGGGAGTATGAATTCTTCTACACCCTTAAGAATAGAGAAAACTGGGCTGAGTATGACTTGATCAGAAGCAATAAGGAAAAATATTGATAAATATTGTATTGTCTCAAAAAGCCATATGGTAAATAAATAAATAAATAAATAAATAAGAAAAGACAAACAGACAAAACATGTACAACTTATATCACAGGTAAACTGATAATATCTGTAATATATAAAGAAATTCTAAAAGTAAAGGAAGAAATGCCTATCTTATAGAAAAATGGGCTAACATTGTGAACAGCTAGTTCCCAGAAAAGGAAATGCTCAACCATGCATATAAAATATACATTAAAATTACATTAAGCATAGTAATTCTACTCCTAGGTCTGTACCCAAGAGAATTGAAAATATGCATCTACACAAAAACTTGTTACAGAGTATTCATAGTAGCATTATTCTTAATAGCCCCCAAAATGGAAATAATGCCAATGTCCATCAGCTGATGAATGGATAAACAAAAGTGGTATATCCATACAATGGAACATTATTCAAACATAAAAAGCAATGAAATACTGATTCATGGTACAACATGGATGAGCCGTGAAACGTTATGCTAAATGAAAGAAGCCAGACACAAAAGGCCACATGTCCTGTTTGATTCCATTCATATGAATAGGCAGATCCATAGAGACAGAAAGTAGATTCATAGTTGCCAAGGCCTGGGGGAAAGAAATATGGGAATTGCTATGTGTATGGTGTTTCTTTTGGGGCTGATGAAAGTGTTCTGCAATTAGATAGTGGTGATGGTTGTGCAACTCTGTGAATATACTAAAAGCCACTGAATTGTTTAAAAAGAAACAACTAATGAGGTTGTGTCAAAAGGACACAGAAGTCGACTTGAATAGACTGACCCCAAAAAAGGAGACAATTTGAGCATCAGTACGGATTACAGTGGGTTTAAACACCAAATATTTTTAAATCTATGAGTTAGTAATGATGTCAAAAAAATATAAAGCCTACCAACTCAGTATTTTGAAAATTGTTAATAAAAGGGAAGAATTAACCATTTATCTTTCCTTTTCTCAGAAACTGATTGTACCACAAAGCAGGCAAATATCTGATGTGAGGAAGTTTCTCTTTCTAGAAGTATAAGGAGTGATAGCACTTAAGAAGCATCTTTTTGCAACCATAATATCTGATGGATCTAATCAATGATCATCATAACTGCTAGCATCACGAAAAAGAGAGACCAGATGCATATTCCTAGGGAGTAGTAGTAGTCTTGTCAAAACAGTAGAACTTGAATCTGATCAAACCCCTATATGTCACTAGCAGATTACAGGAAATAGAGGACAAAAAACATGTTAAATAGCACCATGGGGAGGTAGTGAGTCATTAAAAATTACAGGATGAAAAAAAATTATAAAGCAAAAAGGAGAGAGGAACTTATAGATTAAAAGACACTTAAGAGACATATCTACCAATTATAATGTGTGGACTGTCTTTGGAGCTCAATTCAAAGCAGTGTAAAAAATATTTTTAATGTTATTATAAACTAACATTTACAATCTAACTGAGGAAAAGGGACTACTGCACTACACAATTGCCAAAATTAAAGAATTATTCATTTTTTGGGTGTAATAGTACTGAATAGGTTATGTTTTTCTTACATTTTAGAAATATATACTAAACTACAGATGAAACAATGTGAGGCCTGGGATCTGCTTTGAAGTATTATGGGGGAAGGGTGCTACTACAAAGGGACCGCATGATGGAGTTGGAGAGGATGCTAGAATTATCCTGTATCTTGACTGTGGTGGTGCTGTCCACGAGATTAGCAGACATTTGGTCCTGTCCAAAAGCCCATGGAGACTTTTAGTCCACACCTGGCCATCTACCTACCCCTGTGTGCCATGACGAGGCACACCTACTGAGGCGAGAAAGGTTATTATTGGCAATACAGCCACAACACAATTACTAAACCTTTTATGTATTAATCCTGTAATCCAAAAGTATAAATAAATGTTATGCACTGTTTAAACCTAGCAACGTTTTTTTAAGTGTGGATATTTTGTACAGGATCAAATATGAAGGACCATTTGGCAGGGACCAAATATGCTTTGAAATGAAGGTGTCCTAGTATTGCACATTATTGCATAGCGTAGTGTCACCTGAAGCACAGTTGGATGAAGTTATAAGCAAGTGGAAGTATTATAATTAAAGAAATGTTATACCATATAAATACATGTGTAAAGTTACTCTGATAAAGTTTTGTTTTTATTATTTTTTTTTTAGGATGAGAGAAGCTGCTAGAAAAATAGAAGAAAAGCATTTTTTCAACCATGCAACACATGTTGAATTTCTGCCTGTTGAGTGGCGGTCGAAACTTACTCTTGATGGAGGTATATTTTGTTTAAAAATTAAGTGATTTATCCAATGGCAACAAAGTGATGCTCATTGGGAACAAAGTGTCTTTAATTCAGTTGTCTTGAGGTATATTAACTCTTCGTTCTAGATTATTTAAAAAATAAAATCCATTGATTTTTAAAATAATTATATTAATTTATGTCGTTTTGGACTACCACAGAGATTTCACAGATAGCACAGTTTTCATGCATGCCCTCTGGATTAGTGGGTGGAAGTACAGGGCATGTGGAGGAAACAAAATGTTTTTTAAAGTTTTTGACAGAAAAGTAACTTGTCAATACTTTTAAAACACTGTTGTCACAATTCCTTATGAGCTTGCATTTTCTTCCTAAAATTTTCCTCCCCTATATTTGGAAGATAAAAGGTCAGGTTTTTTTCTTTTGTTGTTGTTACTGCATTTCCTGGGCTAGTGAGTTATGACCTAGTATAGAGAAAATGTACAATATATTTGTTTAAATCATTTTCGTATCCTTCCTTAAAGAGCTGTTAGCCAAAAGAGGCATTTCTTTACACATAGTTGTATCCTTTCAATATTAAAACCATTAAAATAGAATGTTTAGGTTATTTACATAATCTGGAAAATGAGAGCATTATAGTAGATACAACAGCAGCGGCCATTTGTGGAGCCTTTGCTATGTGCCTGGCACTCTGCAGTTCAGTTTACATGGACTATCTCATTTAACTTTCCCACAAAGCTTTATTGTCTCTATTTTACTGTTAAAGAAACTGAAACTCAGTAAATGGTGAATGTACTAAGAATAGCAAGTAGAGAGAGTCTAGGTTCATGTGACGCCAGAGCCCTTATTCATCACATTGCTGAACTGCCTCCCTGGATGATTTCCAAGGATTCTCCCAAGTCTGATTCTGTCTCTGACTCAGGAATGTCAGTTATAGCTTATAAACCAAAATGACATCAAAAGTTGTAGAGTTAAAAAAAAAAAAACTAGTGACCAAAGAAGACTCCGCAGCAGCAGCAGCTCGTATATAAAGTTTTAGTATAAAAACACTATCTTTTGGCCTTCTCCCATTCACTCAGATACATTTCTTAGGCTGCTCAGGAATGTAGACAACATGGATGAATTTAACATTTAATAAAACCCATGAGTTCATAGTTTTCTGTTAGGTTTATACTACAGTGATACAATCTTCTTGAAAGCATTATACTGAGTGAAAGAAGCTAAAGGAAAAACACCACTGTTTCTCCCTGTTCTCAATACTTCTGACACCAAATGTGGGGAGGTGGGGGGGTTCTCATACAATTAAATTGGGTGTCCTACAATTTAACCCAGATATAATGCAGACAGAGTAAGGGCTCAGTCCCACAAGACTCCCCTGACTTCAGATGCTAGTCGCAAGTCCCAGATTGTCACCTGTAGTTCTGACTGACCAGCTATAAATTGGGGGTCCCATAACAAAATTCAGGGAAACATTTACTTACATTTACTGGTTTAAAGGATATTACAAAGGCTGCAGATGAACAGTCAAACAAAGAGCTGCATAGGGCAGAGTATGAGGAAGGCTGCACAGAGATGTCACATCCTCTCTGAGCACAGCACCCTTCCAGTATGTTCACATATTCACCAACCTAAAAGCTCCCAAACCCTGTTGTTTAGGGTGTCTATACAGGTTCCATTATGTAGGCATGGTTGATTAAATCATTGGCTGTTGGCAGTTTGCCCATTCTCCAGACTCTCTCCCCCTTCCCAAGTGGTCAGGGGGATGACATAGGAAGTTAAACTCTCTAATGACATGGTTGGTGCCTTTGGCAACCAGCTCCATCCTCCCAAGAGCCGCTTCATTAGCAAAACTCAGCTATGATTGAAAGAGGCTTTTTATGAATAATAAAAAAAATACCTCTCACCCCTATCACTTAGGAAATCATAGTTTTAGGAACCTTGTGCCAGAAATCAGGGACAAAGGCCAAATACATGTTTCTTTTTATATCACAGTATCACAGAAGCCAATCTCAAAGGTTATGTAATGTATTCTTCCCTTTATGTGACATTGGAAAAGGCAAAAACTATAGGGACAGAGAACAGATCAGTGGTTGCCAGGGTTTAGGGGAAGGCAAGGATTTGAATTTAGAAGGGTGGCATGCAGGAGTTTTTTAGGGTGATAAAACAGTCTGTATCCTGATCATGGAGCTAGTTATGTAAAATCATATATGCATTAAAACTAAGAGTTTATTTTACTGTTTGTAAATTTAAAAATGACAGAAGGTATTTATCTACAGCAAACACCATCGCGTTCATTGGTATTGAAAGGCTAAAAACATTTCCTTTAAATCAGGAAGAAGCTAAGGGTGTCACTCTTTTAACAAATATTCTACTTGAAGTCTTAGCCAATATAATAAGAAACAGAAATAATAGTTTTAAGGAATGGAAAAAATATTTTTATTTGCAGGTCATATGATTGTTTACACAGAATATCCAAAAGAATCTACAGAAAAATTATTAGAATTAATAAGACAGTTTATCAGGTTGTGAAATATAAGATCTGTATATAAAACTAATTACATTTCTATGTAGCAGCACAATTAGAAATGGCATAAAAAGTAAAAAGTTCCTAGAAGTTAATAAAATATGTATATTTATATTAAAAATAAAAAAATCTGTTAAAGATATTAAATACAACTTAAATATAAAATATAAAGATAGATGCTTTTCTTAGATTGGATGATTCACTATCCGAGAGATATTAATTCTCCCAAATTGATTTATAGTTTCCATGCAACTCCAATCAAAATCCCAATAGAGGTTTTCATGAAACTTGAGAAGCTGATTCTAAAATTGTTATAGAAGAGCAAAGGCCCCCAAATAGCCGAAATACAGAAAAAGAAGAGGAGAGGGCGAGTCATGTTCTTGTAGATAGCTGGGCCTATTATTTAACTTTCATAATTAAGACAGTTTAGAACTGGCACAAGGACAGGCCAGTGTATCAGACTAGAACCTCCCTAAACAGACCTGTGCTTAGTTTGGAAACCTGATACATGACAGAGCTAGCATTGTGGATCATTGGTGAAAGGATGACCTATTCCATAAATGGTGCTTAGTAACTGGTTATCCTGTGGGGGAAAAAGTAAAACCAACCCCTACCTCACATGATATCAAAGACATGATATATGAAAGCCAAGACTTTAAAAACTGTTAGAAAAAATATACAAGAGTATCTTCTTAAGACACAACTTTATAGTTGTTTAAAGTAACATGGATAAATTTGATTAGATTAAAATTAAGTTCTATTTCTCAATAAACTTTATAAAGAGTGAAAGACAAACAAGAAACGGGGAAAAGATGTTGCAACAGAACAACAGATATAACCACCAGAGGTTTAATATCCAGAATAAAGAAGGGGAAACCTAAATGGAGAGAGATGCTAGATGCACACATATATACACACATACATATATCATATTTATACTCGTATGTGTGTGTATATATGTGTATGTTTTATATATAATATATAAATTTTTAAATATATTTTATATAATATATAATGTACATCTCACTAGTAATCAAGGAGATGCAAATTAAAACTACAGTGAAATAGTCACAACCATCAGTTAGGCAAAAATTTAAGAATGTGATAACCAGGTATTGTTGAGGATGTGCAGCAATGAAGAGTCTCACTCTCTGTTAGTGGGAATGTAAACTGGTACAATCACTTTGGAAGACAACTTGACATTATCTTGTAAAGTCAGATGTGCATGTGTCCTCTGACACAGCAGTTTCTCTCCTAGATATATATACCCTAAAGAAACTCTTACACATGTGCACCAGGAAACATGTACAGCTGTTAGTAGTAGTATCGTTTATATTAGCAGAAAACCAGAAACAATGCAAATGTCTTTCAAAGGAAAAGGGATAAATTGTGAAATATATATAGAGTGGGGTACTACTGCACAACAGTGAAAATTAGTAGATTACAGCTATATGCATCAACGTGGGTGAATCTCAGAAGCATAATATTGGAGGTGAAACAAACCATGGACAATAACTCAATTTACATAGTGTTCAGAAACAGAAAATGAAATAAAATATTTAGGCTCTGGCACATAATAAATACTACAGTATTGGCTAAAATTATTAATATGGACATAAGGAAATCTATAAGGAAAAGCAAGAGTGTGATTAACACAGACCTCATTGGTGCTTGCTTCTAGCAGGTGGGGGGCGTGTAATCATTTAGGGATATACAGGCTATAAACATGTTGTGCTACCCATGAATAGACACAATACTCCCTTTAAAATCTTTGAAAAGACTTCTGGTTTTTGCTTGAATCATTGTCTTCCAGTCGTTACTAGATTGTATAAAAGTGGGGAATAAATAAAAATAAAATAATTCAAACCAGTACAGTGAAAAACTGGAAGATAAAAGAAAGTGTACTACACTAAAATATAAGCCTTCTCCTGCCCACCTTGTGCTTTCAAACCATGATATTCATCCAAGCATAGGACTTTTTTGTATTTCTATAAGAAATGCAAAATTTTCATCTTTAATCATCGTGTTACGGCTTTAAGAGAATAACCTTTCCGTGGTAGAATTTCCATAGGTTAGCTTTAACTCACAGAAGGCTGAACTGTTTGCAGCAATGCAGTTTATGTAACAGTTTCTTTTCAAAAGTAAATTACACCAACTTTTTCTTGTTTACTGAAGAGGCCCATTGCTAATTTATCTTTGAACATATTTGTAATTTGACAACTTTTGCAGGTAGGCTCTTTGGTTCATTAAAGATAGATACATGTAAAGTGTATCTTTTTAAGGAAACTTCTTAGCTTGTTGCTGGTAGGCATTCCACATGTGTATGGCCAGGCTCAAGGTGCATAGGTCAAAGAAGAGAAAGGAAACAGAAAAGGAGGTACAGAAAGAGGGAGATTGTGTGTCCCTTTCCACTTGTTCCAGGAATAGATCTAGATGGCCTGGTTTTGCTCTGGGTGCCCCTAGATGCCATGTAAAAGCCAGTACATACAAAAACTGGTCAGGCTGTATAAGTTTAATAATGGCCTTCGTCCTTTAATGGTCCTTTTCTTCTTATGTCCCCTTGTGTCTTTTACTGTTTTTTCTTGCTATGTATTTAGCAAGAAGGAATGGTTTATTAGATCCAAAGCTAGTCTTGAATTCAACTTTAAAGAGCTATTATTTCAGGGAATGTAATTTTTTTTCACAATTTATTTTTTCCCTAAAACACCTTCTGTAAGTTTTGTTTGTTTGTTTTTTATTTGTAGACACTGTTGATTCCATTACTCCTGACAAAGTACGAGGTTTAAGGGATATGTTGAACAGCAGTGCAATGGACATAATGTATTATACTAGCCCACTTTATAGAGATGAAGTAAGTATCGTGATTATCAAGGTTGGTGTTAGGCAATATTCTAGAAAAAATTATTTTTAAAACACTACATTTTCTTAGGGAAGTTGTGATAAATAACAGCCAGCAGGGGTTCTTTAGGATTAAGTCATGTCTAGGCAGAGAGTGAACCTTGATAGGCATATGAAAGCCTTTTTCCCCTTCCTCTCAGCCTTTGGAGTTAAATAGATACAGATTCAAAACCTGCCACTTAACCAGCTATGTGACCATAGATCAAATTGCTCACTTTCTCAGCTTCCTCACTTATAAAATGGACATAAAATGCCTACCAGATAAAGGTTGTCATGAGGATTAAAGATACAAACATATATAAAGTTCCCAGTACAATTCCTTATCCTTAGCTTTTCAAGCTGTGATTAAGTATGTATCTGTCTTTATGTATTTCAAGGGCTACTGTGAAAAAAAGAAAAAGAGAGAGAGAGAGAGACTTATTTTTTTTAACTCTAGGAAGTAAAATAAGGATCAGTGAACAGAAAATACGGAAAGGAAACATATTTGTTTACTAATGAAGAACTTTGTTATAACTAAAGCTTCCTTAAAAAAAATAGAAGTATCACAAGGAAAAATTTTGTAACTAATTTGAGGTGATGGATTTTAATTAAACTTATTGTGGTAATCATTTTACAATATATACATATGTCAAATCATTATGTTATGTACATTACACTTATATAATGTTATGTGTCAATTATATCTCAATAAAATTGGGGGGGGAAATGTTTTAAATATAGAAGTGACCACTGTAGAATGGAGACACTGGGGTAGATGCTGAGCAGCTTTTCAGTGATGCTACTGAAGGGCCTCCTCCTCTCACAGCAGTTTAAATTAGGTCATCTCTGAGGTCCCTTTTCACTTGAGATTCTGAGTGCTCATGGGAGGATCTTAATTAGTCATTGTGTGAGGAATTACTAAAAACCCATGGTTAGGGAAAAAGGTTTGTGTTCAAATCAGTACTTCTCAGGTCACACTTTCTGAGGACCAGTTAAAAAAAAAAACTAATTTCAGACTTGCAAGACATCATTAGAGAGCCTTTGGCCCTTACTTCAACTCTAAATAAAATAACATGAAAAATCCAGAGAGAACTGTACATCATGTGTACATCTGAACTTTATTTTTAATGGCTTTTTAAAATGAAGAATTATAAAGGGAATTGTCATGGCAATATCTTACCATTGTTAGTTGAAAATTGTTTAATTGCTATGTATGACTAAAACTGTCTAAATTACTTTTTCTCATTTAACTTTCCTGAAGTAGGGAGGACAAAGGACTAATTATATTCTTCAGCCATATTTTATGTGTGTGAATTCTCTCTTAAAACTACTGGATTTTTCCTTTTGGGTTGATTTTCTTTATGAATTTTAACTTTCAATCGGCGGTTGAGAATCAGAAACTTAAACTTATAAAAAGCCATCTAATGCCTATTGTGCAAGAAGTTAGCTGACTTTTAGATAATATTGTAGAGCTAATAAAATTAAGATCTCAGGGTATATCATTAATCTTGGTTCAAATGTCCCAAATGAATATACTTGGTCACAAAGGGATTCTATCTGGGAGAATATAATTGGATCAGAGAGGAGAAGGGGAAATCTAATTAGGAAAAAAAACCCTAATTAGAGTAGACTTTTTGGATACAATATAGAGATGGATTTCTCCTTTTGCTGCTGAGTAAATGATTTATAAAAGCATTTAGATAGTGCAAAGCCACTTTTTAAAAGGTGACTTTCAAAATCATAATGTTTTGACAACAAATGTTCCTCTATATGTGAGCTATAGGCAAAGATTAAAGGGTCTCCATATCTAGAGACTCTAATAAGAAAACATAAATACCATTTCTATTCAAGTATGAATATTAAAACAGATGAAAAGATCAGCTGTTCAGAAACTGTCCATTCTGTTTCATTCCATAGTGAAATATTTTAATGTCAAATAGATTTTCTCTGTCTTAAATATTTCCATTGTTTTGTTATCTACTGTATGTGATTGCTGGACTAAGGAAGTATTGGGTTATAATGAGAGATGCTTTAAATTTTTGAAATATGAAATAGATTAATCACTAGTAGAGATACTGGTAGATTTTTTTTTTAACTTTTAAATTTTAATTTGAAGGAGTTGGTAATTAAAAAAAAATAAAAAAGATTAAGTACCTTTTGCCAGAAGTACTTAAGTATATATCTTTTAGTGTTTCTAGATTTACATGGTATGAGTCTTCAAAAATAAAAACTATTCATAAATGTTGCTTTTAAAGGAATTTATTTTATCTAAACACTAGCTTTTTCTATACTTCCCTTTACATAGATTGTAAATCAGGAAGATTATAAAATTTTAAAAGTTAGTTGATATTCTTATCCAAGTCCAAAACATTAATTATAGCTCACTTTGAACAAAACATGTAATTTCATATCGCACTGCCTGTTCCTTAAACTATGTTGAGTAGAATTAGCTACAACTCATGTGTTAGAAAACTTTTATATGCATTTGCCACTAAAGCAGCAGTTCTAATGTGTGGTCCCCAGAACTGCTGAATCAGAAACCCTGGGATGGAGCCTTGTAATCTGTATTTAATAAGCCCTCCAAGTGATTCTGATGCACATTGAAAGTTGGAGAACCATTGCGCTAAAGCATGGAATTCTTTTGCTTTTCCTGGAAAAAAATTAAAATCTCCAATTAAAGTAAAAATTTTGCATTCCTCCCTAAAGAAAAGGCAGCTTATCATCTTTCCACATGCTACTAGCTCATCTTGTCCTTCCCCTCCTTCACTGGCTGAATTTATCTCATCAGACCCAATACATGGTTTCAGTAGCTTTGACCAGACCCTCAGTGTTGCATTGTAGAGCTCTGAGATGTCAGAACATCATACCTAGTTCACATCACTGCTAATCTTGCCAAGCATGAATGCTCAAATGATTTTCAGCTCATGTCAGCAGGTAAATAATGTTCAGTAAAATCTGATGAAGTCTAGTTGTCTCTTGAGACAGAATAACAGGATTGAAAATGGAAGCAACATATAACTAATATTTGTATGTCAGAGTAACAGCTGGCATATTAAGAAGTACTAAAATGAGAAATTGAATATCAAACAGGAAATTTACAACCAAATAGTAGTAGTAAGGAATGCTAGGAAGAGGAGAGAACTGCCTTAAAAATCAGGTGAGGGCCCAGTGTGGGTTTGAATAACAAAAGAACCTTACTTATCTGACTTTATAGAATATTTCAGTAATATTAATGCTCAATTTCGAAGAAAAATGACTAAGATACTTCCCACATTATTAACCTCTAAACTTTAAAAAGCCCTGCGTTCCAGCTGTATAAAACAACTTTTACTCATATCTATATATTGCCAACTTAATGGGAATTTTGGAATATCAAGTAGATCAATATTAGCATTTCATTATATTCTTTTTGAAATGCATAGTGTAATAATATATATTGATATAATATGTTAGCATACCTGTTATCAGAAACTCAGGTACTCTTTTTCTGAAATTTACTATGGCCTAAAAAGTACAAGGTACAAAAATTTAGAATTTCTTATGGTTAAGTTGCACTGAAGAAGAAATTTCCAGGGGCTCTTTGGAAATCTTACTGGAATCTGCATGGATTTTTTTTTTTTAATTCTATGGAACTGCTGGCTCATATAATTGGTTTATGGAGTAGGAAAGGAACTATGTGTATGAAAGGGGAATATGTGCCTTTATTCTGTAGTGATGATATGGGTTATATTAATACTTCACTTCCTGCAAGGTTTTAAAGCACCTGAGTTAAATTTAATAACGTAGGTATATTTGGCCAGTAATGTGTGTTTTTCTTAATATATTTGAGTTTAGAAATAAAGATTATAGTAGTCAGTTGATTACACTAATATGGTAATGTTCTCTTATTTCAAACAGCTAGTCAAAGGCCTTCAGCAAGAGCTGAATCGATTATATTCCCTTTTCTGTTCTCGGAATCCAGACTTCGAAGAAAAAGGGGGTAAAGTCTCAATAGTGTCACATTCTTTGGGATGTGTAATCACTTATGACATCATGACTGGCTGGAATCCAGTTCGACTCTATGAACAGTTGCTGCAGAAGGAAGAAGAGTTGCCTGATGAACGATGGATGACCTATGAAGAACGACAGCTTCTTGATGAACTCTATATAACAAAACGACGGTAAAATATCCTAATCTCTTAAAAGAATTTAAAACGTCTTCATGGAATTACTGGATTTCATAGGAGAACATTTTTATTTTAATGATAAAGAAAAATATATTGTTCAGCATTATTGTTCAAAGATTATTAGATAACATGCCTAATTGAGCAAAGACTTAATTTTCTTGCTAATTACATGCATTTTCCCATAGCATAAAAAAATGATTTTGTCATCTTCTTTTTCCTTCTGTGTATCCTTCACAAGTTATTAGCAGTGAAATCTAAAACTTATTCCAAGCTGAGTCACTGTATAGAATCCTTGTTGAAAAGGTTTATCAGTTTGTAATGCTTTGTAGTTTTACTAATCTTAGAGATGGGCTTTTACCTTTCTTGTTAATTTGGAAAATAATTTTAAAGCTCTTTTTTTCTTGGCAAATCTATTTTTGACAGATTTTATAATTATCTGATCACTTGTGGACTTCCTAATCCTCTTAGTTCTTTGCTACATCCCTATTCTCATCTGTAATTGCGTTCTCTTATCTTCTTTGTCCTCTTAATGATTATCTAATTGATTTTAATAGAACAGTGAAAAGTCACTCATTTTGATAGCATTATTTTAAAAAAACAATTTAATTGACTTAAGTTTTTACTCAGGAAGCCTTGGATTTGTTTCAGTCTTCTGGAAATTGTCTAAGGATTTCGTTTAGAATCTTATTAACTACCATAGGCTAGATACATACATTGTATAGTTGTAAAATAATTGTTACTTTTGAAAGAAAATGTCATGTTGGCAAGCCTTAGAGTAGCATTTTAAACAAGGCTAGAAAATGAACTGCACCTTTTTTAAAAAACTTAGTTCCATTGTTTATTAAATGTAAGTAGATACGGAACATTATAATGGGGGAAAAATGAAATAACCTAAATAACCCATTAGCGGAGGAGATTTAAATAAACCGTGGTTCATTTATATGATGAACAATTACACAACTATTATAAAGATTGAAGGGTAGACTAGGAGGCAGTAAAATGAAAATATCTCTAAGATTCATTAAGTCTAGAAAAAAGAAAGACAGAACAATTTATATGGTATGAACATTTGGTGTGATTTCTTTTTTAAAGGTATATGATGTATAGATGCTTGTGTTTGCCTCACATTTTACTGAAGGATCCCCCCAAAAGCTATTAACAGCAGGTATTATGAAGAGTAGGGGTACTTTTACTAATCAGATTCTAAACTTTTTATAGACTTTCTATACTATAGCAGGTGCATTTTACTTAAAAACCGTCATTAGGCATTAATTGGAGGGATTGGATAAAGGGTCACCACGTTCTTTATAATTTAGTAAACTAGTGAGCATCTAATATTTATGATAAATACAAATGTATACATAATTTCATACTGGTTCCTAGGCTGAGAGAAATAGAAGAACGGCTCCATGGATTAAAGACATCGACTGTGACACAAACACCCGCTTTAAAATTTAAAGTAAGAATTTTCATTTTTTATCTCACTTTTTCCCAAACATCATTTGAAGCATGACAATAGGCTTCAAATGAAATCTTAATTATTGTTTTTGAAATTAATGTTTATTGAACACATACTATATGTCTGACACTGCTGGTTTCTGGGTTCTACAGAGAAGAGAATGGAAAAAATGGTTCCCCAGCCTTCAGGATAAACAATACAGTGTTATTGGTGCTGTTAGCAGTACACAGAATGACCATGTATGCATGAGAGAGAGGTTTGAATTTTGCCTGTAAAGAATTATAAAGGAATGACATTCGTACTGATTATCAGTAAATCGGATATTGCCAAGTAAAGGAAAGGAAAAATGCTGTTCTGTGTAGAAGAAAACGTAAACAAAGCATGGAGGGATGTAACTTTATAGTACCTCTGACAAACACAAAATAATCTCCAGTAGTGGAAAAGAAAAATAGACAGATCTGGGAAATATTTAGTATTTAGAATTAACAAACCTTAGTGACCAACTAGTTGTGAATAGCAAGAAAAATAAGTGGAAGCATATCAATGCTGATTCTAGGGATGGAAAGCTGTCATTCCAGTCAATGAGAAATGTGTAACAAAAGCACAAGACTCTAGAGTGCACATGCTTCCTTTGGAGCAGGGTGAGCAAAACAGCTTGGCTAAAATGTACAGGACTTAGGGCAGTGGGGCTGTGGAAGACCAGGAAGAGCTAAAAGGACTTATATTTGATATGGGCAATGGTAAGAATTGTGAGCATCAGAATGGAGCTGCCAAAAACAGTGGTTTAGAAGAAAAAAAATGGCAGAGATGTCAACATTGACTTGACTGTTGGAAAGTACTAGCCTATAGCTGAAAAATAATTTGCATTGTTAAATGGAGTATGACATAAGTTTCCTAATACTCATTTCCTGTTAAATATATGCTCATGTCTAATGTACTATGATTATCTTTTCTTAAAATCTGGTTATTTTTTATCACAGGAACTTAACATACAGGTTAAGTAATGGACCGATGGAGAATTTTTTTAAAACAGTAAGGGTTTTCTTATAGAATCTATCTCCATGACTTACAAAGATTTTGGGGTTTTTTTAAATATATTTAAAAGCCATATGGTAAAGTTATATATTTAAAAGCTATAAGAGTATATCTTTGAAATCATTCCCACCTGGAATTTCCATCTCTACCACCATTATTATTTATAATCAATGTTAAATATGTAGGATTGATCTGATAGAAAAAATCAACTTTTATGTCCTGAGTTTTTTACTGGAGAGTTGAGTATGATCCATTAAATATATTTGGATCTCATAGTTCAGTGTCACATTACTAGAAATTATGCACTATAATTGTATATCCTTCTAACATATAGTCATATCTAGTCTAATAATATGGATTTTAGTTGTTATTTAATTACTCAGAAGAAAAAAATCTGAAAGTTAATAAGGAAGATCCGATGAATTGGCAAATTAATATTTAGGACGCCAGCATTCTAAAAGGAACAGAAGTCTTTCTGTGCCTATTAACTGGCAGATGGATTTACTTTGAGAATACAGAGTTAGATCTGTTATAGGTGACCATTGAACTTAAGAAACACAAAACAAAAAAAAGATATTTATAAACTTAGGAGAGTGGGAAACTTTAGTTCTGAGCATGAGGCTTTGCCACTAACTAGTTATGTAACATTAACCAAATCATTCAATATCTCTGAATTCATCTGTTATTCATCCCTGGACAAGGAGGTTAGACTAAATGTCTAAAGCTCTTTTTCATCTAAAATTTTTAGTGAATGTAGATATCACTAAAGCAGTCATTACTCTTACCTCAGAATATTTCTTTGTGTGTTTGTCCATTAAACTGAAGACCAGTCATAATCAAAGAAGAGTTACTTATTCCATATTTTTAACAACAAACATTTATGATGTGCCTGACCAACGTAAAGCATTTTGCTAGGATGTATATGTGCATATGCACGTGTATATAAAGCAGAAAGGATTTACTTAGCTTTCTCTTCTATCTGTACTATTTTTTTTTTAAGGATTTTAGTGGGGAATTGGGGAGGGAACAGCGTTGGGGAATTGGGGAAGAGGAACAGACAAGTTGCTATCCTTTTGTTCTTCAGTCTAGTTGTGGAGGATGTTGCTTCGCTGGCCCATGTTGGTATTGTGATCATTGCACTGTTCCCAGCTGAAACAGATCGGTCGCTGGCATTTGGGCAGCCTCTCACGGTGGCTCAAGGCAGCTCTCTCCCACTGCCGGCCCCTCATGGTAGCTTACGGCAGCTCACGGCAGTCATACGCCATTGCCAGTGACTCACTGCAGCCCAGCTCCCGGTCGAGCTGTTGTTCACCATCTTAGCTGTAGAGGGCGCAGCATCACTGGCCCATGTGGGATTCAAACCAGCGGCCCAGCTGCTCAGAGCTCATGCTCCCAAGACAACTCTTAACCAACGAGCCATTTGGCTGGCCCTCTGTAGTATTTTTTGTTTGTTTGTTTGTTTTTTTAGCTGAGCCATCCTGCCACCTGTTGGCAGCTCAGCGCGGGCCAGGAATCGAACCACTGTTGCTCAGAGCTTGCACTCTTGAGAGAGTTCTTAACCAACTGAGCCACTCGGCCAGCCCTTGTACTATTTTTGTGTGTTTCTCTCTCCTTTTATTTTCTCACTTTATAGAAGAAATGACCTTAATCCTTTCAGAAATTTGTGTTTTTTATCTGTGTCACTATTATTTCAAATGCTTTTCCTTATATTTTTTAAATTTTTCTTAACACAAGTTAATTTTCTTTATAGTTTTCAAACATTAGCGCTAAAGTTAGCCAGTCCTCTAAAAACAAACAAAAACTTTCTCAAACCTTCTTTAATATAAAGGTACCATTTCAAAATATATATTCATTTATATATTTTTTTCATTTACATAAAAAGAAAAATCATTCTAGAAGCATTGTGGAGAAAGGATTAAAGGTATATAAAATTGGAGGCAGGGACACTGTTACAATATAGTCCAAATGAGAGGTGATGAGGTGAAATGTTAGAATCTGTTGGATGACTTTTTAGATATTGGAGATGAAAGGGAAGTGTGGATTTGAGATGTCTCACTCATTAAGATACAGAACGTCTCAGAGAGTTAGGGTGGATTTAGTAGAGAAAGCTGTTACATTCTGTGTATAATCCAGTGCTGTTGACCACCCTATTTTCCTTGAAGCCCCCTCTTCCCTTGGCTTCCATGATATCATTATCCTGGTTCTCTTTCTCCTTTCACTCTCCCTTTTATAGTTTTACCTCCTTCACCTGCTAACCAAATGTTGCTATTCCTCATAGTTCTGTCTAAAGCCGTTTTATTCTTTCTCTTGGTTTTACACATCACTTGTGTAATCTTACCCATTCTTTTGGTTTTACACATCACCTCTATAATGGTAACACAAATCTACCATATATAGACTTGGATGATGACATATCCAGTTCTGTATCTCTTTCCTTAAATTTTAAGCTACCTGTTAAATATATTACAGATACTTCACACTTATTATGAACAACAAAAGAAAAAGAATTCACTTAGAGTTCCCTGTTAATGGAACCACTAGCCACCCAGTCATCCAAACTCAAATGTTATGAATTGTCTCTGATTCATTGCTTATCCCCATCTCCATTCAGTCATGTTGATACAACCCTGTCCTCTAACATTTCCATTTCTGAATGGAACAGCTTTTCCTACCTGGGTTCAGATTATCTTTTGCTTAAGCTCTTTCAATAGTTTCCTGCCTTGTCAAGTCACCAGCCTCTCAATTTTCTAATTTATCCACAATCTTGTACTACCAGGTTTACAAACGTCCTGAAACATGGATCAGATCCTGTTATCCTTCGCTACCTATGAAATAAATCAAGTCCAACTTTATTAGTCAAACAGTCAAGGTTCTATAATATTCTCACTTCAAGCTACGTTTTCCCAACAACCAGTTTTTCAATTTTATGTAACAAATAATTAAAAACACAAGAACCAGATACAAAGTACAAGAAATTTTATGTACCGGTAACAAATTTACGATTTTTACACATCATAGAAAGCCAAGAACTCATCATCTAAGATCAACAAAACCAATTATCATATTCCAGGGTATTATTTTGCATACTGATACTATTATTGATTTCTGGAGTTACACTTTTAACTCATAAGCATAAATAAAAGAATTAAAACATTTACATAGATACGGAATTAGTACTACCATGTATAATGCACATCCATATTTTTCCCTCACAAACTTGGGCAGAAAAGGGCGCATTATACATGGCAAAATACTGTATATTTGGAGATAATTTTATTATTTATATTTTACCATATATTACACCCAAATTCTGTTGAAAGACACGTAGTCATTTTTAAAATTTTGGATGATTGTATCATTTCAGGTTGAGAATTTCTTCTGCATGGGATCCCCATTAGCAGTGTTTTTGGCATTACGTGGCATTCGCCCAGGAAGTTCTGGCAGTCAAGACCATATATTGCCCAGAGAGATTTGTAACCGGTTACTAAATATTTTTCATCCAACAGATCCAGTGGTGAGTTGCAAATATAGACATTTTTCTCTCAATATTAAATTGTTCCTAAAAGAATCTATAAGAAATCTTGCAAGGTAGCACTGAATTAATTAGAAAGAGTTTATTTATCTGATTATATTTGCATAGGTTCATATTTTTAAAGATTTTTATTTATTTATTTATTTTATTGGGGAATTGGGGGGATGGGAACAGTGCTGGGGAATTGGGGGAAGGGGAACAGAGAAGTTGCTGTCATTTTGTTCTTCAGTCTAGTTGTGGAGGACATTGCTTCACTGGCCCAAGTTGGCACCATCATTGCGCTCTTCCCG
>NW_017731355.1:7901722-7960099 GCF_001890085.2 Hipposideros armiger
GTTGCTGTCCTTTTGTTCTTCAGTCTAGTTGTGGAGGACGTCACTTCACTGGCCCATGTTGGTATTATCATTGTGCTCTTCCCAGGTGAGGCAGTTGCTCGCCGGCCATTGGACGGCTGCTTATGGCGACTCTTGGCAGCTCACGGCAGCTGCCGGCCACTCACGCTTGGCTGCCAGCCACTCACGGTAGCTCATGGCAGTCCACTGCCGCCCCACTGCAACCTATCCCGTCGCCGGCAACTCACGGCAGCCCAGCTCCAGGTCGAGCTATTGTTCACCGTCTTAGCTGTAGAGGGCACAGCTTACCTGGCCCTTATGTGGGATCCGAACCGAAACCCTGCTGCTCAGAGCTGGTGTCCCAAGCCAACTCTTAACCAACGCGCCACTGGGCCGGCCCTAAATTTTTTTTAAAAGCTATTTTAAGTAGCATTCATTCTCTGAAGAACAGCTTTATATAATTGTGTAAATTCTTTTAAAAGATTGTTAACTAGTACCAAATAAATATAATATTAACTAAACACTAAGATTTTAGAAATTTTCCCATATGTTAAAGAATCAAAACAGCTGTATTTAAGAAATAAATTTCACTGAGCTGGAATCTAATACTAGATTTAAATACAGACTGCACAATCTTGGCCAAGTTGCTTCTGAGACTGTTTCTTATCTTTATGATGCAGATGATAATATTTTACCTTGCATTTACTAGGGTTAAGTAAAATATATGTGTAAAAACACCCAGTTAGACATTAACTATCTCATTAATATACATTCATTTTACTCATTTTCTTATAACTTGAGAGTGAACTTGAGTTCATAGGTGAACTCTGAGCTTTAAGTGTCCTTTGTATAATCTTAACTTCGTTATATTATAAAGGAGAGTTCCAAACTTTTTACTATTATAAATTATTTTTATTATTCATTTTATAGTTTTTTGTGATTTTTTTTAAAGTAATGCATTTTTAATAGTTTATGTCAGAACTATGCTAGACAGTTTTTACATCCGTTATCTGTTCTTTCCACCATCCTTGTGAGGTAGGAAATGTTATCTCCTTTCTACAGCTCAGGAAACTGAGGCTCTGAGACCTTGTGACTTGGTAAGTGTCATACAGTTAATAAGTGACAAAGGCCAGAATATGAACTTGGAATTCTGATGCCAAGTCCATTGCCATTTCTGCTATATCATCTTTACTTCACATTAGACAAATAGTCTCATACCACTATCTAATTTGTGTGTTACTATATTAATCTACTTGAAAATAGAGTTTACTAAGAGCTCCTAAGAAATTAAAAATTGACCATATTTGCTGTGTTCCAGTTTACTCTTTATTGCTTCAGCTTTGTTTATGAGACTAATATAAATCTGTTCGATATCAGGAAATAATAAAAATGAATATTTTTCTGAAAAACTAATTAATGGGCACCACTAGCCTAGACTATTAAGAGTGAACAAATAGGAATACATGGTAGAAATATCAGGTTTTTAAAAATTAATTAAGGTCTACTGAGCATGCAATAGAATAATAATAAAAGAACTTACTAAAATCCGAGCATTGTGCCTTAATGTTGTATTCTTTGAATTTTTTTAAATCAAGGCTTATAGATTAGAACCTTTAATACTGAAACACTACAGCAACATTTCACCTGTCCAGATCCACTGGTATAATACTTCCAATCCTCTACCTTATGAGCTCATGAAGCCAAGCTTTCTCCACCCAGCAAAAGAACCTACCTCAGTTTCAGAGAATGAAGGTATTTCAACGATACCAAGCCCTGTGACCTCACCAGTCTTGTCCCGCCGGCACTATGGAGAATCTATAACAAATATAGGCAAAGCAAGCATATTAGGTAATTTCTCTTTGGTATTCTTTATTAATGAATAAAGTACTTTTTATACACTCATTAAATTTTGGGTACTTGGAAATACTGTGTATGTTACAAAACCTCCAATAGTTAATCCCCTATGTTTAGAATCAACTACCCTCTCCCTGTTCATATTTGAGGGCCAAAAGCCCTGAAGTTCTCTAATTAGATCAGATCCTGTTGTTTTAGAATATGAGATAATTGGATGCACAAGAAAGGGTCTGGGAACCAAGTTCCTCATTTTAATCTTGGTTCTTTCACTTACTGTGAGATCTTGGGCAAGTCACATAGTTTTTAACGCTCTGCTTCCTCATCTTGAAAGGAGAGGGTACTTGAGTTCTAAGGATGTCCCTACCAACCAGTTCTCTGATTCATGTCTTAAAAGTTTCTCAAACCGTGTCCTTCTTGAGGGCAACAGGATATTTCATTTCTCTTTGAAAGGATCTCTAGCACTGGCGCCAATGTTTGGTGGAGCTCAGTTATGTGCCACTTGAATTTGGCCATTACTTTTGGTTGCAAGGTGCCTTAATATAAAACGCCACAAGGTGGCACTATAAATAGGTTTATCTGCCGGACTCATTGATACTTTACTTTGTCATACTCACAGATTGTTTACGGTAGCTTTTTATAATATAACATATCCACTTAACTTCAGTATTGAGCATGCCAGTAGTAAATATATGCCCAGTTTCAATGGCATGATTATTTTATTAATAAGTTTTTAATCTTACTAAATACTTTACTAAAGCAGTGATCACTTGAATAAAATACAATCTTTATTACTTTGTTTGTAAGCTGTATTCCTAGAGTTTGTACAACTCTCATTCTGTTCAACTCCATTTTTATTTAGAAACCTACAGTGTAAATTGTAATTTTTTTATGTTCCCACCCTTGGAAAAACATGACTAGGGCATGGTCCCTCTGCCAGTTGGCTATAATTATAGGTGGTGCTCTTTAGCTTGGTATGTGGTGTAATTCAGCAGAATAACTGCCCTGTTTTGTGAAATGCAGGAGCTGCTAGCATTGGAAAGGGACTTGGAGGAATGTTGTTCTCAAGATTTGGACGTTCATCTACATCACAATCATCTGAGACATCAAAAGACTCAATAGAAGATGAGAAGAAGCCAGTTGCGTCACCTCCCACTACCACCGTGGCAACACAGACCCTTCCACATAGCAGTTCTGGCTTTCTTGATTCTGCATGTTAGTTCATACTGTTCTTTCCTTGAGTTTATGCTGTGTCTTTTTAAAACTAGAGAAGGGCAGAGAGGATTAGGATATTAACACTAGCGGTCAGCTCTAAAATCTAAAGCTTACATTAGCTTTTAAAGAAAAAGTGCTTTTCCGCTGCTTACATTTTTAAGACTAATCCCAGGTAAATGCAGTTTCACTCTGTGCGTTGGTGAATTAATAGTTAAGAATATTAATAATCAGGGGTTTTGGCACAAGGGTCTTAAACATCAAGCATAAAACATCTCTTTGCAGTAAGCACCCCCTGATTTTTATAAAGTAGATTTTTTTTTTAATGCAGTCTTCTCAGCCTTCAAAACTATGATGTTTCTATTCCTGGTACTTTAAAAAATTGCTATGCCAAAGCCATCCTGCTGCTAGTCGCACTGTTCCCTTCATCCAACCTCATTATAAAACCTTCAAAGCCTCGATTAGAATTGGATCCACTATATGGCTTCCGGGTCTATCCCAGCTACCTAGTATAAAGTAGGTAGTCAAGAAATGAGTGAATGAATGGATAGTTGAGCTGAACTTGGCATGAGAACGGAGCTTATTTAATTTTTTTCCAGTGGAATTATAAGTTTTAAAATCTTGCATTGCTGTAAAATACTAATACACTTAGTGTACACATATTTACTTCCAAGGGTCTAAATTGGACCCTTATTTTTAAGTGTCCAGTAAAATAAGATTAACAAGTCAAGTCCTATTTTTCCATTGACTTATATGAGGAAATACAGGTTCTGAAACTAGCTACTTCCTTTCTGTAACCATAGGAAGAGGAAAACTTTACTTTTTTTCTCTAAAAATTTTTAAATATTTCATTTCAGATACTTATAGCCTTGTTTTCTTACTATGTCTGCTACTTTAAATTTTAAAATGACCAGCATTCATTGCCTTCCATAAAACTTATTTAAAAAGGAAGTCCAGGTGTGACAGCCTAGAGGCTGGGTCTTTCTCCACAGTCAGCCCCGCTCCAGGATGAATTATCCTGGACATTCCTGAGCTGGACATTTCCTACTGGGACCAGTGGCTTTTGTTTTTAACTTAATCCTATCTGTGTCAGACTCAGTGCTGAAAATTTTATAATTGTAAGTCTTTTGAATACTGTCTAGAAAATGCATTTTAGACTTTGATATTTATACAAATTTCATATTTAATTTTCTTATAAGAGTCCTATACTATTGCTAACTTAAGCTGTCATGTCGGCTTAATATCAAAATTGTGATTATGAAAATACAAAATTCTGTTGTAGCATGTCGATGTCAAAAGCAAACTCTAAAATTCTGAGGAAAAATAATTTCAGAGAATTTTGTAAGATGATAGGTAAACAGTCACAATTCCTTGTAACATTAACTAACGCACAACAAAGATGCTGGTAAATAGGATGAATGCGAAAACAAGAACAGGCTAAGATTTGAGCCCCAGAGAAAGGGTAATGAAAATGTATAGAGAAAACCTATAGGATCTGAGGGAAGAAAACTATTTTTTAGTTTTTTTTTACTATTTAACATTAGTAATTTCAAAATGATCATAGAGAAGCCTCCTAGTTCTTCTTTCAGGACAACAGTGAGTAGAGGTGCTTAGCTGTATTGCATCCTATGTTTTGATAACAAAATACATTTTCTGTCATTCTTGCATATAAATTCTTTGTTGGTCTTAATGGTAAATTCCTTGTCAACTATAGACTTGACTAAATATGAGCTAATCATGGGTCTTAGTTACATATATTCAGCGCTAGATACAGATATAACTATTAAAATTGGATGACTACTACCACCATAGAATTCTGCCTTTTCAATCAGATCATCAAGATTAGCCTTAATAACTCTCGGACTAGCTTCAATAATATGCTCTTCTGTGTAATCCTGATTTAGACAAATTACTTAAGTCTTAATTGCTATTTTGGCTATCTCTTGCAAATGATAAAACTTTTCTTTCTTAAATCTTATTTCTAGAATTTGATCATTGTGAATAGGTCATTCTGGCTTCCTTCCTTCCTTCTTTCTGCTCATCTTGGTGGCCTCAGTTCTCCTCCATCAGCTTTATTCTGAAGCTACCTACTCTGATTACCTCGCACTTAGAGAGGAAGATGGACACAGACTTTGAATTCATGATCAATCAGGGTTGCTCTCTTTGAAGAGGAAGTGCTGTCAGTTGAAACTACTTTGTCATCAAGTTAAAGCATCTTATGTAGCTATTTTCTTTTAACAAGTCTAGGCTTATTTCTAGTGGTTTTACTGTTTCATTTTTTGTGCTCGTGTTTGTAGCAAATGGCTTCTCTTAGCAGTGTTTTGCCTCTATGTTAGAACTTAAATGAATTATAAATATTTGGGGGATATCTGGGTATTAACAGATTATGGCATTTTAAAATTAATTATGCTTACATTTTCCATGAAAGAATTCTTCATAAAAACCAAAATGTGTACTTCTTTATGTATGCTAAGTTTAGTCTGCTTATTTGGGAGTATTGCTCTAACTTTTGGCCACTACATCATTGAAGGCCATTTGTAACCATCAGCCACCACTTTACAGCATCTTGTGTTTTTTTTTTCACAGATTTCAGACTTCAGGAATCGTTCTTTAATCTCCCACAACTTCTTTTTCCGGAAAATGTAATGCAGAATAAAGATAATGCCCTCGGTATGGTATATGTCAGGAATAGCATTCAGAATACTATGAAAATGATCTCGAGTTCTTCTGCTCATTGAAAAATTTGATCAATTCTTCTATGAGATCAGCTTATAGACTATTTTATATGTATTTCCTTCCTATATTTTCTAATTTTAAATGGTAGTGTTCCTGAAATCTGACTATTGATTAGCATCTAATATGCTAAAATATATGATACTTCTATACACTCCTACAAAGAAGGAACCTTTTAAGAGAGTGGAGGAAAGCAAGCCATTTTCTTTCTTCTCTGTTGTCCTAAAGGCTTCAAAGAGGTTCACTTTTCATGTAATACCCTAGCTATAAAAGGGTTTCATAGTATAAAGAATTTAATCATTCCTAGTTATTTCAGATATCAGCAACATATTTAGGGCTGTAGGTATGCCATAGCTGATATCTGGTTTCAATACAAAATTTAATGTTCTTTAGATGGTTAAGTTCACTTTTTAAAAAATTAGTATTATTGGATGAAAGAGATATTTTCAATCTCTTAATTTTCAGCAAATTGTAAATACTACTAAGGATTAATCCTAGCACTTTGAAATTATTTTTATCAATTAACTTCTCGTTTCTTTTTCCACAATTCCTCTCTTTTTCCTTTATATATATATATATATATATTTTTTTTTTAATATTCTATTTGTGTCTAACAAAATATGTTACAGGTTTTTCTTTGGATTTTTAAATCACATCTAATTTTACAATTTCTGTATTTAATTGCTAATTTTCACACATTTTTTTTCCTATTTTCAAAATAACTCTTACTTGATACAAGTTCAAAATGGTGTTTTAGTATAGCAAGCTGATTTTTTTTGTCTCTAGCAACAGTTTGTATTGCTCTAACTCAGTGAATTCCCCTCAGGAAATGATCTTATAAAAGTGCTCATCTGGTCCCAGCTTATGTAATAGTTACTTCCATAAGAAATAATTTACTTGTGATTTTTGCATGTTTAGTTGGAGAAAGGAAAATTAATTCATTCATACATTTGTCCTGCATTCAAGCAGCCCTTATTATCTACTTTCTTAAAGCCATCCCAACTACCTAAGCAATTAGACCACTAATATCACTACAAACTGACTCAGATGCTAATATGTACAGCTTCTATTTTTCTCTTCCCCTGTCTTTATTCATTCAACAATTAGTTATTAAATGTTTACCATAAGCCAAGATACCAAGGTGTAGTCAGTCACTAGAAAAGATTCCAAGATGAAACAGACTTCAATGCTGCCCATAAAGATGTTAAATGCTTGTGTGGAAATTAAGCATTTTCTAGAGGGCATATATTCTAATAGGGAAGGTAGATAAGTACAAAAATAACTATATAGTAGAATGTGATGAGCTATATAATGGAGGTACAGGTAAAGGATCGGCAGTTCTAAGGAGTGAAAATGCTTTCACCTGGAGAAATCATAAAAGTCTTCATGGAAGTTTGATTTGGACATGCAGCGATGAAAAGACATTGCAGGGAGAACAAAGAGTATAAGCAAAGCACAGAGGCAGAAGCACGGAGTGTATAGGGAACCAGTTCGTTTTTCTAAGCAGTGCTAAACACGAATGCAAGGGAGTAGTTCTGAACATAATTGGAAAAGTTTCTTACATCAGATTGTAAGAGGGTCCAACGAATCTGGCCATCTCCTGGAGTCTTTTTGTATTCAAGGTTTATCCATAGAGCCTATATTTACCCACATGGCCCATCTGTTATCAAATTTAGATGTTTGTGTTGGGAAATTTTTTTGGCAGAAATGACAACTGATGATAAAACTCATTTCAGAGTTTTTATTACTTTTCTCATAAGGGTGGTTAGAGAATATTCTTAAATGTATTTGAAACTATGATAATTCACAAAAAGTAAATATTCCTCGAATGTTAAATATATAACCACATGAAATATATAGTCATTTAGAAGCATCACGAAAATAAGAAGACATAATTTGCCAACAAGTACTCTGAGCATAATCTTTCATATTACAAATGAATCTCTCACCAGTCGTTTGGAAACACAGTTTCCTTTATTTATACTTTAAGTATTTTTCTTGATGTCTACCTGGAGCCAAAACCCATGCAATTATGACCATAATTATTACTTCAAATAAGATAACTTTTAAGATTCATTAAGTTTTTGAAAACTTTTCTATAGAGAAGCTAAGATGCTTCCATTAAATATTGGGTTGTCGGAAAAGTCATGACGCATTTTTGCAACAAAAAACAGAAAAATACGTCATGACTTTTCCAACAACCCAATAATAGTAACATGTCCAGTTAGTACACATTATAATTCTAAAATCCTTTGTATTCATGTTATTTTTTTAATACCATATCCATGTTGACAAGCCTCGTGTACAACAGAATTCTCTGATGAAAGCACAGCACTAACTACACTTCACATTCTTACTATATAGATTGCAGACATTTGCTTTAAGGAATGGGAGGGAAATATGCCCATATGCGTGACTCCCAAAAAAGAAAATAATCCATGTTTTATTTTTTTTATTTTTTTTAATTTTTATTGGGGAATTGGGGGAAAGGGAACAGACAAGTTGCTGTCGTTTTGTTCTTCAGTCTAGTTGTAGAGGACGCTGCTTCACTGGCCCAAGTTGGCACCATCATTGCACTCTTCCCGGGCGAGGCACATCAGTCGCTGGCTTCTGGACGGCCGCTCACTGCGGCTGCTGGCCACTCACGCTGGCTGTTGGCTACACACGGTAGCCCATGGCAACCCACTGCCACAGGGACTGCAGCCTACGCCGTCGCCAGCGACCCACGGCAGCCCAGCTCCAGGTTGAGCTGTTCTTCAGCATCTTAGCTGTAGAGGGCAGTGTCACTGGCCCTCATATGTGGGATCTGAACCGCGGCCCTCTGGCATCCCAAGCCAGTTCATAACCATCGCGCCACTCGGCCGGCCCCAATAATCCATGTTTTACAACAGTATAAACAAACTGCTGATGATTGTTAAAAGCCAGCACTTGTTTCTCTCATTTTTACTTCTCTTCCACTGTTCAGGAAGCTCATTCTTTGTGCATAGAAGAATTGTAGCACTTAGGCACTTGAGTGAGAAAGGACAAAGTGATGATTTTATATTCTCCTTTCTCTTTGACCTAACTCAGTGAAAGAAATGGAAAAAAACTACCACACTGTATGGTGCCACCCATTTTTTCTATGGTAATCATGAGAAAGTAGGTCCAAGGCAACTCCAGGTAGATTTGGGCCCACTTTGGCCAAGACCACATCTCACAGCACATAGAAAGGTGCTGTCATGTAGACCCTTACTCCCTTGGGACTCCTGTGATCTACATAAACAGGAGAGAGAAGATGAGACATGGGCCCATCTGGTTCTGTCCTTCCACATTCAAAGTCAACCCAAATGTGAGGTTAACTGCATTGGCAGCCAAACTGCCTGGGGGAAACCTTGTGAGGAAGGTGAGAAACTAAAGCAGTTTCATCAGACACAAGCTGGCTATCTATTGTAATTCCCATTTTGATGGGGACAAACTACAAATAAACAGAAAGGGATAAGGAGGGCCAATCTAGTTAACAACGCTTATTAAAGTCCCTATAGGTGATAAAAATAACAAGGGCAAAAAAAAATAAAATAACAAGGGCCTAAAATATAGAACAATAAATTTAGCATTGGAGTGTCTAGTATCTGAAAGGCAGTGTTGCACAACAGTAATAGCATAGTAAGAATAAATTTCAGGTACATAAAGCAGAACTAAATGACGCTTGTAACAGGAAAAACCTAACTTTCTTTGACTTGAAAACAACAGTTCAACTTAAGACTGTTGGACTAGCAAGACATTCTACAGTGCCATTTGAAAGTGAGTTCTTAGAAATGATCACTTGGTGGTCTAAACCGATATCAATGCATATGTTTCCCATCTCTTCTGTTTTTCCTCTTACCTCTCCTTTTTTCTTTGTAACTAACTTCACCTTGCCTCCTCTTCATTGTGCTTGAGAATTCCAGTTTCCTCTTTTTTCATCTTCCTGTCTGTTGTGCCAGAATGTACCTACAAATCTAACACAGATGTCCCATGGAATACAAAAGATAAAAGATGAGTTCCACACATGGATTTCAACTATTTCTGACTTACTATGAATTAGCTTATTAGTTTGTAATTCAAATAAGAAAAAAAGCAGTTAAAAAAAAAACTGTAAAAAGCCTATGTCAATATGTCTTACAAGTGTTTTAATAACCTAATTGGAGTCTATGGTGTTCAAGTATAAACCTTATCTGAAAATGTACAGATAGATCCATGGACATTTCTTGGCAGAAAAACACAATTGAATAGAAAAATAACAACTGTAGATGCATTTTTAAGTCACCAAATGGGATTGTCACAAAATAGCTGTTTAAGTATTAGCTAAACATTTGTATGAAATTATTATCTAGAATGATTAAGGTTTCCTACATGTGATTACCAAATTCTCAGTGTAAAGCAAAACCCAGCTTTTTCTCCAACCTCCTCCTTAATTGTTGCCAGTTTTTACTTTTCACATCGTCTGGCATCCCGGACAAAGAACAGACTTAACAGACTTTGCGTGTCTGAGTGGTAGTGATTTGGGTATTTTTTTATTTTGAAATAGACCCTTCAAAATACTGTGTGGCTCACTGACAATTTTAAAGGCGTTCCTGAAGATCAAAATATTACTTTTCTAATGTTTTATCTCTGAGGATTTATTAAATGAATCAGTTGAAATTCTCAAGTAGCCCTAATTTGCTAAGGTGATTTTTCTCTAACAGGTATTGCAAGGACTTGCTGTGCATTTTAGAAAAGATTGACTGAATTCTTTGATGATAGCACTTAATAAATGTTATAAATGAAGTCCTTTCCCCCAAGTAGCACCACTCTTCCTCCCAGTTTAACTTTCCAAGCCACACAGTGGATGCTTTTATTGAATGGACATTAAGGACATTAATTAACATGTTCCAGGCACATGTTAGGCCCTGCTGACTGGGCAGAGCCTAGGCTGCCTTTGACAGTTTCCACCAAGTGGGTAAGAAAACATTGTAGAACTGTAAAAAGATGGTTCTCTTCAACAACCCCCACAGAGCTAGTTGATACATAGGGCCTCCCCAGGGAAGGAGCCTTTGAGTGACCTGTTGCACTCCCACAGGCATCATTCCATGTAAGCATGGCCCGTAATTCTTCAAGAGGGCTGCTTTCCTTATTTTACACATTAGGCATAAAGATTAAATGGGAAAGCCAGGATTTGAGCCCAGTTTCTTTACCCCAAATGTACTCTAGGATACCAAGTAAATTTGTTTGTTGTCTTCTGTTATTATTCCATATTGACCTGGGCACAAAGGAAAGGACTCACCAAATAGAAGCCTGAGGAACTAAGGCTTTTTCAAGTGTTTTTTCCCATACAATAAGAGTAGAAAGTCACTTTAAATATATATGTATATGCATATATTTAGGAGAATCACTTCTATTAGCTAAATTTTTATCTTCAACTCTAGTTAAGTCTGTA
The DNA here is from genome assembly GCF_001890085.2 of Hipposideros armiger. Lineage (NCBI taxonomy): Eukaryota > Metazoa > Chordata > Mammalia > Chiroptera > Hipposideridae > Hipposideros > Hipposideros armiger. The sequence continues at coordinate 7,912,950 of NW_017731355.1, forward strand.
TAGAACCTATCTTACTGTAATATTTATTCATCTGTTTGATTTCTTTTTAGTGGAATTGGATCACAGAATTGATTTTGAACTCAGAGAAGGCCTTGTGGAGAGCCGCTATTGGTCAGCTGTCACGTCACATACTGCCTATTGGTCGTCCTTGGATGTTGCCCTCTTTCTTTTAACCTTCATGTACAAACATGAGCACGAAAATAATGCAAAACCCAATTTAGATGCAATCTGAACTCTCGAAGGACATTAATGGCCCAAAACTTGTTTTTTTCCTGTTAAAATATGTACGTGTGTCAAGATACGGAGATTTCAGGTTTAAGTATGTTTCAGTTTTGTTTCGGGCAAAAAATATTTGCATTTAAAAGCACTTTATTTAAAAAAACAAAACACTTTTTCAGTCCAAAAGAAGTTATTTACAGTTTTCATCGTTTGAATTATGAATCTGACGGAACCCCCTGCAGAGAATCAAGCAAGACCTGAACATAAGGAAGGTTTGAGTGATCTGCAAGGTTATAAATCACAATCTAATTTCTCCCAAATATAAAGGCATATTAATGGGTTGATCTAATGTATTAACCAAAATATGTTATAAATCTAAATGGTCAAGGTCTAGTGTATTCTATGTAAAGATCATGAGGTATCATTGTTTTAGATTTCTATGAAAGCTTCCATTTCCACAATTCCTTTGAAAGAAGAGTATAACGTATTTAAAGTGTTTTGAATTTGTTTAGAAAAACTAATGCTAAAAAAGAAAAAAATATTTGAACTACTGTATTTATAATTTATTACCTCTAACTAATTGCTTTATTTCTGTGTATGAAACATTACTTTTTAAAAATGTTTCCTTTGAACAATATAAGAACCACATTTTTTTTCCTATGGTGTTAAGACCCTTTTTTCTCAGAACTTCATCTTTGTACTCTTCAGATGAATATGTAGACACTGTGGCATACTTTGAGTATTTTTTTTTCATTAAAAACTGGTAGTTTCACGCAAATAATACTAGTTCAATTATTTTGAAAAAATATGAATTTTTTATTATGTCTCATGTACCTCATACAGTTAAAGTTTTCTAAACTTAACAGAGTACTCCATAATAGGTATAATTCATTAACTTTATTGGAAAATTTAGTAAATCATCTTTGGAGTAAGGAGTTTGACAACTATTTTAAATATATAAACATCCATGTGCCAAACATCATATATAAAGGGATGGAGTGCCACTAACAAATTTTTTTTAAAGTGTTTAAGAAAACATAATTGAGACATAAGACACAATAGATTCCAAGGCATTGGGAGAATTTTCCTCAGCTGTGACTATTTCCACAGTGCTTTTCATCTGAGGAGCTCAAAGTGCTTTAAGATTCAGTAATCTATGTAGTAGCTCCTCGAGGTAAGTAAGTGAGTGTTATTCTCATGTTACATGTTAATACAATACACTAAGGCACCAAAACATTTAAAGTGCCTTGAATTAGCTTACAGAGCAAATCAGAAGAGCTCAGATTGAAGCCAGACCATATTCTTTTCTATGCTGTTCAGTGACTGATAATTCACGTTACCTCTTAGTAGTTTGAAAACAATAACAACAACAAGTTGCAATTCATAATTTGGAGAAATGACTGAAGCCAATATTTTACCCTATTTGTCTTATACAGTCTTGGGTTCTCACACACAAAGGAAGAGCTAACTTAGAGGGGATCAGTAGCCATCTCTGCCACAAACAACCCTCACTTCTGAGTGGCTTCCATTAGATTCCACTTAAGGTGCTGTCTTTGCTTATCTTACAAGGATTTTTCTTAGCTTCCCAGTAATCGTCATCTAACTGGGTATAACGTTGGTCAGTTGCACATCTCACCTTCTCCTTTCTTTATAAGATAGTGGGATCTGTGGCTTACTTGTAGGTTTTATTCATCACCATCAGTCCTCTTGTCTGTTTTGGCCTTGCATTGGATTTGCTCAACATAAAGCACTTCTTTTTAGTGTTTAAAAGATCCCAAGGTTCCATGACCAAATATGTGACTCAGTAAGAAACTCTTGCTATAAAAGGCTTTTGATGACATGTTAGCAAAGCTGAAGCAATCTCTTTTGAATTTAGAGATTCCTGTGAACTCAGGTCATTTTCATACCCTGTTTATTTCATAGGTCTAATTTAGTTCTCAGGAAAATTAAACTCATGACTATTATTAAAGGTACTTGAGCATATGTTGCTGTGGGTGGTGTGACACTCAAATGCCTAAGAGCTTTAAGGAATTCATTCTTCGTCACTAGAATGTGAAGAGCTCTTTTTACCTGAGAAGAGTGAAAGTCTATCAAACCTTTTAATTTAATAGTGAATAAAATATATCCCCATAACTATAGGAATGTATCTGCTTCCCTTTTTTCATATTGAGAAAACAAAATCAAAGCCACATGGAGTTGATTTGAATTCTTGAAAAGAGAAACATTCAAAACCCCCTTTTCAAAATGAGATATTCTGGATTACTGGACAGGTGTGTTGTTTTCAGTTCATTACTTCCTCAATAGAGATGACGATTTTGATTTCATAGTCCTCTCCTTGTTTCCATGTCTCTGCATGTTATCATGGATTGTACTTGTATATACTCAAGTAATATACAGAGTATGTGTAATTCTGGCTTGATTTAGAAGCTAAGTCAGTTACTGAGTAACATTTTGCAACTTTATTCCAGCAAGTACTAAATTGGCCAAAAAGTTCTGTTTTTGATACCATTAAAATTTTATTCTCTATTTTGTGTACATGCTATGATGATTCTTCTGAGTACTGGTCAGATCATTCAGTTTTACTCCAGTTAGGTTCCCGGGAGTTATTTAAACTTAGAATAAAGACTGTTTTGGATTACATTTTACTTTATTTTTACTTCAGAATTAGCCTTTGCTAAAAGCCTTTTGTTAGTTCATAACTTTATTTTCAACAGTATTTATGCTTATGTTATAATCCAATGTTACTGTATTTTAGATTATAATTACAAAATGTACTCAGTTTTCCAGTAACTACTCCTTTATATGTGAAGCAAGCCGTAGGAATCTTATGTTTTACTTCTTTCTAGCGAACAGCATCTGTCGGCCTTTGGAAATTCTCTCACTGAACGTGTCCTACAGAAGCCCTCAGTGATGTGTAAACATTCATTCTCATTCTCTTTCCCCTGTTTCCTTTTGGGGGCTTAGCATCCTGGTATACAAGGCATTTATTTAACACACGATACATATCCCAGCTTTATTTCCTCAAAAGAGTGGACAGAAGAAGAAAAATCGTCAGTGCAGTGTCTCCACCAGTTCCACCATTCATTCCAGTGATGGCGCTTGAGCGCCTTAAAGTGGAGTTAGACCAAACCTAGAGATTTCATTGTAAGACTTATAGTAGAGGAAAAATAATTGAATTGCTTTCTGATTAATTGGGTTGGTTAATTTTTCTGTCTTCTCAGCCACTAATAAGGAAGGCACTTGGACAATTGAGAAGACTAATTTGAGTGTCTTATAATTGTTTTTGAATAGTCTTGTTAGCATGGAAAGGGGGCTAAAGAAGAAACGCAACGTCAAAGAAGGGTTAAGGCAGAGCTGAAAAGAGGATGTAGCAATCATACACGGGAGAAAACTAAAATTTGACTAATCTGTGGGAATGTTGGATAGTTGACTTCTGTGGTTATTCTTAAGTTGTCTCTTATCCATATTTTTGCTGTTATCCCTGGGCCTCAAGCCTCAGCCAGGAATGAGTTAGTAACTCTGGCTGAATTTGAAACACGTGCATTAAATAAATATTTTTGTGGTTAGGTATGGGCAATACATATAGTTTCCTAACATTTTATAATTTACCTGCATAAAAAACTTTAGCTGTACCTACAAAGAGCACATGTGGTAGGAAACACCCGCGCTGAACTCTTAACTCTGTTACTGCTAGGGTGGGTCTAGGGAGCCCCCACATCGTCTCCTATATTCTCCTTTTGCATTTAGTCAAGGGGGAAAGAGAGGTGCCAAGGAAATATTTATAGTATTGAGCTTAGAGCAGTATACAGAATGGCAGGATATAGAATTTCATCTCAAAGGTCTCCTTTAGTAAACAGTAGTGTTGTGATGGTGATAGCCTGAGTTATATTTGTCCTATTTCAGACTTTAGTGGGTATTTGTGATAATTTTCAAAGAATCCTAAAATTTCATTGTTTGTACAAATTTTAGAGGTCATCTAGTCTAACCCTGTTTTAGTTTCATGTGAGCATTTAAATAGCATAAAGTTCATGAAAAATAAAGTAAGGAGCAGTATGTTAGGTTCATCCCAAAGATTGAATGAAAGACTAAATACACAGCCGAAGAGGAGGGAAGTGATAGAGTCTCTAAGGAAAAATATTATTAACAATAGTAGAATTCTAGAGCTGGAAGGGGGTATAAAGATCATCATTTTCCAAAGCATGTTCTGCAGATGTTAATAGATGTCGCCTCAGAAAATAAGTTTGGGAGATTCCAAATTTGAAAAACTCTCTAGCAGGAGTTTGGGAGCCTGTGATACTCTAAATGCAGTGTGAATCTAGAGATTTTCTGAACTTATTTACCCAGACTTCTTTTTTATTGGAATACACTCAGAGAAATGCTGATCACATTTAATTTCTTCATTTTTCAGAGATTTATCCCTTCGTGTGATTCCTGCATTTGACAAGTGACTGTTCCCTGCTGTAAGAGCACATGGCCAGCCAGTGACAGAGTCAGAACTAGAAACAAGTCCCAATTCTCATCTATGTCTCATACATACCATGCTGCCTGTTTCCTTCCCCCAGCCCTCTTGTGTAACCAGATGCTTTCTCTTTCTCTTGTAACCTGCAAGCTCTTGACAGACATCTGTAGGTCTGAGTTCCCCAGTTGGTCTCCTTTGTTCCCAGGCCTTCATGAAAGAGCACCCTACCAGGTCCGGAACAGACTTCTTGTCTCATTCAAAATACCCAGGAAAAAGAAAAGCAAAAGAATGAAAAGAAATAAATTAGAAAAACAAAAACCCCAGGAAACATGTTGTTAGTTATCCATTCTGGTGACAAATGCAAACTTGGTAGAGAAATTGTACAGTGTAAAATGTTTAATATTTCTTTTCATAGTGTTTATATGTTGGCCTTTTATCAACTCATGAGAAGTGGGTCCCTTCTAAAACTTGGTACCAACATAGGCTAACTAATAGAAACTTTAAAATCTAAGTACTATACTTTTTGGAGAATGGAAGCGTTTTTGTTGCTCTGTGTGTGTGTGTGTGTGTGTGTGTTTTCCCCAAAAATAGTCTCTTGGCAGATCGTTAGCATGAACTTGCCCTCTGCCTTTGTGTTTGAACAGGGGTGGGAGCGTGCTTCGTATTGTCTGTTACCTTATGGTTTTTCATTTATACCTAACAGGGTGCAACTTGCTTCCTCCCCGCCCTGCAGTTAACAGGATATGTTGGGAAGCTATTCTTTAGGAAGATTACATCTGGTCTTCTGTTGGAGTAAGGTGAAAAACAAGTATATTACTCCTTCATCTTTAATGCTTTCTCCCGGAAGACATCAAATATCTGAACATCATTCAGAGCCTCCCTTGACTGCACCCACACCCACTTCCATCTCTGCATGAGCTCTGAAAACATTTGATTTCCTGTGAGCTTTGCATTACAAAGGTGTAACCATTTTCTGGTTCTAAACTGTCGTGATAAATCCAAACTCTGCCAGTAAGAGTCTAGGGAGTTTTTTGCGTTTTGCTCTTAGGTACATTTCTCAGAAGCAGCTAGCACTGTGAGTCTCCTGTGGCCTTAGAATGTTTTCTTTTTTCAGCTTAACTCATTTTAGAATTGTCCATTTTTTATTTTTTCTCAGTTGGAGCTAGTGCATACATACTCAATAATTGCAAGGCAGTGAGAGGTGAATGTAGTTTTCTCCTGGATTACACTGTGTTTCTCTAGCTAAATTGATCCGTTCGTTACTTCATTCACCAAAAAAAGGTAATTGTGCCCTATAGTAAACAGCCCAAAGAACAGGCTGTTCTAAGCATTCTCAGGAACATAATCCTGATCCTGTACAGTTTATGGAAACCCTCCCCACAAGTTTATGAAAGATATTAAAATCTACCTATTTGTGAACTACAGCCACCACACTACCTCCAGTTAGGGTTGGTGACCACAGTGGCACACTGGCTCACTGAAGAACATGAGAGGGTGAAGTACACGTATAGGAAAAGATTGGCACATTCCACTCTTACAGAGTATAATGCATTGACAACTTCTCAGTCCAGGGCTCAAAAGCTTTGACCATAGTTCTCAAGCTTTCAGGCTGATTGAATACGGGAAAACTTGTAGAAAATTAACCTGTGCAGATTGAGACGACTACATTTCCAATTAACTTCCCCTTCCCCCGCCCTTTGATTGGTGCTAGACTGACTGAAAAGTAGGATTTTAGGTACATATTGTAAGAACCCAGGAGTTTCAGTGCTGGACAGAAGTAATTCCCTGAAGTGGTATTGACATTAGATTGGAAATCAATGGCCAGGATATAGGGATTGAGGTCGAGTTGAGGTGGGACAATGTGTGGGCTGGAGAAAGAAAAGGCAAACATGGGGGAGGACAGAGACTTGATGCATGATCATGATAGCCTGACACACATTTCAGAAAAGTTAGCCCAGAAGCTGTTTCTGAGAGAGCAGATAGGGTGGCATAGGTCTGATCACAGCATTCCTTCAGCTGAAGCCCTTGGGCAGCTCTGTTTATCACTGGCGCTTCCCCACAACCCAGCCCAACCTGTCTCTCCTGCCTGATCTCCCTCTGCGCATCTTCAGTCAAATTTCTGCCACAGCAGACTGCAAGACATTCACCTAAGGATGCATTCATTTCAGTGATTGTAATGGTTGCCTGTTGTGTTTGTCTGCCCAACATCCTATTTCTCCTTTTGGGTCTTCCACCTGCCCCCGTCTCCTTGTGAAGTACTGCCCAAGCCCTGCCCATTCCATATGGTTCTAACAGGGCTGCCAATCCTATAAGTCTTCTTGCAACTTTTCCCGTCCCTGGTTAAAATTATCTTCCGCTCTGCATAAGTCCCTATTAACCCAATCATAGCACTGTCATACCAGGGCCAGATGATGGGTACACGACAGGTCAGACTATTGCCCACCCCATGAGCCAGTGATGGGCCCAGAGATAGGCACATGACCCAAACCAGACCAAGCAGAGGCTTTCCGTAAGATTTCATTTGTTGGCCCTGACATGCAGATAGCCTTTCTTTGGCTGTTAAATACAGTCCAGAGGCACATGGTGTGATATGAGCATGGAGCCACAGGAGAGAGGGAAGCGTACGTACATGGACTGGGCAAGAGTTCCCAGAGAGATGGAGCAAATGCCCCTCCCTGCCCCATATTTCCCAGTTCCACTTTCCTTTTATTTGCTTAAGCTATTTTGAGATGGGTTTCTGTCTCTTGGATCCAAAAGGGTTCAAATTAATAATCATTTCACCAAAAATAACCTTCATATCCCTAATGGAAATTCTGACTTAGAGGACAATGTCTTGTGAAGCCTTTCTTCAATCATCTGGTTGAAATTAATAAATGGTCGTGAGCCTATTGTCATAGTCCATTTGGGCTGTTATAGCCAACAAACAAGCAACTGGGTGGCTTATAAATAACATTTGTCACAGCTCTGGAAGCTGAGAAGTCCAATATCATGGCACCAGCAGATTCAGAGTCTGGTCAGGGCCCAATTTCTCACTGACTGCCATCTCATTGCATCCTCACATGGCAGAAGTGACAAAGGATCTCTTGAGTCCCTTTTCTAAGGGCACTAATCCCACTCATGAGGGCTCCACCCTTATGACCTAATAACCTCCCAAAGGCCTCACCTCCAAACACTATCACACTGGGCATTGGGTCTCAATATAAAAATTTGGGGAGACATATTCAGTCCATAGCACCTACCATTAATAATGTTTACCTCAATAGTTGCACTGGATTCATTTTCCTTTGATTTGAGGTTTGATAACAGGTCTCATTCTGACTTGTTTGCAAGCTCTTCAGAGATTAGGAGCATCCCTTAATCATCATTGGACCCTCACAGGGCACCACATCTTAGTAAGTGCTTCAATTTATTTATGTATATCTAGACTATTACTATGTGATTCTAAGTGCTAAGAATAACCATGAATTTAACAATATAAAAAGTATTGCTTTCATGAAATTTGCATTCTAGTAGGAAAATTATGTGACCAAAATTCATGGGAATTGCTGAATTGGGAAAAGCCTGGAGAAAAGGCAAATCCCATCTAGAACCAAAAGGCTTGGACAAAAGGGACCTTGCTTTTCCCACAACCAAAGAAAGCAAAATTAATAGCTCTTCAGATGCAGCAGACAAGTATGAAGCATATGTCAGGATGAATTTGAAAATAGAACTTGAGTGTACTATTTTTAAAAGATTGATTGTTGTGTTAACCTGCGCCAAACGAAAATGCCTAACTAGATATTTATAATTACAGGCAGTCCCCAGCTTGTGCCCCAAGAAACTCAGTGGCGGTTCCTACAAAGACCAAGAAGTTCCCTTCTTTCCACATGCTGTTCCCTAAACATAGCAGCGCATGTTCACATCTCTCTACCTTTGCACTTACTGCCTCCTCACCCTAGAATTTGTTCTATTTTTTTCTACTTATTGAACTTTTATTTACAAGTATTTTGAAATCAGTAATCACTGCATTCATAGTGCTTTTCCAATTCCTCCCAGCTGCAGACTATTTCTATACCAGACAGTAATTTATGATTCACCCTCTCTGCAACTGAAACATAACGGAAGGGAAAACACGTGAAGGAGAGAAAGATGGGGCTCATGGGAAATGATGGTTGGTCAACTAATTTACTTTCATGAGAGAGAGACACTAACTTTTTCCTGTGTTTTGTTTATAAAAAAGCGAATATACTCTAAGAGGCAAATCTTAGCTTTGGGACTGCAATTTTTTTGGAGGCTAAAGACCCCCCCTTTTGTACCTATATATAAATGCATACCAAGGACAGTCCTTACAGGAAACTTATGCCTCTGATGGTTGACTGACAGGGTGTTGTACTAAAGATGACTTCAGTGCAGGGCAAAGACTGGTCTGGGAGGTAGGGCTCACACAGGTAGTGTGACTAGAAAGCTCCTTAAGTAATGGGAGTGACTGAGGAGCCATCTTTTTGTGGGTGCTCTGAGCTGGCTCCTCATAGTAACACCAAGTTGGAGAACACTTGTTTCTGACACATCAAAGCCTGGGAATTTTTCTCAACAAGATATATAGTTGTAACTATTTGCTACTACCACCTGTTTCAAAGGTTTCTTTGCTCATTTTTCCCCTCGCAACTGTAAAAAGATTAAAGATGTGTTTATATACATAAGGATGGAAGCTTACTAGGTTGCCAAGTTTATTAAATCCTCAGTCATGTGTCTTTTATTAAAATCATTAACTGATTTTATTTTATTAAAATCAGTTATCTAGTGCTATCTATCTGGCTGTTCTAGATGCTTTAAATATATTCCCTCATTTAATGGGCACAGTATCCCTATCGGGTAAATACTGTTGTTAGGCCTTATTTTTCAACAAGGAAACCAAGCAACACGGAGAGGTTTAGGTACACAGACCCTGGTCACACAGATGATGATAGAGCCACTCTGGGCGGATGCTGAACCCATGCTCTGCTGCCTCTCCCCGCGAAATCTGTGGGAAAGCATTCTAGGTGGGCTCCAGACTAGACTCAACATACATGTCTGTGGGCAGAGGCCTGAGAATTTTAACTCAGTCAAAATGCTAGGTTATACCCCTGCCTGTGGTCTTGTTTGCTGGTAAAAACAGCAAAGTACTTGCAAGTGGGATAGAAATGAGCTATTTCATGAGAAGAATGAACCAAGGTGATCACATTCTGCTTTGCCTCCTTCGGAGCTATGAGCAGAACGGCTGATGTCTTGACACTGAGTTGCCCAATGAGTGTAACCCTACTGGCATTCCTTTTAGTACAAACAGCAGCTCAACAGTCTTACCCAGGATTAAAATCGTCCTGGGAATGGTCAATCCACCTTCCCTAGGTGTAAGAAGGCTGAAAATATCCTGTATTGTAAGCTGTCATAATCACCCTGGAACCACATTTTTAATGGTGTGAACTCTTTTCCAGATTTCAGACCTTGAAATCTTTCAGACAGTTATATATAATAATGTATATATATATATATATATATATATATATATATATATATATATGCATGCACTCAGGTCCTCAGCTGTACAGAGTTCCCTAAGAAAATGAAAAATCGTCATCAAAAGATACTAGAATTCTCTTTTAATCATTTACATTTCTCCAAGAGGCTTGTCAGACTCAGATTTCCACTTATCTGAGATTTGTTGAGTCCTGTAACCACAGAATTTAATAATACAGCAAATTTCAAGACTTGGGGGCACAGTCGTGTTTGTAAAAAGTATTTCTCATATGGATTGGTTGAGACAAAGTCTATTAATATAAGGAGAACCATGAAATTTGTGCTATGCTATTTTTCTAGACTTGAAAATTTTCTCCTAACTTTATACGTCATCTGCCTAATTGACTAACAATTTTCTTTTGCTGCCCATTTTGTCTCACCTTTCATTAATTTCTCACATATAGTTAAAGTTTATAGCCTAAGGTGTTGCCATTATAGTGGGAATAAAAGGCAAGTGATATTGGCACCATCACACCATCGCCACTCTCTGTTCAGAGAGGTCTAATTTCATGATTTTGGCTCCACAAACCAGTTGAGGTCACTGAATCAAACAGCTATCCCATTCACAGCTCATCTTTATACTTTTACTAGCTAGATTCTACAACTGGGTCTCTGCCTTGGTAATTAAATATTTCATCATCCATATGCCTCTCACTTCATTGCTTAAAACTTGCCCCACATTTTTGCTTTTTGCCTTTGTCCTACTTTTCGGTATGTCACTAACAGGCTGAGCATTCAGTAAACTATGCTATTCAGAGTCTTGCGTAACGTTCTAGTTTAGAACACAGTAGTCTTTTTGTTGCAGGGGAATAAGCTAAAGAATGTTCTCATTCATGTGGTAGCAAAAACCTCAGACGTTACCTAGGTATGTATATCATGCTGCTATGCATTTTAAAAAATAGTTTACCTATGTTGGCTCTCAGTTCCGTGTGGCATTGCGGAGAACAGTGTTGACTAAAAACAAAATGATAAAAACAATATTTGTTTTGGAAATGTAATCCAAAAATACACTCATACTTGTCAACATACGTGTCAGCACATATTTGTGTCCTAAATCATTCGGTCACTAATGCAGGCTCTTTCTCGCTCATCCCACGTTCACTGAAGTAGGTGATGGCAGGAAGTGCCCTGGTTGCTGCAGATAATCAACGGTTGACCTTTTGTGAGTGGCCATTTGTCACCGGTATATTTGCAAGGCATAAAGATACCTTACAAATCCATTAGGCATTTACTTAAAGACTTGACGATCCTCCAGCTGGAACGCCAATGTGCCCAGGTATGTAACTCAATATTCACAATAGAACATTCTCTCTCAAGGTCTTTGCCTTCCATAATCAATTCACCAACTGCCCTTCCTGTTTGCACCCATGTGCCAGGGCTTTCTGAGCACCAGTTCAGTAGAGAACTGCAGTAGGTCTAAAAATTATAGTCCTAAAACCCTTGGGCAGACAAATGCCATTGATCCCAATGTCATGTTCAGGAAGTCACTGGTCCAAGTACCATATTCAGCAAATTCCCAGGCATGACCAAACTTGCTAGAAACCCAAAAAGGGAAAATCTGGGAAATAGGCCAAGATCTTGGGTGTCATTGTACAGCATTCAAGCCAACTCTGGTTTCAAAATTCTTTTGAGATTGTTACTCTATGATCAAAATGCATTCCACAGTGCTTGGCCACAGATCATGATACACAAAAGACACTGCAGAATTGTGCTTGCACATTGCTAGCTTTTTGCTACAGGAAAATTTAATCCTTGGTAGAAAAGTTAGTTTTGTTTTTGAATTTGTATAAATTCTACGGGTGTATCTAAAATCTAGATACAAAGCTGGATTAGGACTTTCTATCAAATATGATCTTAGGCTAATCCCTTATCTTGTATTTTCCCTATTTCCAAAGATGCTGTGAATAATTAATAAGAAACCATTTTACTTAAGATGTTGTTAAAAGCAGAAGGAAGACATGACTCAAAAGACATGGACAAGAAATGGTAAGCCTTCAATGAATGAGAAGCTTTAAGGAATGAGTAAGAGTATCCCTAAATAATCTATTAATGTGATGCAATCTCAAAAAAAAAATGCAGGACAAACTCGTTCTCAAATTCAAGAATAGCCAGGAAATTTCTTAGGGGAAAGAAGAGTAATAAGAGTGATTAGACCTACTATGGAATAAAACATAGCATAAAGCTGCTGTGATCAAAATATTATAGTAATAGTTTATGAAGAGAGACCAATGGAATAAACTAAATAAAAAAACCTAGAAATGCATCGAATGGACAAATTTAGTGTATGATAATAACATTTTAAATCATGTAGTGAGAAAATTCTAAATTGAAAGTACGAAACACCACTTTTCCCCTATAAGACTGACAAAGTTCGAAAAGTTTGATAACATGCTCTGTTGGTCAGGGTGCTAAGGAATACTTACTCTCAAATGTCTGCTAGGAAACATGAATAGGAACAACCCCTTCGGAGGGCAATTTGGCAATAACTATCAAAAATTAAAATACCCATACCTTTTAACTCAGCAATTCTGCTTTTACAAATTTATCCTTCAGATATTCTCACACATGCAAAATGACCTACAATAAAGTAAGTCATTACAGAATTGGTGACAGCAAAAGATTATAAGCAATGTAAATAGGCTTTGGGAATAATTAAATAAACAATGTTACCTCCATACAGTGGAATGATGTGCAGCTTAAAGATTTAAAAAAAAATAAAGTTAAGGCAGTTCTATAGGTACAAGTATAGAACAGTCCCCAACCTATATGATTAAGTGAAAATCAAACTGCAGAACAGTATGTGTAGCATGTAGAGTGTAGAGTACAGAGAATGGAATGGGGGTAGAATTAGATGCCTATGAAAGATAAGAAACTAATCCGAGAGGTTTTTCTGCAAATGAGAATTAGATAACAGAGACAGAAATGGAGAGGGAGACTCACTTTTAGATATATAGTCTTTCGTGCCTTCTGAATTTTTAATTGAATGTATGAGTGACCAGTCCAAAGTGTGGTTTGTTTTTTATAAGAACAAACAACACTGATAAATTTACATATCACAATCTAAATACCATGGAATCTAAATGTTCCTTATTTATTCTTTTGAGATTCCTGAGCAATATAAAACATTGAGAGATTGTTGTATGTAAGAAAAAGGAAAGAAATATCTTACCTAAACATTAGAGAAATAAAAGATCAGAATCTTTAAAAGTAGAATGATTTAACCACCTGTTTCAGTCCTCTAAAAACACTTCAGTAACTGAAGTGTTGGCCCAGACATGGCTATAAGTCAATCTAACAACCTAAATAACTTTTAAAGTCATAACACTTGCCCGTGAATCCTAGCCTTTGAGTGGTCCAAACATTTTAGAAATAGTACATAAATATGCTCACCAGGATTGAGATCAAACACTTTCTCAAGGACCTAGGAACTCCATAATGAATTTGTTGTTTTGTTTTGCTTTGCTTTGCTTTACCTTTGAATTGCTTGTTTCTTTTATGTAGTGAATAATGTTAGGCAAGGGGGGAAACATAACCCAGATGGCTATGAAATCTGGTTCTTTCTATGATGGAGAAGAAGTCAAGTATGTAAGATCAAAACTGTAGCCACTTTTGCCTTCTAAGGACAATGGAATAGTAATTCCTATCAGCGGGAAAATATCTGCTCCCAACTTCACTCAAAGGCCAAAAAGAAGTCTTTCCCTTTGCTTCTTGCAGGCTCAAGATTCACATTCCCTTAGATGAGCCATTGTTTGTGCAAAACGTGCTAGTAATGAGTTCTGGGATATGCAAAGGCAAGCCTGGAAAGGATCAAAATAGCTCTGTATAAAAAGAGAACTGAGCTGATGAGTAGAGAACCCTAGAGCCCAGGTAAGTTTAAGTTAGGAAGATATGAAAAGGGTCTCAAGGGAAATGGAAGACAAGCAACCTTCTGTAAAGTTTGCTGCATACAGAAATGCCTGTGTGAATGATAATTCAAGGGAAATGAGGGGGGAAAGGCTGATATTCCTCACACGGGACAAAGCGATGTAAAACAGTAACAGCACCTGGTAAGGCAAAACAGTTGATAAATTAATTCTCCAAATCGAGATGACTGGGAAATGAATAAACTACCCAAGTTTCCCTGAGGAGGAACACAAGAGCTCAAGCAAATTTCCTTTGAATTTCAAAGGAGATGGTGATCCAGCTGACATCTGGGTTATACCTCTCCCGCCGTTCAAGACCTGCACAAGGAGATTGTGAAATAGGCAATACATTTATATATCAACAGCGTTAGACAGGCACATAGTGCTTGGAATTCCCCACTCCTTCCTCTAAGAGTAAACTCTCAGAGGTTGAAGCTAACCCAGCCTGCAGCTCTTCATGTAGGCAGCAAACTTGACAGAAAGTTGCTGGGTTTCCCTTTCCCAGTCCCCAATCAGACTTCTAATTTCTCCTGAGATTTTTGAAAAATACTTGCTTCCTCCAAAGAACTTCTTAAATTCTTTCTCCAAAGAACTTCCTAAGTATTTACTCCTAGAAATCTTACCATGGTTTTTTCTTAGTACAGTTATGAATTAGTTTGTTTACATTTAAATCCGTTGATCTATTTCAAATTTATTTTGCTATATAGGATGAAGTATTTTTTCACATACTCCGTTTACTGTCCAAACATTTTTTTATTGAATAATCAATCCTTTTCCTATTTTATTAAAGTGTCACTTTCATCATGCTAAAATTCTTCATGGATAAGTCCCTTTCCGGATTCTAGAATCTATTCCATTGACTTCATTCACAAAGCACGCCATTTAGATACAGTTCTGGAATGTTATGCTATCTTATAGGGCTGATTTTCCCTTGTTACTCACCTTTTTTTTTTTTAAGTAAGGTTCTTGGCTATTACTTTTAAGGTTTGTTTTTTTTTTTCCTCAATAAAAACTTTAAAATCAGTTTTTCTACTTCTGAAAAATTTATCTTGGCGCTTACATTGAGATTATGTTAAATTTCTAAATTAATTGGGAGGAAACAGACATCTTTATTGATAATGAAGCCTCCTATCTAAGAAAAAAATATGCTTTTCCATTCAAGTTTTATTTTGTGTCCCTTAGAGTTTTTAAAAGCTGTCTTTGTATAAATTGCTAACATTTTTAAATTTTATCCTGAAGTATTTTGTCTTTTTTGTGACCATTATATATGGCCGCTTTGACCCACTATGTGTTCTCTTTGGTGGTTATTTATATATTAGGCTGACCCATATGAAATTGCCATTTCTGTAAGTCAAAACAGTTTAAACATTGGCAACCATACACCTTTCCTAATATGAATGCTAATGATTTTTTATATGTACTTTGTTTATAATTACCTTAGTGAATAATGCATAATGTTTGTTATACTTTTTCAGGTGATTTTCTAGAGCTTTTCTGGTGTGTAATTATATTATCTATAAATAATGATTAATCTTGACTATTTTTACAATCTAATTTTTATACCTCTTATTTATTTCTGTTGTCTGATTGTGTAAGCTATTGCTTCCAGAATGGCGACGGTTGGTTATAATGGTTAGGGTAGACTTCCTAGTATTTCTCTACACAGCAGACTTTCTGGTTATATCATATAAATGTGATATAACATGATTATACCTATTTTATTAAGCATTTTAATCAAGAATGGTTGAAGTTTTCAAATGCTTTTTCAGCATTTATGGAGATGATTGTATGATTTTTTTCTCTTTTTAAACACTAATATGGTGAATTATATAGATATATTTCCTAAGATGGGATCATCTTTGAATTATATGAATTCTCATCAAGGTGTGCTATTCTTTTCATGTGATGTTGAATCTGTTTGCTAATATATTCTTTGGAGTCTGTGCATTGATCTTCATAATTGTTGTTGGTCTGTGGTTTGTTTTGTGTTACCTTTGTCGAGTTTTGGTATCAATTATAGTCTGGCTTCAGAATAAGGGCCCGGAGATTTTTCTTCTTTTCTGTATACTTCTAGAACATTTGATGTCATCTATTACTTAAAAGTTGGTAGAATTTACTAGTAAAATCACCTGTGACTAAGGCATAATTTATGTGTATTTCTGGTAGGGAGGTTGACAAAGCTCTACATTTCTCTCATAGTAATCACTATGATTTCATTGTCTCTTCTAGGGATGACATTGGCAATTAATATTTGACTAGAAAATCATCCATTTTGTGCATTTAAAATTTTTTATTTCCATAGAACTGGGCAAAAACAGCTTTTAGAAGTCTTAATTTCCCCTGTGTCTGTGGTTATTAATCCATTTCCATGTCCTATTTTTAGTATGTGTGCTTTCTCCATTTAAAAAAATTGTATTAATGATTAATTGTGTTATTTTTTTATATTTAAAAGAGGGAAAATCAAATTTTAATGAGAAGAAATGGAATAAAGTCCTTAATTCTTTTTTTTCTTTTAAGTAAATTGAATTAGAAATTTAACTGTCTCATGGCTTTTGAATTTAGAATTGTTGACAATTCATTTTCCCTAAGCAACAAACCTAATATGAAGATAGGAGTAAAAAAGATGCTGTTTTTATTGACTTTCTTTAAATGACTTTCCTCTGTTTCCTTATTTCTTAATAAATTATTATACAATGGGTCAAACTATAATACGAAGATCAAGGAAAAATACATCCCCAGCTTCTCTCTCTGCCAAAAAGTTGCTTTATCTATGAATTTAATTCTTTGGAAACCTAACAAGTATTCCTTGTTTATGTGTGGTTTTGGATATTAGGAGCCAGTTAGTTCCATTCTTTTTAATTCAATTCAATCCAGTAGGCTTTTACTTTGTGCTTGTGACTGTCCTCGGTGGTGGAGAGAGAAAACTCAATAAGCCAAGCTTCCCCCCATCCCAAGGAGCTCACATCCTGCTCTATTGGTACAGATTGTTCTACTAGCTTCAGTCGGACTATGCAGAAATATGTGTCACAAGACAGGACAGGGAAAAGGGCTTATGGCTTAACCCAGATCATTTGTCATAACTGTAAAAACAAGAAACAAAGTTCAGCTAATTAATATGCATGCTTAGTAGTCAGAAGGATCCTCACAGCAGTATTGTTTGTAGAAACCCTCATGAGCCTGAATGAAGCTCTTGTTGGACTCTCTAAATCCTGCCAGTATTGAATTCCCAGATTGTATTTCCCAAGGAGAAGCCTTGGTCCCGCATGCTCTGCCAAGGAAAGTTAAAGGTGGAGAGGTCTCCATTTCCCTGCAGTTTCTCAACTCTTGATGCTAGTGGATTCTGGAAGTGGTAGAACCAGTTTACATACAAGCTAGCAAAAGAGTTTAATTACCTTCAGAGATTTTGATTTCCCGCAAATACAAAATATTCTCAATTATTTCAATTCTTGCATACCACATAGAAGTTGCAAGAAATATGCAAGTAATGTATGCATGTATAAGACACATTTATTATTTCTTACTTGAAATACTTAATCCAAAATAACCAACATTATCCTCAGAAGCACTCTGATGATAGAAGTGGCCTTAGATTTATTATGAAATTGCAAAGAAAGAATAGGGTTTGGGGCTTATTACTTACTTGAACCCATTGGAAACCAGAAGGCAAAGCAAGAATACAATAATGGTATACCTTCGGAACATTTCAGTAAATTTAGATCTTGTGTTTCTTCCACAAGTCATCTGGAGTCTCTGGTACAACTAGTCAGTTAGTTTATGAAGACTATTGGGGAAGAAAATATTTGCACCCCATGAATAAGTGCCCCCAAGAGGGAAGTGTTTTCTAGTCTGGTTGGAGCCCAGGAAATGGTCCCTCCAGGCTCATTCTACTAGTGATAGAAGTTAGTGTCCAGACAACAGTCATTCCTCATCCTTGTCCTGTCTGGAAAGTCTCAGCTCTCATTTTCTCTCACTTTTTGTTATATACACACAGAGCCAAGTACTTGTGTGGGGGACGTTGTTTTATTTTTAAGGCCATTTCGCATCTGTCTTTGTACCATTACATCTTCATGATGTTATTGCAATGGTAATATAACACCTACTGTACACATTTTGATGTGTCCCTGCTGTGTGCCTTAAAATAAAACCCTTTGACCAATAAAATACGCTGGAGTTGTAGTTAACCAGAGCAGAAGGATGATGAAGTAGGCCTCGGAGCTGTATCCTGCCCCTATAGCCGCTTTATCGACACCCATTACATCACAGTGCACTAAAATTACTAGGTCTTTTTCACATTAATTGCCAATATCCAGGTCTTCTCAGTTAATTTTGAATCCCGAACTCAGATATATTTGTCAAGGTTCTTGATTGTAAATAACAGAAACCAACTACAGTGCCTTAAGCAGAAATGGAATGTACTAGATGGGTATCTGGGAGCTTCTAGAATCAAAGATAGGTGGAAATGGGTCAGAGAAAACACAGGGAGGCAAGGCCAAGATGAGCTGTCACCACAGGAACAGGCTGCTCAGGACATGCCTCTTGCCAGCAAGGCACTCACCGCCCCACCGCTGGCATCACCACCACTGGATACCTACCACCCCTGCGCTGGGTTCTGCTGTCCTTGGGTACATGCCTCGCCCTTCCATATTCTCCTCCTAGCAGAGCCACTCTGAAGCATCCTAATTGGCCTGAGTCTTGTCAATACCCCCTCAGGATATGAGTCCTGGTTGGCAGCATTTGATTGTCTGTGCTTAGCTTTTTGTCTTTGTTCATGCTCTCAGGGAGACACAACTGCCTTTTTGGCCTCCATAATGGAGAGGGCTGCTTCCCTATTAATATCTTAGGGCTCCTCCCAAATAAGAAAAGCTTTTGGACACTGGGCCACCCAAATTATAAATATCTACTATATGTAAATTCTCATTTTGTTAATTTGGGTTCATTACTTGAGACTAATATCTTTCAAGTAATGATTCTGACATTCAGTTAGTTATTTTTCATTTCCAAGTTTCTGCTGCTACACACTTTCTAAGCTAGTCTTTGGGTTTCTCTAAACTCAGTCAAAGGACTGTACAGCATACGGTCAGAAATAAGCATTGTGACCAGGCTCCTTCTGATTTGAGGACCACACATTAATCTTTAGGAAATGATTGTCCGACCAGCTATGGTTCTCCTAGTTGCCTAACCATCCAGTATACACACCTCCATCCCACCACTTAAATAACAGGTCATAAGAAAGGTGTTATCAGATGCCTTGCAGAAATCTAGATACACTATTATCTCCACCAGTAGCCTTATCTACCAATCTATTAAACCTTTCAATCCTTCTAGTGAATAGGTTCTGTCCAGTAGCCACCAGAAGTATGGAGATAGTCAGATCAGAGAACAAGGATTGAAAACATAAATTTTCTATTTTTCACGTCCCAAAGATAATGGGAATTAAAAGTAAACTATTGAACTTTGGGGAATAAATATTAAGTTCACAGTACTATTTTTTTTCTAATTGTGTTTTTCTTTGTATTTACTTTTGACTAGTCTCAATAGACCAAGTCTAATTAAAGAACAAATCAGTTTTTGTGTCATTGGAGACAACTGTGTTTAAGCGGAATCTTTTTTATCACCTCAAGGAAGTAAGCTCCGGGGCGGTTTGCTCTCACACGGCTGAGAAAGCTGTTCTTGCAGTTTTCCTAGAAGTTTGAAATTATTTCATATAAAAATTATCTTTAACATTTAAAAACAGAGGCTGAGACATCCAGGTAAAAAAAAGGACACCCCCAAGCCCAATGAAATGAACACATAGTTTTGGGGTTTTTTTAATAGTAAAACAAATATTTGCCAAGGGGCTTCACCAACTGCCATGAATTTTAATAACTGATTACCAAATAAGCCTCTTGAGCTATCCACATTGCTGATTATTTAATCTCAGTGCAAATGATTAAATCCTAATTGTTAAATAGATTTAAACTCTAAAGTATTCCTCTGCCCTCACCCCACCCCCTTTGTGCACAAGAAGAGCATACAATCTCCAAATGGATGAGGGAAAACCGGTACAGGATATTTAACAACATTTCGGAAAAGCAGAGCCCAAATATTCTGACAAGATAGTGCCTCAGTTGATGTCTGTCTCTTCCACCCACTGCCATTAGGTCACATCACACACAGAAAAGTGTGAGACACAATATGTCAGCCCTCAAACTGTGTATAGAGAGGAGAACAAACTGGTTTTGGAAATTTATGGAGGAAAAAGAACCCTGATTCAAAGCAAATAGAAAGTAGAAAATCCAGATAGAATGTGAGCAATGAAAAAAAAATTCAAAGCAATTTCACAAATATACTTGCTCATTTAACAATTCAAAGAAGAAAAAGAGCATAAATGATAAAGGGCTCAACTTAGGATAACCTTAGATATAAGGAAATTGCCTACAAATGCTTTATACCATAAAACATTTTAAGAACATGAATTAAACAAGAGCTCAAATCCCTTGTGATTTAAAAAAAAAAGGAAAAAGCAGAATGAGCCAAAAGAAAATAAGATAAAACAACATAGTTACAAAACTGATAAAGTAAAAATAGCAAGGAACAGAGTAGAAATAGCTAAAACTTGAATTACTAACATAGTACAAAGGTTTGACGTAATCCAGTTAAATGCAAGTTAAAAAAAAAACCTAAGAGATTAAAATAAGTAGGTAGGTAATGGAGACTAACTAAAGATATACTACAATCACAAATGGTGTCCTTGAAATATTAAACCCATCAAATTAAACAAAAATATTTAAGAGAATATCCCTAAAACAAAGAAAAGCAAATCTGCAAAGCTAAAGAATACATTGTGTTTTAGAAAACTTCAGCATGGAATATCCAATACTAAGAAATCTTGGCCTACCTATTGAAATTCAAAAGCAAGAAAGAGTTCTTCAGGTGTTGAGACAAACAATCTCAAATTATTTTCAGGCGATGGACTGACTTCAGAATTCAATGTCAAAAGCCAGAATGACTAAAGGGTAGCTTATCCAAATAAGTAAGTTGTCATTCTGGTATATAGGCAAAACAGACTTTCCCAAGCATACAAGAATCAGGAAACACAGCATTCATGAGTCTCTCTCAAAAAAACTACTTGATGATATCCTGGCATTTAAGAGAAGAATTAAAATAAGAAAAAAGGAACAGAGAAGCCATATAAAGGGCTTTGGGGGAGCACCAAGTCCATTTAAATGTAGACCAATACAAACTGCTGGGTTGTCACGGAAGAGAATGTTAATGTTACAAACTCATCAATATGAAAATAATATAAAAGTTGGGGAGAGAAGACATGAAGATGGGAGAGAATGTATTTGAATGTTGTTATCCCTATCTTTTATAGAAGGGGTCAATCAATGTATGAAATTAAAACATGGTTCAAAAAACACATAATGATTTTCAAAACCTCTACCTATAGAGATCTTTTCAGAGCTAACATTTCTTATAAAGAAGAAAAATTTATTGAAAATTGGGCAGTTCTTTCCATTTCATTTCAATTTTCTTTTCTGTTAAATCCAAGTTGTTTTCTTCTATGGAATCTAAGTGAAACTAAATTGAATAGTATTATTTGTTTGATAGTAAAGGAGCCCTAACATGTGATGATGTCATACCATTGGGGTTAGGACAATATAGATGAATATTAATACTGTTGATACCCCTTTTAAAAAATATACATTTATTTTATTTGTGTTCATATCTACTAAGCCAGTGGTTTCAAATTATGTCTTATACAGGTATATACATTTGCCAAAACTCATCAAACTGTACACTTAAAATGGGTATATTTTATTGGATGTAAATTTACCTTGATAGAATTTATTTAAAAGATTTTTTAAAATTATGCCCCACTGGCGTCTGCATAGAGGAACAGTGAAGAAAAGAAGGTGAAGGTGACTGGGCATGGCTTTTTTCCCCTACCAGCTCCTATCCATCTCTGTTTAATTAACCTGGGCAGTTTGGCATTATGTCTTTTACGCAAAGTCTTCAACATAGGGTTCCATAGCTCTTTTTTAAAAAATTTTTTTTCAGTTACAATTGACATTCATTATTATTCTATGTTAGTTTCAGGGTTACAGCATAGTGTTTAGATGTGTATATAATTTATGCAGTGATCCCCCCATGGGTTCCACAGCTTTAAGGAAGAATAAAAAAAAGAGAACACTACTGTTTTAAAAGTAGATGGCAGTTGACCTGAATATAAACATAAAGTGTGTACAGCCGTCGTGGTAGGGAGGGAGGACTGAGCTAACACAATAATTCCAGTGACTTGAAGGTAAACTCATAGTTGAAACAAACATGCCTGGATGAGACACACATTTCTGCTTTCTAAAGTAGCTTCAACGGGTCCTTCCAGGACAGATGAAGATGGTGTCCAGATGGCGCGTGGTGCTTCTGGATGTGTGAATGGGCCTCGCTGGGGCGTGGACAACCCTAACTCGGCCTCCACCGCGTCCCCCAGCCCTGCTCAAGTTACCAGCAGGCCCAAGCCAGGGAGCGGCTGGCTGAGGGCCTGGCGGCACAAAACCTTTTCAGGTTTCCTAACAATTTTTCCCCTCATCCTTGTAATGTTTTGGCAGCTGCGGGGCCTCTTTTTCAACTTGCTTTCAACTTGCCTAATGCTTCAAACCACAGGGGAGACCCCAAGCCCTGAAGAACATCCCGGAATGCAAAGTATTTGCAATGAGTCACAGCTGCAGAGGTGCCAGCAAGGACTGTTCCAGACTTACAGAGGGGGCCAGGGAGGAGGGGTCAGTTAGAGCAGCTGCAGCGCCTGTCAAAGGCGGGACCCAGGCAAGAGGCGCAGTGGCACTGGCTGGAATGAGGATAGAAAAAAACGAGGAAAAAGCTGTGTGGGGACCACTCCTCTGAGGCGTCCCCACCTGCTCTGCATGAACCTGTTTGCTCTTCTAGCCACATTCTCCAAATCCTAAACATTTTCACAGGAAAAGACACCTTCTGGAATATAGAAGATTGCAAGTTGGCTCTTGGAAAATGATCCCTGACGGGCCGCTAACCTACAATCATAAAGAACGCAGCCCACAGAGCCCATTGCAATACACTATTTTAAGATGCCCTTTAAACACGCAGTGGGCGTCACTCCGTTTATGCCAACAGAAGGGGCATTCATTCACTGGCTCTTTCTTGCTGCCTGAAAGTACTCCTCCCTGTAAGTCCTGGAGAGAGCATTTGGTGTCAGAAACCTCCTCCTAATTTTTTTATGTATAACTATGAATAGAGGATCCATTTATAATTTTCACCCAAAATATTCAAGAATCTAGAAAATAAGAAGTGTCCCTCCTTTTTCTGCCCACCCAGGCCACCACCTTCTCCACCCTGGAAGCAAGCAAGCACTGTTACTCCTTCCTTGTGTATTTTCCTGGAAGTATTCTTCACATGCTCAAACATGTCTGACATATGTAAATTTTTGTACCAATAACACACATTACGCAATGTTCTATTCTTTGTTTTTAACGACCTTGGAAACTGTTTCATATCAGTACAAATAGAACTCCCTTGTTTACGTGTTCATTTGAACTAGATATTTAAACAGTACTCTGGTAATACACAGGTGGGGTATTTTTCAACCTTTCCCTATTACCTGTTGTGTTTCCAAGACTCTCTTTGAACATATATCATGCGCAGGTATATATGTAAGTAAAATTTCTAGAACTGGGATTGCTGTGTCGTATTTTGACATTTTCATAGATATTTTATCAAACTGTCCTCCATAGAGATTTTACCAATTTATGCTCACATGCACGAGAGGGCTTCTTTCCCTTATTCCTCAGCTCCGGGTTTATCTAATTTATGTACCTTTGCTAATTGATAGGTTAAAAAATGGTATCTTATTGTAATTTTAATTTGGTTTCTTCCTATTACAAGTGAGTGAGCATTTTTACATATGATTGAGAGTCGCTGGTATTTTCTGTTGCGTGAACTATGTTCTCTGCCCAATTTCTACTGCATTGTTTATTCTGATTCATTGAACTCTATATAAGGAAAAATAACCTTCTGTCGATATATATATATATATAAATTTTTTTCCAGTTTGTTTTTTCTTTCCTCCATACTTACAATGTTTATTTCATATAGAATTGTTTAGTTTTATGCTGTTGAAGTTTATCTTTTCAATCTTGGCATCTAGAAAGTTTAACATTTAAATAGTATGTTTCCTGAAATGATGACAATTTCCCCTATATCTTCTACTAGAAGACATATTGTTTTGTGTTCAGCATTTAAATCTGTGATCCAGCTAAAATTTATTATAGTGGCTGCATAAGGAAGGTTTCATCTATGTCCTTATCCAAATGACTATCCAGTTGTTCCAGTGCCATTTATTGAATAATCCAATTCTCCCCCCACCCCGCACCCCATTAAGCTGAAATGCTACTTTTATCAGAAACTAAGTATCCATAGACATTTGTGTCATAATTTATTGCTGCATAACAAATCACCACAAATTTGGTGACACATTTATTACCTCACAGTTTCTGAGACTTGGGAATCCAGGCACAGGTCAGCTGGGCCCTCTGCTTGAGGGTCTTTCACAACGCTGCAGTCAAAGTGTCAGCTGGGGTTGGGGTCTCATCTGAGGCTTGACTGGAGAAGGATTTGCTTCCAAGCTCACGTGGCTGTTGGCAGGATTCAGTTTGTTGTAGGTTGTCAGGTTGAGGGCTTCCACTCCTTGCTGGCTGTCAGCGGGAGGCCACTCTAAGTTCCCTGCTACCTGGGCCTCTCCATACAGCAGCTCACTTCCTCAAAGCCAGAAAGGAAGAGAGTCTACTAGCAAGACGGAAGTCTTATCCAATGTTATCCAATGTACAGAAGAGGCATTCCGTCATTTATACCATATGCTACTGTCTGGAAGAAAGCAACAGGTCCCACTCACACTCAGGAGGCGGGGATTACACAGGAAGTGAATACTAGGAGCTGGGTATTCATTGGCGGCCATCTTCGAGTCTGTCCACTCTCTGACCCCCTATGATTCATCTCCCTCCCAGACTAAGACTCCTCAGGTAGTTAATTAAGTCCAACAACTGAGAACAGACCATCGCCATGTGGACCTGTGAAACCTTGTAAATGTGACAAGTCATCTGCTTTCATACCCAAAATACAGTGGTGGGACAGGCAAAGGATAGCAGCTAGAGACACTCCCATTCAAAAAGAAGGAACATGGAAGGTACAAAGAAGTCACTATCCATAGTATTTCACAGGTTTTGGTTCAAAATTTCTGTTGCTCAGTAGCAATATTACTCTATTTTGTCCATTCGTTGTTTTTTTTCCTGCTTATTCATATACATTTTCTTTTTTATTATTCCTCTTTTAATCTTCATTATTGTATGTAGACTAGAGCTTGTAGGTGTCACTTTTGGTTGCCCACTCCATATTTGTTCTCCTTTCCCTCCTCCCTAACACAACCCAAACTTTGTTCAGGCATCCAACACTCCCAGGGAAATTCAGGGGGAGATGGCTCCATCCCCTCTATTTCCATTCAAGGAAGGTACCCTGATTGACCTAAACCAACTTCAATAATTTCTTCTCCCCCTTTTGGCAGTTTTTGGTTCAGTAACTGAGGTTTGAGCCAAACAGCACGTGGCGGTCTGTTTGGTGACAGTTACTGATTCAGAGGCAGCCATGTGCACTAAGGTGGCCCATCAGGACTCTTACATGGTTTTCCACCTTTGTGGATGTGAAAATGAATCATGTCGCTAAAATTGCTATGGGCGGCCATATTAGGAACACAAGGGGGAACCAGCCTTCAGTGAATCCTATGGACAAGAAGAAGCAGAAAAAAATCTGGGTGGTTGATGATATTGTTGACCCTGTCATGTCTTGGAGTTCCTATTATATGAGTTAATACATTTCCTTATTTTTTTAAGTCTGCCTGAGTCAGACTTTCTGTTACTTGCAGTCATAAGCTTTCTAATTAGTACAGAATTGAAGATGTTGCCTAGTTTGGTTGAAGATATATCTTGTCTTTTATTTTAGCTTTTTTGGTAACTTCCACATTGGGTTTGTTACGATCACTTATTTTGAGGATGTTCACAACTAACTAGTTGTTCTAATTACCTTCACAAACTCTACTAATTCATCCAGGATTTTAAACTGTCAAAAAGTATGATCAGGGCCGGCCGAGTGGTGCATTGGTTAAGAGCTGCCTTGGGACGCCAGCTCTGAGCAGCAGGACCCCGGTTCGGATCCCACATGGGGGCCAGTGGTGCTGCGCCCTCTACAGCTAAGATGGTGAACAACAGCTCGACCTGGAGCTGAGCTGCCCTGAGTCGCCGGTGACGGTGTAGGCTGCAGCCCCTGCTGCAGTGGGCTGCCATAAGCTACCGTGTTCGGCTGGCAGCCAGTGTGAACTGCCAAGAGCCACCATGAGCAGCCGTCCAGAGGTTGGCGACTGATCTGCCTCACCTGGGAAGAGCACAATGATAATACCAACATGGGCCAGTGAAGCAATGTCCTCCACAACTAGACTGAAGAACAAAACGACAGCAACTTGTCTGTTCCCCTTCCCCAATTCCCCAGTACTGTTCCCCTCCCCCAATTCCCCAATAAAAGCTTAAAAAAAAAAGTATGATTAGCTTCAAAATGCAGAGCAACAGCATTGCCCAGGGCAAAGCTCAGCCTTGTAGTAATTGTCATATTCAAGAAAGCAGGGGCATCCCACGACATCATATTCGTACACACCTCCTTAGAATCACCACCCCTGCCATATTAATCTCTTTATGTGTCAGTCACCCATGGCTGGGGCATGTGGAGTGCTTGAGGCAGGAATTAGGTTCTCTACATCCAACATCTTAGTACAGCAGCTGCAACTTAGGAATTAGTGCCAAGCATGAAACACTCCAATATTCATCTCTAAATCTCAGTCCAAAGGCCCTTAGGATGCCCTAGGTATAAAAACTGAAATCAGAATGGCCTCCTGAATAAAGTGGAGGGCTGGATGAGTAAAGACTTCTCTAACTTTTCAAAACCTATTACTGTGGTGGAGGGCAGGACAAAATGTTACATCAGGGTTTTTTTCTCAATTACTCATTGTGTTATATGTGCTAAATATGTCATATGTTGATTCTAAGAGTCTGAGTGGTCCTTACTATTCTTTTCATCCCCATGAAAAACAAAGACTGTTTTCTTTTACACTTCAGGCCCAGCCTAGAGGATTGATTTAAGTGAGTCTAGGGAAGGATAAGATAGAGGCTGGCCTTGGAACTAGGCATTGCCCCAAGCTAGGGTAGCTGGAAAGCAGCAGCTTTTACAGGTTTTCTGGAAGTGACAAAGATGGGGCCCCATTTGCACAGTGTCTGAGATAGGGGATTGCTAAGGGATGCCTGAGTCTCTGGCAGAGTGGACCCCTCCGAAATGCTACCGAGTTGGCCCAGATAAAAGTGAATGGGTGACCCAGCACTCCACAGCTACAGCAGTGGCAAGAAGGGCAGCCTCAACAATATCAAGCAAATCTTGATTCGTCTCTTGGTTTGTGCTTTTCGCATTTTAAGAAATCCTTTCCCACACATAGGTCACAATGATCTATATATTTTCTATTAGCTCCATTATACCTTTGAAAATAAGTCTGTAATCCATTTGGAGCCAATTTGTTTTTATGCAAAAGGTGGGGATTCAGTTTTATTTTTCTTAATATAGTGACCCAGTGTTCCCATCTAGGAAACATTCCATCCTTTCCCACACTTATATGTGGGGAACAAGTTCCAGTGAAACATGGCTCTGTCTCTGAGCCATCTGTTATTCTGTTCCAATTATCCATTTTGTCTGTTCTTGAATCAGAATCGTGTTTAAATGATCATGGCTTAGTTGTATGTCTTAAATATCTCCTCTTTGCTTATCTTTTTCAAAGTAGACTTAGCTAAATCATAGATTTGTTTTTCCAAGTACATTTTAGAGTAAGTTTTCAGTGTTTCTCAAAAAACAACAAAAAATGCTACCATTTTGATAGAGGTTGAATTTAATTTATAGATTAATTTAGAGAAAATCTGTATTTTCATAATCTTAAGCCATTTTACTCAGGAACGTGGAATATCTCTTCATTTATTCAGATCTTCTTTTATGTCCTTTAATAGTTCAAAATTTTTGCTTATAAAGCTCTAGTGTATTCTCTGTTAGTAATTTTTTGTTGCTGCTCTAAAAGATATCTTATTTTTCTGTTATATATTTTCTACTTGCATATGGCTACTGTTAAAGAAATGCTATTGATTTTTGTCTCATCAATTATTTATACCTTACTGGGAACAAGTTCCATAGATTCCAGAGGAGGAAATTTTAGTAGGTAGAAAGGAAGAGAGGAAAAACAACAGGATGATGTATGTGTGAGGACAAGAGGATCTCAAAGAAGCCAAGAGGAGAGAGGAGAGAGCTGCCGGGAGCTTTGGAAACCAGTTTTATTACTTCATTTTCTCTCCCTGAATTTTCACAGCAGAATTACCCTAATTCTAGCATACAGGCCAGCCTCTTCAGAAATGTACTGTTCTTTCCTCTGTGGCTGGTTCCACCAGCAGAATCCGTCAGGAGTCCAGTCACCTCTCAGCACCGTCAACACTACCTCCTTAACCCAAGCTCTCTCCTCTAATCCAAGCAGCCTCCTAGGACTATAGCCTTCCAATGGGTCGCCCCCATGCAGCCTATGCCATCAAGTCTATCCTTTTAGCACGTCCTTGTCACTCCTCTACTCAAAACCCAACAGTCTGGAACCTCCCCACAGGCAGATTATAGACCAGTCTTTACTGTTATTCACAAGACTCTCCGTGAGCTGGTCCTCCATGTACTCTGATTTCATCACCTACCAATACTCCTCCTGCTCCTTTGTCCCAGCCACCTGGGGCCCCTACTCTTCCTCCAACTTGGCAAGCAAGCTGCAGCCTCAGGGCCTAAATAAATTATATATTGCTGCATAACAAATTATCCCAACACTTAGTAGCTTAAAATATCAAAGCTGTATTATATCTCACAGTTTTTGTGGGTCAGAAAGCCGGGAGTGGTTTAGCTAGGTGGTCCTGACTCAGGGTCTCCAATGAGGTTGTAGTCAAGCTTTCGGCCCTGACTACAGCCTCATCTGAAGGCTCAGCTTGGGGGAGGGTCTTCTTCGAAGCTCCCTCACCAGGGTGTTGGCAGACCTCAGGTCCTCATGCATTTCTGGACTGAGGACCTCATTTGCTCCCTGGCTGCTGGCCAGACGCCACCCTCAGTTTCTTGCCACAGAGGCCTCTCTGTAGAGCACAGAGCAGCTCTCCTGACAGCTAGCTTCCCCAAGGGAGCGTGACCTAACGGAGAATGAGCACCCAGAATGGAAGCTGTAATCTTTTTCAAAGCCTAACCTCAGAAGTAACATACCATCCGTTCTGCCATATTCTATTTATTTCAAATTCCGTCCACATGCGAGGGCAGGGGAGTAAAGCCCCACCTCTTGAAGAGTATCCGGCACTCATGAACATACTTTTTCTCACAATCACAAGACCTTTCCACTTGTTCCCTCTGCCGTGGATCGCTGCACGGCCGGCTCCTTCTCTCAGTCAGGTCTTTGCTCATCAGAGACACTTTTTGTGACCTTCCTGTCTATAATAGCATCATTCTCTATCCCTTCCTGTTTTGTTTTGTTTTCATAGCCCTTATCATCTGACATATTAGGTTTTATTTGTTTATAATTTGTTTTCACAATAGAATATTAGCTTAATAAGGGTAGGACTTCATTTTACTTACTGTTAAGTCCTCAGTACCCTAGAATGATGACTGACACACAGTAAGAACTGAACAAATCCTTGTAGGGAGGGGGGAGAAAGGGGGGAGGAGGGTCTCAGAATAGGAGCCCGTGTCTTTAGTGTCTTCCAGATATGGAGATCTGGTTTATGTCTACAGTAAACTATCCATCTTGCCCAGCCCCTTCGATATCTAGAGGAATCCTGGGTGCCAGGTAGCAGGCCAGGGAGGAACCTGTGGCTTTTCTACACATGGAGATTGGCACCTCATTGAAGTGTATCCCCAACAAAGATGTGTTGAAGTCCTAATTCCCAGTACCTGTGAATGTGACCTTAAATAAGATGCGTTAAAGGATCTCAAGATGAGATCATGCTGGATTTAGGATGGGCCCTAGGTGCAATGGCTAGTGTCCTTATAAGAGCAGAGGGATATTTGAAACACAGAGACACGTAGAGAAAAGAAGACCAAGTGGAGCCAGAAGTGGAAATTATATTTATGCTGCCACAAGCCAAGGAATGCCTGAGCTGGAAGAAGAAAGGAAGGATTCTCCCCTTGACCCTTCAGAGGGAGTGCAGCCTTGCCAACACCTTGACTTCAGACTTCTAGCCTCCAGGATTATGAGAGAATAACCTTCTGTTGTTTCAAGCCACTCAGTTTGTAGTAATTTGTTATGGCAGCGCTAGGAACTAATATAGGATGTAAGCACTTCTCCAAGACCCTGTCCCCTGGGCCTCTGATTACAAGTGATTAAGAAGGATCATCTCTATGATTTACATAAAAATTAATGACGCAGATTATTTTCCATCATCCTACATGCCAAATAAAAACTCTTTAAAATAACGCCATATATATATATATATATATATATATATATATATATATATACACAAAACAACTTTCTTATATATACTTAGATTTCTCTCAAAAGTCAGGATATATATTCATGAATATGTATTCACTTGATGCCTCTGTTGAAGGGCACTAGGATAGGGACAATTTGTGCTATTTGAAGTTTTTTCTTGTGCCTTCCTTTTCTTAAACACACAAAAACACAATTAAAAGAAACAAACCTGGTATTCCTATTGCTTCCGTAAACTGTGATGGAGTTTCCACCGAGTTATGTAAAAGTATCTCTTAGCCAACACTATCTTAATGAAAATCAAACACCTATCAAACTATTCATTTGTTTATATAAAGAGCAGTGATGGAAGCAGAAAGTAGAATGGTGGTTCCCAGGGACTGGGGGGTGGGGTGGGGGAGAATGGGGGAGTGTTGGTCATGAGGTGCATGGTTCAGTTATGTAAGATGAATAAGGTCTACTGCACAGAGTGGTGCACAGAGTTAACAATACTGTACCATATATCTCAAAACCTGTTAAGGGAGGGGAGTATTTGAGATATTGCTCTCTGGCATATGTCCTCAGTTTGACTCAAATAAACTTATAAAAATTCTCAAAAAAAAAAAAACGTGTTAAGAGAGTATATCTTATGTTAAATGTTCTGATCACAAAAAAGGAGGGAGGGAACTTTTAGAGGCAATGGTTAAGTTTATGGCAGTTTATTATGGTGCTGTTTTCATGCATGTATACTTACCTTCCAGTTCATCAAGATGTATACATAGAATAGGGACAGCTTCTTTTGTATGTCAATCACGCCTCAATTTAAAAATAGTTTAAAAGAGAAGAGTGATATTGCTAAAAGTTTAGCAAACAGCTGTGAGATTTGGATGCTTTGTTATATTGCTACTGTCTAAAATCTGTTTGCACATCAAATCTGTCTTCCTCTACTTGTTTAATTTCTTTGTTATGATTGTGTTTGGATTGTTAGGCTATATTGGCACCTTCCTTAAAGTGGTTGAATAAAAATGAGGGCACACTGGAATGGTTCTTACAGCTAGATTCTCTTCTTTTTCTTTCTTTTTTTTTTTTTTGTTCAAAGATAGTGACCCCAGAACACAGGCTGTTGTTTTGGTTATGATTTTTTTCCCAGACAGAGACGGGTGTATGTGTGAATGTTAAGTTTAAAGTTAATTTTATATCGGTCAGTAAGTATCTTCAGAGACCCAAAATAAAACTGTACTCATTGATATTCAGTTATGCTTTCTTTCACGTAAATGCATTGCCTGCATGTGCCTTTTAATGTGTTAGAGGCTAAGGATCAAAGCAATAAGGCATGAAATCTGCTTTCAAGATGGAGACAGAATGTATGATTCACTCTGATGGGCACACTAAAAGCACACACAGCAGCCCACATGAAAGGAGTGGATTGCCATGTGGGAGAACGTCCGGGAGCTTCCAGAAGACAGCTCATACAGTACAAGTCACAGAGATGATCGATTGTGTTAATAGTTCCATGATGGACTGACTGTATTACAGTACTGTAGCTACGGTACCAGGTCATCTAAACAGAATCGTTTTTTTCCTCTTACACTATCAGCTTCTGGGATTCTTGGAAGTGTCTATTCCTGATGTTATCTTAGCAACTTTCAAAGACCTGATTGGGCTCATTCACATATGTCATGGGGGGATGGAGACCATCAAATCGAGGTGTAATTGGAAGTAGGGAGAGGTTTCCCTGTAGGGAAAGTAGAATAAAGGGGCTATCTATTTTGAAATTAAAATTTAACATTTTTAGCTAATTCAGATCATGAGTGATTTAGTTCATGCACTGCACTACACTTTGCAATTTTCACTGTTAGGAACTAGACATAAATATCATAAAACCATTTAGAGTAGTGTGATTTTATCAAGAGTTTAGCCTATTACTTAGTAAAAACCAATTTTATGGAAGGACATTATTTCCATACTATGGCAGAAATGCTAGCTGTTCACTTACCATGTTCTCCTGTTCTTTCTGGGCACATGGACAGACCACAGGTCCCAGCCTCCTTAGAGATAGGAGTGGTCATGTGACTGAGTCCCAGCCAATGGAATGAACTGAAGTGGTGTGTACCACTGCCAGGCCTGGCCCAGTAAAACCTCCTGGGCTTGATCCTTTTTGCTTGTTGCCCCTTGCAGCTAGCTGGAATGCAGAGGACCCCCAGGGCAACCTCGGAAGCCACCAGCTACAGATAGCAGAGCCTCAATCAGCCCAAGTGCTCAAATGACTACATGAGGAGCCACCCCACTGACCTGTGGAATCTGCCTAGTGCTGTTATGTGAGCAAGAAATAAGCTCTAAAGTATTTGAGCCATTTTACATTTTAGGGTCAATTTGTCTTAATAGTTAACCTTTTTCAACTCCTGTACTTTCCTAGCAGAATTCTTCTCTTTCATTTTTTTGGGGGGGAAGAAAGGAGACATACAAGAAAGAACGAGTTGAGGGAAATGTACTTATAATGTTTGTGCTAGACATCTATTATTTGCCCCTTTCTACCCATGCTCCATCCTCTGTACCCTACTTTCAGCCCTGAAGACTAACCTATATTCTGGGCCTCTTAGCCCTCTGAGTGCCTGGGAGAAGAGAGGGAAGAAGAGAGAGGGAGGGAGAGAGGGAGGGAGGAAGGTCAGGGTATTTCTGGCGCTGCTTTGCTGCCTGTGAGGTCCCAACAGAAGTTCACTGCTCCTCTCAACCGGGCCTGTTTTACATGACTGTCTTACTCCTGGATTCAAGGAGCAGTTGGTTCCCTGCCCTTGTCCTGGTTCTCTGCCCTTGTCCATGTGGGACTTGCTTAGTCAGCCCAGTTTACTCAGCTTAGGCTGCCATAACAACACACCAGAGGCTGAGTGGTTGAAACAACAGAAATGTATTATTCACAGTTCTGGGGCCTGGGACATGCAGGATCACAGTGCCAGCATGGTTAGGTTCTGGTGGGAGCCCTCTTCCTGGCTTGCAGATGGCTGGCTGCCTTGCCATGTCCTCACGTGTGTGTGTGTGTGTGTGTGTGTGTGTGTGTGTGTGTGTGTGTGTGTGTGAGAGAGAGAGAGAGAGAGAGAGAGAGAGAGAGAGAGAGAATATCTCTCTTCTCCTTTCTCATAAGGGCACTAATCCCATCATGAGAACTCCTGCATAACCTCTTCTAAACCTAGTTACCTCCCAAAGGCTCCAGCTCCTAATACCATCACACAGTAAGGGTCAATATATGAATTTGGAGGAGATGCAAACATTCAGTCCATAACAGGCCTAGGCATGCGCTATCAACTAGGCTGCTAGGAGACCCAGGTTATTACTGCATTCTTTGCAGTGACACTACGCCCACACTCTGTAAATAAACCCTCCTAGAATCATCCTACTTTGAGTGTGCCATCTGTTTCCTGTTAGCACTCTGACTGACAACATTGCTTTGTCTTCACTCTCAAAAATAATAGCAACAAATACTGTACATATTACCAGAACCCAGGAAGACAGTTGTACGTTTTAAGGCAATCAATAACAATCACAAGCAACAATTCACAGGCAAAATATTCCATCTCTTTCTTCAGTGGTACCTTGAACTTGGCATCTCCAGATTCACCTCTCTCCACAACCCAAACCTAATATGTAAGTCCCCTTAGCCTTTAGGTCAGGATTCTAATCCTTAGCCTGGCATTCAAGGCCCTTCATAATCTGGTCTCTATCTCCAGCATTATCATTGCCATCCCCACCCCCCCACCCCCGACACACACACACATGCGCCCCTTCCAAGCCAAGAGAAAGGCAACTCTGATATGCACATCACACACCCTCCCCCTGGAAAAAGCTAGGATGAAGATAGAATCATGTCCCTCTTCTCTTCCCATTCACTCCTCTCCAAGAGCTGGAGACTTCATTCTATCCCCATGGAATGAAAGGATATCTCACCACCCCTGCCTTGAATACATTCAACTCACCACAAATTCCCAATGAGTAGAACCTGAATTATTGAAGTTTTACTGTTATATATATTTAATCTTCTTTTAATTTAGTTTTTTGTTTGTTTGTTTTTGTTTTGTTTGTTTGTTTTTTAATCTGAGCCATCCTGCCACCTGTTGGCAGCTCAGCGACTGCTCAGCTCGGGCCAAGAATCGAACCACTGTTGCTCAGAGCTCACACTCTTGAGCGAGCTCTTAACCAACTGAGCCACTTGGCCGGCCCTTAATTTAGTTTTTGAATAGGTAATACATTCTCATGGGTCAAATGCAAAATATATAAAAATTTATATAGTGAAATGTCTCTCCCCCACCTCAACCCATGTTCCTATTAACCCAGATCCCACACTCCATATGTAACCATTCCTCTTAACATATACTTAGTTCCAGAATTGTTTAGTGCACCTACAAGCAAATTGCAAATATACATTCTCATATTTCTTCCTTCTTTACTAAAGCATGACATACTTTTTCTGAACTTTGCATTATTTTTACTTAACATGTTTGGAAAACCTCTCCTTACCTGTTTATAGCTAGCTTCCTCATGCTTTTGTATAGCTGCATAGTATTCCAGTATGTGGCTGTATCATCATTTCTTTAACTAAAATTTTATTGATAAACATTTGGGTTGCTTCTAGTGTTTTTTGTAAAAAATGCTTACAGTGATGCACATTTCATCTTGATATGGTGTTATATGATTCAATATATAATTCTTTTAACATTTTAACTTCATATTTTCTTTCAAAAAACTTTTACTCCGAGGGCCAATCAATGCATGACATTTACTAAAGGATAAATTAAGGTTAGACAATAGATCAATGATGTGAAAAAGTTATTTAACTTTATGAGTTCATTTCTGGGCATTTATCCATAAGAATGTTGGACGATATAGCAGAGTATGAGTTCATTTCAATGGAGCAGGCAGTATATGTGTAAACTTCACAGTTTCTGCCAAGGTCATTTGGACAAAGCAGCATTCCCTTAGGTTCCCTTTGGTGGAAAAGCTCAATCATTTTGGTAATTTTGGTGATCAGTAATACATTTAATGTTATTTGTGTTGCTAATACATTGTAGTCAGCAGAGGTTTACAAAAAAGGGAATGGTTTAGCCTGTGTATACATACCCAGAGGACCACAGGCCTTTTGAGGGGGGCATAATGAATCAGTGTCAAGATCCTGCTTAGTCCAGAGTCTGAGAGGTCAGTTGGGGGTGGGGAGGGGGTTCCCTGTCTGCTCCTTAGTACAAAAGCGTTCTGTATGTTTATCCTGTGCATACCTGCTGCTGCAGAGTCTGGTGTTCCGTTTGGCTAAAAGCAATTGCGTCCAGCTGCCCTCTTCTGTGTGGCTGGTTGGCAGGATTGTTTACTGAGGAGAGCCCTCAGGCATAGCATGTGCTTCATCCTCTGGGGGGGGGGGTGGCATTGATGGGTTGGAAAGAACCAATCAAATACTACTAGAATTACGAAATGCTTGTAAGGCTCATTTCCTGGGGCAGGGGCAGTAGGAATCTTATGAAACTACTCAATCTAACCAATGTTTGGGCTCAAGACCAAACCGGTAAGACCAGATGCTTCTCCTTTCAGGAAGGCCAGACCTTGCGGCCCTCTGAGGCAGAACCAACTGAGGACACTCGGTGAGGCCATGCTGCATTCTGCCAAACCCTGTTTGCAGGGCCTAGAGACCTAAAGTCATTTCAAGCAGTCAGGTGCCCCATCTCCTTTATCTCTTTACACATATATTTTATACTTTCCAATTGAAAAATCTTATTCTGATTTAAGAAAATAAAAGTTAAAAGATGGAGGTAAAATTAGAGGTCTAAATTAGAGGGAACTAACTATTGCTGAAGAATAAAGGTTTGTGAACAGTTTTCACAAACCTTGGCTTTATTTTGAGCTTTAGCCTTCCCAACGTTTTTTTAGTTTCTGGCAATGGTATTATACCTATTTAATAGATTTCTGGAAATCTCTCCAATTAACTCACTCTACCTTTTTCCATCTCAGCAAACAGCAGTTAGGAAACCCTAAATTGGATGAACTACGCTGTTACATTCCTGATATTTGTTAGGTAAAACTTTTAAATCTGAACATGGTTTCCATGTTTGTTTATTTCCTGCCACAGATCTGTAGTGAGTCCTTCCATGTGGCAGGCCCGGCTCCAGTCATGTGGGGATACATCAGTGAGCAAAACCCATAAAATCATGCCTCTACCAACTTCTTCACTGAAGGATGGAGTGGTTGATGAATGATTTTGTATGATCAATAGTTGAGCATAGGTAAGTTTCATAAACTTCTTTGCAGTGCTTCTTAGGTTCAGATATGGTCCTGAGAGAAAGGTGAGCCCTCTCTGTTGACTGTTTTCCCTTTTCTTTTTTCTTCTCCTTCAATTTTCCCAGCTATCTCCTTAACGTTGCCCCAACACATACACACACACACACACACACACACACACACACACACACACACACACACCTGTCTTTGCAAACCCCCTGACTGAAACCTCATGCAGTTAAATGCTTAATTAAAATTTTGTATTGTGACAATATTTGTATGTTTCAGTTATCCATTGCCATGTCACAAACAGCCCCCAAATTGATTGGCTTAAGACAACAGCCATTTTATTTAGTCATGATTCTGTGGATCAGAAATTTGGGCTGGGCTCAGCTGGGTGGTCCTTCTGCTTCATATGACATTAGCTGGGCTCACTCATGGGGCTGAATTCAGCTGAGTCTGGCCAGGTTTGGAATGTCCAAGGTGTCTTCAAGGCTCTCTCCTCTGGTCTCTCTCCAACACAGTGGTGGGACTTCTTACATGGCAGCCGGCTTCCAAGATGGAGACCCAGTCTTGGAAATTTCACATCACTTCGGTTACATTTTATTGCTCAAAACAGATCACAGAGCCAGAGCAGATTCAAGTGGAAATGAAATATCTGTACCTCTTGTTGGGGCAGTGGCAAGGTCACAATGCAAAGACAGCATGTGTGATAGGTGATATCATTGCAGCCATCTTTGGGAACATGAGCTACCACACTGTATAGACCTGTTTTATGTTAGCTAGTAATCCACTATAAATCCCAGTTCTGGGCATTTGTTAAAAACCTAATATTAGTTTGATTTCTCTCTGTCCGCCTGTCCTCTTTTTACTAATTAGAACTTGAACTGATAAAGGATGTGTTGATTTATAATCCTGAGTTCCATGAATATCAGTCATTATTTTCAGTTCCAAGGCACAAGAAGCAATTCAGTCTATCAAATAGTTTACAACAGAAAGGAAGTTTTGAGATCTCAGGACAGGAGAGAGAACCCAAGGAAGGCTGGGTGGGAAGACATATCCATGGTGGCACCACAAGGACACTCTGGGCAGGGCACTGCTGCTGGCACTGCACACACTAGACAATGGACACACTGCCACAGGGCTCTCAGTGACACTGTGCCTGTGACTAGGGGTTTGATTCTTTCCCTTATGGCTCCAAGTCTTGTGTAGGAACTACCAATTATTGAAATCTATTTGCTCCCTCTTTAACCAGGAAGTGGGGAAAGAGTCCTTTCCAATTCAAAGGTTGGGGCTCAGGGTATTCTGCCTCTTACATAGACTTATGTGATGAAGTTTCCCCCCAACTACATTGAGCTACGCAGCACTGAACAGCCAGTAGTCATTGTTGGAAATAGTGCATTGTCCTGATCTGGCCCCTGCGACCTCTCTGACCTCAACTCCTACTCACTTCACTGAAGCAGCAATGAAAAATATCAAATATGCTTCTGCCTCAGGGCATTTGCACGAGCTGTTTTCACATCTGAAGTGCTCTTCTCCAATATCTGCATGACTTTCTCTCTCTCTCACCTTATTTAAGTCTTTACACATATATCACCTTCTCATAAGACCTTCCAATAGCCATTCTATTTAAAATTGTAACCCTTCACCCCCCCCCACCTTCTCTCTCCCTTCCCTGCTTTTTTTACCTTCTTAACTCTTAATATTACCTAACATGTATATTTTCTCTTCTCCCTCTAGAATGTAAGCTCCATGGGGCAAGGATTTTAGTCTGTTCTGTTCAGTGTTATATCCCCAGCATCTAGAACAGTGCCTGGAAAATAGTAAGTGTCCAATAAATATGTCTTGCATCAATGAATGTAGAACCAGTATCTACATGATCCCTTTGAAATCCCTTTGAAACACATTTGTTATACTGTTGACAAGGCTTCTTCTTAGGGTTTTATCCTCCTACCAATATATCTGCCTAGAATATGTTTTGCTCATTTTAAATTGATATACAAGACAAAATAAAAATTTTTGATAGGTTAAAAAATTGCTTAATTTATCCTTCCCTTCCCCTCAATCAGACTTAACCCTCTGCCTAGAAGGAAATTAGATGAGTCAGACAGGATCATTTATTAGAAAACTGTGCCTTATGCTTTGCACTCTTCTCAGCATTTCGAAATTGATATTTTGCTGATTTATTGCACTACTTTTCAGGGTATTACTGCAAGCTTAATAGTTTTCAAGGTCATCCCTTTCATCCTTCATTCAAAAAGACAGTAAGTTGGTTTTTTTCCAGTTTTCGGGAATGTCTTAGTCCTCAGAAGCTGCCTCGAGCAAAGCAGCACCAGTGACCTTAACTAACTTATGGCATATCCTGGAAGGCAAGACATCAAGCCCTGTAGATTTGAATACATTGATGGTGTTCAAATAGTCCTCAGTGAGTCAAAAATATTTACTGAGCATCTACTGAGTACAAAGCTTGTGCTGGTTCTTCCCTTTTGTGTTTTGATGTCCTGCCTTCTCATTAACCGTTGTGACGTCGATGGAGGAGTTAATCAGGCTCTGCCATTTGCACAGCTTGGGCAAACAGGAGGAGAAGGGAGAGGATCCAGCCAGTTTTAACCAGCCCTTGATGACATTTCACATTTGTGTCCCTGGCAGGGGCCCCAATTTCAGTGGCCCTCTTTCAGATGATAGCGTATTTCCCTGTTTGTATAATAACTACTGAAGATGATCTCCCATTCATTCATTCATTCATTCATTATTCATTCATTCACGGAGCATATACTTATTAAGCCCCTATTCTGCATCAGGCATTGTGCGTTTAACAGTGAACAAAACAAAGTTCCACCTCTCAGGAAGATTATGACTAATTGCACCACCTAGTTTTTACAATTCTTATTTTAATGACTACAAATATACACAGAAGAGCATGTTTTGCCTTTTCCCCAAAAGGCAAAAAGACTTGGGCCAAAAGTGAGCACAAGGAAGTAAAGGGGATTGGGACCAATTCTTATTCATATTTCTAGAAAGTGTCACCCAGACACATTGAGAAGAGATAAGTAGATGTCATTCCACCTGCCCCCTCACCCCAGGCCTCTGTCACACCATAACACCGCCTCTTGTTACATACCTGCCCCCAAATAATGACACCTGTTCTAGTCATGAACTGTTTTGTACTATGTGCAGTGGGCAGGCACTCAAGGGCTGTAATTACTGTAGCATTTGGGGCAGCATCGCCTCATAAAATTCAAACTCTTAAATGCAAAACAAAATATTTGTAACCATTTTCTCTCTCCTTCCTGCCTATCATTTGGTGCAGCCCATTGGCTTCTAGACTTTGGAGCTCTCTTGTTTTCCACCTATTATTTGCCCTTGAGAAGCCCTGCCTACAGCCTCAGGAGTTCATTGCTTCCCCGAAGTGGAGGATGTGATGCCAAGTAAACACCAGGATGTTTTTATAGAGTTGGCATTTACTGAGTGTTGAGTACCCAGAATGTAAAGCAAGGTATTTTCCAACATAGTGAGCAGAAATTAACACAACCTCTGAGAAGCTGGATTAAAAGGAATAAAAATAAGGATGAACGATGAACAGTCACTTGTTAGATCTTCAGTTCCGTGCAACCCACATTCTCTTGGAACGCTTTCTTTCCTTGGCTTCCACACTCTCCTGCTTTTCTTTGCACCTCTCTGGCTACTTCCTCTCAGTCTGTTTTGTGGGTTGTTTTTCCTCCGTCTGCCTTCTACTTGTTACAGAGCCCCCTGGCTCCGTCTTGGGCCATTTTCTCTTCTCTGTGTATCTACACTTTCTTCCTTAGACAATTTCACCATACCTTAGTCTTTAATTACTACATATAATTTTAATTTAATTACTATATATGTATATATTACTATATATATTTAATTACTATATGAGGGGAAGGAGGAAGGGAGAGAGTGAGAGGGAATAAATTTAACATATATGTATGACTTTAATTACCATATAGAGTGAGAAAATAGATAGATATAGACTTATTTATATCTATCTATATCTACATATTATACAGTGACTCACAAATACATAGTTTCAGTTCAGCTCTCTCCTCTGTACCCTAGGCCCACATATTCAATGCCTTCTTAACATCTTCACTTGGATGTTCCCAGGGAGCCAAGGACTCAACATGTCAAAATTGAAGTCATGTTCTCTTTCCCCTAAAACCTGACCTATCTTTGCTCCTGATATCAGTGAATAGCACTTTCCGTTCACTGAGTTACATAAGCTGAAAGCCCAGGAGTATGCCATTTCCATCTCTTCTATTGCCCACATCCAAACTATCACCAAGCTTTGATGTTTGCCTCCTAAATATTATTCAAACCTGTTCCCTTCTTTTCTACTCCCATCACTTCAATCCACACAAAGATCATAAAGCCTCTGGATTTGACTCCAACTGGTCTACCCACATCCATTTTGGTCTCCTACCATCCATTTTTTACAGAGCAGCCAAAGAAGTAATTCAAAATACAAAGGTCTCCAGTGGTGTCTCTGCCACTCTTAGGATAAATGTGGTCCCTGCCTACCTGGATCAGCCCTCATTTCATCTATATTCCCCTTCATTCTCTCCATCCAGCTGCCCAGCCTTCTTTCAAGCTGTCTTATCTGCATGTACCCCCTATCACAGGGCCTTTGTCCTTCAACCTGGAAATCTTTATTTACCCTTTCTTCTTGGAGTTTACTCTGATTCATGCCTTAGATCTTGACTGTCTCTTTCCTAGCAACCACAAAAATATTTGTTAAATGAGGTTGGGATTTGAAGGGGGACTCACAAGTAAGACTTCCATTTTCCCTGCCTGGTATTAGAGCCAGTTGAGAGATAAGATGTAGAGAAAACAATCAGATAGAGACAAAAAAATATCAGCTTTAAGATCAATAGGGTTGTTGAAAAATGAGGCTTAGGTGTGCAGCAACATTGGTATCCCCGGTATACAACCCCCAAATCAGGCAGCCTCAATCACCTAGTCTCTGCTGCACCGAAAAACTCCACACCCATTCCCATAGGACAAGCCCCTCACAGAACTCACCTCCTAGAGGAAGAACAGAAGATGTGTTCAAGAAAGGAGAGGAGGGAAGGGCTCAGGTTGTGTCCCCACCACCACCCTCAAGAACCTTTCCCAGACTCACCAGCCAGGTAACCACTCCATCTCCATGGGACAGAATAAGAGGTATAGCAA
Organism: Hipposideros armiger; assembly: GCF_001890085.2. Lineage (NCBI taxonomy): Eukaryota > Metazoa > Chordata > Mammalia > Chiroptera > Hipposideridae > Hipposideros > Hipposideros armiger. The sequence goes on from NW_017731355.1 coordinate 7,955,071, forward strand.
GACCAAGTGTGTTGGGAAAATCCTTCCTCGTAGAAACCAGAGGAATGGATAAGAAGTCAGTAAGTGGTTGGATATATGGCCGAATGAATGAGTGAGTAAACTAGAAGTGTCAGGCACAGAGCTAAGTATTGGGGGATACAAAATAAAAAAAGATATTTAACGTTTATCAATACTACATGACTAGCTCTCTTTTAAGTGCTTTGTCTGTATTAGTTTATTCAATGTATTAAATATATTAATAGTATATACTTATATTAATATTTTAACTTTGTTTAATATTTATTGTAATATAATTTAATACATTACATGTATTATATAATTTATTATAATATATTTTATAATTATATATTATACTATAAAAATAATTCAATATTTATTAATATTGGTAATGTATTGATATACTTAATCTCCATAGTAACTCCATTTTTCCCCAAGCTCATCTTTCTGACCCATAGGAGGGGGCCTGACTGATGGGAGCTGTGAGCACTGGTCAGGCTCTGCTTTTCTTTACATCAGTCATCATCCCCTCTGACTGGGCTGAGCTTTGTCTTGATTGCCCAGTGCCCCTGCCATGCCACTGGTTTAAATATTTTAAATATCACCCTTGAATTAATACAGCTGTAATAAGATTATTTTTGTCCTCATTTTAAAATCACAGCATGTTCGAGTTCTTAGTTCCTTTAAAAAACAAGAATGACTGTATAAGATGCCTAGAACAGTCAAAGTCATAGGGATGGAAAGTAAAATAGTGGTTACCAGGGACTGGGATTGGGAGGAATGGGAAGTTAGGGTTTAATAGGTACAGAGTTCTAGCTTGGGATGGTGATGAAGTTCTGGAGACGGGTGACGGTGACGGCTGCACCACAATGCCAATGTACTGAATGCCACTAAACTATACACTTAAAACGGTTGAAATGGTGAATTTTATATTATGTATATTTTGCCACAAAAATTTACTATAAAAACAGTCAATTAAAGAAAAGAATGAAACTACAAGTAGAAAATAAGTTCATATAGATAATAAAAGGATAGAGAAAAATGATAGGTGTTCAGAGAGACAATAAAAATGAATGGTTAGGGGTATTCATTTCTTTGAAGAGACTGAAGAGCTAGATTGCTTACTGGGAAATTGTTGGTATACTAATACCATATTTGACATTTTTCACTTTTCACAGAGAGAAAAATACTTAACCTCCAAGAGAACAAGATGAAATTTAAAAATTTGGGTTGATTACTGGAAACACTCCCTGTCTGGCAGATAAGTATTAAATTATGAAATGGCCTCCTCAGGGAAATTGTGAAAGTCATCATTTGAAATATTAAAAATTAAATCAGATAAAACATTAGACAGGCCTAATGTAGGAAATGATCCTGTTCTGGTTTGGGGGAGAGAGACTGGGACATGTGCTGGGGCTTTTCTATTCTTTATTTTAAAGATTCTGCCAAGAAGCAAAACCCGTATACTCAGTTGCAGGAATAAGCTCTTAAATTGCTATTCAGGGTTCCTGAAGAAACAAGTGTTTTACTAGAGGCTGGCAGTACAGTTTGGGTTCTGTTTGGAGTGTATTAACCCAGAGACCCAGGAATGCCCAGCTCCTGCACTGCCAAGCATCCTTTATACTCTGTTGGCTCAACAACATGAAAAGAAAAGAGCCAAAGAACCAAAGTTCTACGTCACTCATAGCTGAGTAAGCACTTCACACTCCCACCGAGAGGGAGGGGATCTCTGGCTGGACTGGAGAAGGTGGCTTCTGCTTAAGGTCTAGGTGAGGTCTCATTTCCTTCCCCTCACATAGGAGGGGCCTGAGCTTGTGGACAACCACCTGGAATGAAAGAGCGGAAGGTATTGAACTGGTCCCAGGTGTAGTAAACCTACCACCAAAAACATGTTGTATATAGGTGCAAACTTCAACGTATAGTAACTTGCCTGTTAGCAAAACTGTCCCAAATGATAACCTGGGCTCTGAACAACAAAATTAACAACCCCTCTCTTGGGGCCTGCAGGCAAGAGAGACCGGCAAAGACAGGTGTTAGGAGAAGGGGGAGGTGTCCTCGACCCCATTTTCTCAAACAAAAATACTTTGTGAGGGCTTTTTAAATCCTAGAAATGCAAAATCATTTCCTATGTATTCACATGTTCACTTCCTTTAGAAGTGAGAAGACCAATGGAAACCCTTATAGATGTTGAGGATGGATATCAAGGAATATTGTGGTTTGAAAATAAAAAGTCCTATTACAAAAGGAATCTTGTCTATAGTTAGAATAGAAAGACAAATGTTTTGGTTGGAAAGGAAAATTTTAAAAGATAAACTCAGACAAGGTTATGGGAGAGTAGTACTATGACATTGAGGATACCATTGTCCTAAACATGAAATGAAAACAAATTTTTGAATTTTATTCAAGGAAAGAGGAGACGACTAGAAGGACTCTAAAAGAAAAACTATGTTGAAATGTAAAAGACAAAAATCTGAGAATTTCTCAGATAGCCCTTCAAGTTATGAATGAAAGGGTACTATCTATTCATTTGCATTCATTTAGTAAACACGTGTTGGGTGTCTATTTTTGTGCCAGGCACAGGTAAGTGTTGCCAATAAAACAAGGGTGGGATAGAGGCTGTTCCTTCAAGGTGGGGGTGGCATATATTAACCAAAGAATCACACACATATCTGGTTATAAACTATGAAAAGTGCTGCGATGCAAAAGATGAGGGTGGAAAAAAAAGAGCATGTAACGGAGTGAACTGATCTAGTTTAGGACTGAGGGAAAGCTTCCTATACACGGGGTATTTGCCTTGTGTGTCTTAGTCTGGGTTCCCCAAAAGCAGACCTGAAGACAAGGATTTGGGCACAAGTGACTTATGTCAGAGCTGATTCCAGGAAGCTGTGTGAATGAGTAGGGAAGTGAGACAGAAAGGAGGGAAAACCGTTAATGAAGAGGATGGAAAAGGCACCATGTGTTTTGCAACACAGAAGTCATTAGTGATGTGAGAACAGTGTTGGTGGTATGGTGGAAACAGAGACCAATTTGGGGGTGAGCTAAAGCGTAGCTTAGGGTTGAGGAAGTAGAGATGTTGCTTACAGGGTAGTGAAGGGATATATGTAATGAAGAGGGACCTTTTTCTTTCTTTAACTGGGAGACAGTGAAGTCTTTATAGGGTGTGGCAGTGACCTGGAAGCAAGGAGAGAATTAGATGAAGCAGGAAAAATTGCTGATGCTGGAATAAGGTGGATACCTCCAAGAGCGAAGTCCTAAAGAGAAGGAGGCACAGGATCCACAAATCAAGAGTTTGTCTTTAAATTGGTGCAGGGACACTTTTTCCATCTCCACTAAGTTCTTAATGAATTATTTGCTGAATTTTGTTCGAGACAGAAAAGATTTGCAGTGACACCTCCCAGGCACCAGATGGTGTCATTCAGCTGTGGTCAATGCTCTGTCATCTGCGCATCTTAGGAGAAAGCAGATAGAAATCACTTTTGTCCTTACAAGTTGGACTGAGTTGGCCCTAGGGCAATTGGAATTGTAGGTGACTTGCTGGTTTTGGCACTTTTAGTGGAACTGCAACTCCTGGTTTGGGAAGAATACAGGGTTTATGCATTTGAAGAGGACATTGTGATACAAAGCACAAAGAAGTAGGATCATTTCTCAGAATGGGGGTTGGGAGTCAGCAATTAACCTGCTTCCAAAAACTGGGAGGAACCAGCTAGACCACAAATTACATTGAAAATCAGGGAGGAGCCTAGTGTGTTCATTAGCAAGGGAACAGTGATCAAGTCGGAGTTTCTGCTTGTGTTACAGGAATTGATTGCATGGAGGCAGCTGTGGGGATTGGCCTCTTGGCCTGTGGCCTTCTAGTGATTTATAAGTGGTGTCCGTACTGTTATCAGGCCAGCTGACCCCCAGTGGTAGCACCTCTAAACCAGGCAAGCTGGCATTTGTGCTGTCACCACTGTTTTTCCTTTGTGGGCCTTTGAATCTCTGCTCTCAATGTACTGAAATAATCTCTTAATCACATCCTTCCTTTCTCACATCCCGGCTCCAATCTGACCTCCTGGGAGGGTGTCCATCTGAGCAGCGTAAAAACCCAGCCAGCCCCACCCTCTCATTGACTAATATTAATAGTATTTTTAAAAATACATTTACGTACCCATTTGCTGTATTGTGCTGTGCCTTTCCACTTCCGTACCCATTTGCTGTATTGTGCTGTGCCTTTCCACTTCCATAAAATGGTTAGAGGCTTCCAATAGCCCTATCCTATCCTTGCAAACTGGTGTGTATTTCTTCTGCCTTGGCAAGGGCTTCTCCTATTTCCTTCCCCCGCATCTTTGGGATTATCCGGAAGGGATTTTGGTTTTAGTTTTAAGCAACGGCCCTGTTTCCCTGAAAATAAGACCTAGCCAGAAAATAAGCCGTAGTGTGATTTTAGGAGCCAAAATATGGCACCTTGGCATATCGAATATTTTAGGCTGAAGGAGTTTGTGGAAAAGGTACCCTCCTCCCTGAAACAGATCATAAAACCTTCATGTGAGGGGTATGTGCCCTCTATATCCTGGAGGAATCATGCTAGGGTTTCTTCTCCAGCTACGTCTTATTTTCAGGGAAACACGGTATTCCCATCTTATATTTCCATAGTCTTTATGCATGGTCAGGTCTCCTTTGTTTTGAAAAAGCATCTTTGATCCTTCAACACCTCCAAATTACCATTGCTATTTCTTGCTTTCCTTTCCCTGATAAACGTCCCCTTTTCTTCTTTAATTTGGACACCTGTCTTCAGTCAGTTATAAAATTATCCTCTACAAGATGAATAATGATTTTCACCAGTTTTTGTGTTCTGCAATCACTCTTTAGTCTCCTACATTTCTCTGCATCATTGTATACTGCAGACCACCCTTTTCTTCTTAAAATGGTTTATTTCATTTTTTCTCCTCTCCCTCTCTCTCTCTCTCTCTCTCTCTCTCTCTCTCCCTCTCTCCTCCTTCTCTCTCTCTCTCTCTCTCTCTTGACTGACACTGGACTAACCTTATTCTTTTCC
>NW_017731355.1:7960354-7995074 GCF_001890085.2 Hipposideros armiger
TCTCCTCTCCCTCTCTCTCTCTCTCTCTCTCTCTCTCTCTCCCCCCCCACCCCCATCTCTCTCTGCCCCTCTTCCCCCTTGACTGACACTGGACTAACCTTATTCTTTTCCCACCTCTGATCCTTTCTTTTCTGTTGCCTTAGATGACTCTTCTTCCTGCTTCTGCCTTTGGGGAGCAGTTACCCAAAGGTCAGTCTCTTTGGAGGGTGAAATCAGCCATTAAGGCTCACCTCTATGCTAATGATTTCTCCGTGTGATCTGATCCCCTCACAATATTGCTGGGCTTATTTACCTAACTGCCCTCCAAATGTTTCCACTGGGATATGTGGCTTTCACCCCAAGCTCAATATTTCTTTTTTAAAACACCTCATCTTTCCCTTGCTCCCTGAGATCAGCTCCTCCCAACTTCCATTTCCCAGTTCAGTAACTCTCCTGTTCTTCTTGGTCACCCAACTGTAAAAACTTTGCAGCATTTATGACTTCTTTCTGACCTAGGTTTTAATTCCCATTTCTTCCATATACCAGCTGTGTGGTTTAGGACAAGTTATATAACCAGGCAACCAATCTGACCGTCAGGTAACTCACATTAAATAAGGATAATAACAAAAATTCAGGGTTGTTGTGAGAAACATTTAAAGTGCCCTGCACGGCACTTACAACATCAAAAATACTCAAGAGCTTCTGATAATAATTATTGTGAAATGCCCGCTACCCCCCACCCACTATTGCTTACTTTAATAGTCAAAGGTTTTTTCTTACATGTAAGTTATGAACAGATTCTAAAACAACCTTCTGGATTCCAGTCCCTAGCTCTTCTAATCCATCATGCATATTTTTGCCAGATTCATCTTATTTGATTATTGCTTTCATGATGTTACTACCAGGCACCAACTTTTTAATGGCTCCCATTTTCTATCTCTGAGTCTAAACTTCTGGCCTTAGCCTGGCCTCGCTCTACGCTCCCTCGTCCCCAGAGCATCTCCTGGCATGTCTTCCTTTCTTGCCCCTGGCTGGTGTGCGTGCCATGCTCACTTCAGCCTCCTGATTTCCCACACTACTGTGATCCACGGGCCTAACTCCGTCTACTCCTTCAGATCCACCTCAATTCATCTTCATAAAACATCCCATGACTTCACTGATGACCCCCTTTCAGAGGTTAGGTTATCACAGTCCTCAAAGTGGGTCTGTTCTTTTCAATTTAGTCTTTACAGTAATAGTTTTTCTCCCTTTCAATTTTATGAGTCATTTTTGAAATACTTGTACTAATATTAATAATAACCCAAAGATGGAAACAACCCAAATGTCTTTCATTCATCACGTGAAAGACATTTGGGTTGTTTCCATGTTTTGGCTATTATTAACATTCATATACAAGAATTTGTGTGGACATATGTTTTCAGTTTTCTTGGGGATATATACCTAGGAGTAGAATTGCTCGGTTATATGGTAACTCAATGTTTAATGTGCTGAGGAACTGCTACATTGCTTTCCAAAACAGCTGATCATTTTGCATTCCCACAAATAGTGTACGAACTTGCAATTTCTCCACATCCTAGCCAAAATGTGCTTTGTCATCTTTTATATCATATCATTTAGTGGGTGTGAAGTGTTATCTCATTATGATTTTGATTTGCATTTCCCTAAGGCCTAATGATGTTAAGCATTTTATTATGGGCTTATTGGCCATTTATATATCTTCTTTGGGGAACTGTCTATTCAGATCAGTTGCCCATTTTAATTAGGTTATTTGTCTTACTGTTGAGATGTAATAGCTCTTTATATATTCTAGATATAAGTCCCTTAAAAGATATATGATTTTCAAATACTTTTTCCCATTCTGTGCATTGCTTTTTCACATTTTTGGTGTTGTCCTTTGAAACATAGGCATTTTTAATTTTGATAAAATCTAATTTAGTTTTTCTTTTGTCACTTTTGCTTTGATGCCATATCTAAGAAGCCATTGCCTAATCCAAGGTCAAAAAGGTTTACTCCTGTTTTCCTGGTAAGAATTTTACAGATCTTACATTTAGGTCTGTGATCCATTTTGAGTTAATTTTTATTTATGGTGTAAAGTAGGGTTCTGTTTTCATTCTCTTTGCACGTGGCTATCCTTTCTGATGTTTTAAATATAAGCTCCTGCATTAGATAGATGTTCCTTAAGAGCTTGTGACCTGTTACACATCTACATGTCTGTCTCAGTGCCCTGCCTGCATTGTGATAAGCACAACAACTAGCTACCTTGTTTGTGTGAGTGTACGTGTGAACATTTCATATTTTTGTTAGGGGCAGAACATTTCACAAAATGACATGATATTCAAATTAAATCAAAGGAAAAAAAATTTTTTTTAAGTATCCCCTGGCATGATTTTCTACAAAACACTTTCTATAACCTAGACAGTGAGTTTCTTTTCCCTTGAAGTAGAGACTTCATTGTATCTCAGAGCCCTTCTTTAGGTCTGTGTTGAAACAGCTCCACTCCTAACAAGTCTTCCTTGTTTCTCAGTTTGCCAGTCCTTTTCTTGCAGTTTGCAGTGACTGCTCACTTCTATCCAAAAACGTGGCCTCTACAACCTTCCCTCCCATTCTGAGCTCACACCCCATGCCTCTGAATTTCTACCTTTTTAGTAGCTTTACCATTATGTTCCAATTTTGGCAGTCTCTGAGACAAAGAGAGAATTCTGCTCACCTGGTATTTGACAGGAATCATTCATTACATTTCATCTTGCTGGCCTTGTGTGGCATTTTTTAAGAGCATTTTTAACCACCCTTACACATTCACACTCACACAAACCTCTTATTTTCTCCTATCCCCCAACCCTTCTTTTTTTTTCAAACTCAGTGGGTTATATTGTGTATTAACCTTTTAGAAATATAAAGCACAGTTTAGGCTCCGAGAAAAAGTCAACCTGCAGATTACCAAGCCCGAGGGCTGCCTTTGATGGCAGATCTGCGAGGTATCGTTTGGTCTAAATCTAAGTCCAGTGCTTGGTACCTTATTTGGATATTGCTGCTTTCGATGCTTGAGCTGTTCTTCCAAACACTGGAGTTCTCGGCTCCTTTTCAGTATGATGTAAGTACCACAAGTATTGCACTGACTTAGAGGTTCTAGTGGGAGATTTCAGATAAGATTCCACATCTAAATACACGGAAAAACTTTAGGTGGAAGTAAACATTTAAGAAATGCACTTGAAGGTTTCATTTGATAAACTAGAAAAAGAAGATTTCAGAGATTCGAGTTTGACTCCTCTTTAATCTTCAAAGCAAGCAACAGCTTGAAATACTCAAACAGAAGGCCTGAAGGGACCAGCTGCACCCATCCTAATCTAATTATTCCTCCAATGGTACTTAACAGAGGGTCACTGCCTTCCTGTGCTTTCTACTGCTCAAACATAAACTGCTGGTTTTCTAAAGCTAGTCAAGTCTCCTATAAAGCTCTAATTAAACTATTTCAAATGTTAAGAAATGGGGCTGTTATTCACAATATTAAATCTCTCCCCCTGCCCCCATCACTAAATGTAAGGAACATTCATACAAATGGGCAGCAGTCAGTGTAGCAGGTATTGCAGTGGGAGGTTCAGAAAGTAACACACAAGAAAGTGACAAAAGAACTGGAATGTGGAAACTGAATATTAAAAGAGTTTCTGAGACATGACAGTTGTCTTCCACTAATTTGTCTGAAGGAAAGGGAATAGTCAGAAAGGACATGGATATTTATGGTTCTATAAAGGCATGTTTTGAGAAGCCATAGTTATTCTGAGCTTATTGAAGCCCTTGCAAAGGTCATGAAGGTACAGTTTTTAGCCTCATTCCAGGTTCCATTTTAAATCTCTATCCCCCCACCTTGAGCTTTTTTCCCCATTGTTTCCCACAAAACAATGAGCTTGTTTTGTACCATTGATAATATATTCTAGCTCATAGTTTATGCATCCGTATACAGTGCCATAAATCTTTTGGGGATAAGGTGTGAAAATAAACACATAAAAATTTAAAAACCAGTATTTTCCCAATAATGACATTTGTCCATGGAAAAGACCTACTGTTTCCTTGACATTTGTGTTAATTTGGTGCTAACATGTTTTCCATTTTCTTTGTGCCAAGCTACTTGTCAATTTGTGGGCAATGCAAAGAATTTGAAGTCCCTGATCTCAAAGAACTCATGTGTTATTTGGGGATATTAAAAAACACAAGGAAACCCCTGAAAACCCTGCCAGAAGTCCGGGAGCTGCTCTATCTGTCGTGTCCATCATTGTGAATGTATAGTTTGCACAGAGAAATTGAGACGCTGAATGCAATGCAAGCTGGTGATAGAAAGGCTCTGAATGCAAAGCTTTGGAGTTTGTAGAAAATGAAGAACAATAAAAGACACACAAAATCTCCTATAATCTCAACACACAGACAACTTGTTAACATTTTGGTGTTTCCTTGCAGACTTTTTTCTCTGAATATTTAAGAATAGATAAGCTTGTGATTTTACAGCGGCATGTAGTTTTGTACCATAACAAGCAATTTCCTATTTTATTACATTTTCCTATAAATTTCAACGCCATAATTTACATAAACATCCTCTTCTGCCTGGACATTCATATTGCTTCCCAGCGAACTACTTGGAACTTCCATGGGTAGACATAATTGGAAAGTGGACAGACTACAGACTCGGGGCATCAATTTCTCCATGATGACTAGCTGAAAATACTATAGTGGTTTTCCGTATTTTTTGTGCCAAACCGCTGGCATCTGACTAAATTTCGCCGCTTTCCTTTCACTCCTGTACGGGTCCCACCCCTTTCTTGAGGCCTCTAACGTCTCTTTTTCCCAATTGTATTGATGCCTAGTGGGTTTCTTCTCTTTGAAGTGTTTGACACAGCTCAAGACGACTTTGAGACTCTTAAAACTGGGGTCTTTTATGGGACCTGGTATATCTTATCTGAGTCTATACCGGACGTAAATTATTTTGAGCCATGCATTTGCCAGCGAGGCAGCTTCCCTAGCTCGTTGTTTCTGAATAGAGCCCGCTCCACAGTGCAACAGTAAAGGGGGGAAGTGGAAGTATGTACTCCATCACTAGTCAGTCTCAACAGGTAAGGTTCTTTAGTTCTTCCCTATACCTGCTGGCACCAGTCAAGAGCTATTAAAATTCCTTCAAGGTGTGGCTGAGTGGAGTAGAGGATGTATATCTATCTAAAAGCCTTAGTAGACTTAGATCTAAGTTGCATATAAAAATACACAAATATGTGGAAAGCAGAGCTGGAGAGGCTGGAGAAAGTTTCTGAGAAAAAAAAAATCACTGCACTGATTTTTTCTTTTTCTTCTTTTTTCTCAAGAGCATCGTGAGACGGACGTATTCGAGTCGCTTCTAGTAGGAGCTTCCGAATGGGTTAAGAGCGCATGCAAACTCTTGGGAGTCCAGTAGGAGTTACTGGTTGTGCCGGACATTGCCTGCAAAGCAATTTTTGTGGCTCACCTCCCTCTGGGTTTTCTCATTCTTTTGTGGGATGTTCATGGAGCTGGCTCGGACATTCACTTTTTAAAGTTTTTACGTCCCAAACCCTTCTCTCCAGCTCCCGGAGTGCGGCACCTCTCACCGCCCCCAGACTTTTGGACTCGCTCCAGGCGTGGGGAGGGGGCGGAGGGACTTTGGTCCCTGAAAACGACCTTGCCCTGGGAATTTCCTGTGGCCATTTCTCACGGACAAGCCCCCTGCTCCGACTGGAGGTGCAGACACGCACGGCCGCGGGGCCGTCCAGCCAGAGACGCGAGCGCGGAAGGGAGCGCCTGGCCGCCCACCCGCGAGCCCTTCGCTCCCCCTCCTCAGGTCCCGCCGCGGAGAGCCCGGATGTTGGATTCAATCCCTACGCCGGGTCCTTCATTTCCATAAAAGGGCAGCGGCTCCGCGGGGCTGAGATTGCTGCGGCCGCGGGCGCCCCCCGCCTCCCCCGCACAGCTCCCGCCCCCGCGCGCCGCCTGGTCCCCAGCCCGGGAGTCCGCTCGGCCCCCAGCCCGGAGCGCGGGCGCGGCGGCCGGTGGGGGAGGGGGCGAGGCGGCTGGCCCCGCTCGGGGCGGCTCGGCTGGGCGGTGGAGAAGGGAGCAGGCGCGCCCAGCCCAGCGGTCCTGGGGCTGAGGGGGCGGGGAGAGAGGGGTGGAGCGCTGCGAGAGTGGCAAGGGGCCTCGACGACGGGACTCCATTAGTGGCTCGGGCCGGGAGGCTGCGCTTCGCCGGGTGGAGAGGGGGACCGGACGCCGCCGCCCCGCCAGCCCTCGCCGCCGCGCCTGTCGCCGCGCGAGCCCCAGGCCGGGAGCGCGAGGAACGCGCGGTGAGGGGCTGGGACCCGAGGGGGAGCGCGGCTGGGGAGGAGGAATGTGGAGCCCGCGGGCGGCGTCTCCCCGGGTCGGGGTGCGGCTCGCAGGCCGGCAGGTGAAGCCCGCCACGGTCCGCTAGGCGCGGGCCGCTAGGCTGGAGCCGCGCGGGGCGCCGTGGCCGCCGAGGGCCGCTGCGGGCGGGAGCGCAGGGCGGCCGCCGGGAAGAGGCGCAGGGCGCAGTGTGCCCGCAGCCCTGCCCCGCCGCCGCCGCTCTCCGGAGTTCGTGCGGAAACCCGCGGGTCCTCCACCTCCCACCCCGCGGCCGGCTCTGCGAATTCGGTGGGATTTGCCTTCCTTTGGGGGAGTGACGCTTACGAGAGCCATTTCCTCCGTGCTTGCAGGAAGGAGCCATGGCTCTGGACGGGATAAGGATGCCAGATGGCTGCTATGCGGATGGGACGTGGGAACTAAGCGTTCATGTGACGGACCTGAACCGCGATGTCACCCTAAGAGTGACCGGGGAGGTCCACATTGGAGGGGTGATGCTCAAGTTGGTGGAAAAACTCGGTGAGTAGCATCCCAGCCGCGTCAAAGTAACGAACGCTCCCGGACTGGGGGAGGGGGAAGACTTTCGGCGGGGGGAGGGGTGAGTTTTGGAAGTCTTGGTTGGCACCCACAAATACTTTTTAAAAAAATATGACCTTTCAATATTTAAGCAAACAGACCTTTTCCCCTTTGCATCTTGTTTTGTTACTCTTTGAAATTTTTATAATGTAGTGATTCCAGCGCCTCAATTAATGAATTGCGTAGTTACCGGCGAAAAGTCCTTAATTCTTTTACGTTTAGCAACTTCACATTAGAAGAAATGAGAAAAGTGCGCAAATGGATGTTGTGAGGGGGATATTACGAGGGCATGTCGTTATCAATTACTTATCTTAAGTTTACCTGTATGTTGGTGACATTTGGTACTGAGGATGATGCAAACTCTAAGAATAAACTGTACCGGGAAAATGTGGAACTTCTGGCGCCAATGTGAAGGTTCTATAGCTATATTACTGCGTGATGGAGTGTATTAAAATAATGTTCCAGTCATCCACACTTACAAGGGGTGGGGCAGTGTTTGACTATCTATAGCCCGTGCTTTAAGCTATTTCGGGCGTTCGATTTTATTTTAATAACAAGGTAGTGAAAGAGTTTTGTGTTGAAAAGCAGACATTGTTAAACCAATTCGAGATTGACAGTATTTACTTGGGTACAAATATATACTGGATTGATTTAAAACTGGCTTAATTTTAAATAATAGGGTATCCAACAACATATGTATAGGCATATTTCTCAGTACACAGTTTGTGATGGGTTTTCAGCTGGAAGAATCTACTGAAATGATCCAATAAATGATTTTATCACAAGAAAAATGCTGGGAGGACTGTCTTCCTGAGCTTCAAAGTGCCTTTTGAATGTAATGCAGTTCCGATAAAGTGATAGGTCTGGCATTGTCTTTTTAGGCCTTTTTTTAGTTTGTTTTAAACACAGCATTCTTTCTTCAAGCCACTCTGAAAAAGTAGAAAAGTGGTATTTATCAGGAAATGTATTTCTTAACAAGGGATTGTTGTATACCTACCATATAAACTTACTGAAATAGTGCCCCTATGTAATTTGCAAAATAAGGCAGAATTCATTTAAGTGGACCGTCTTTGTATTCCTGCAGGAAGTTTAATTATTGAAGGGCCAAAAAGAAGCTCCTTACAAGGTAGCCGCCTCCTCAGGACTGTGCATTGTTTGGCTTTCTGAGACATAGCCCAGGATAAAGAGCCCCCCTGGGTAGCACTTTGAAAATGAGATTTTGCATATTGTTTTTCCAATTAACTGGTGGTTAACATTTTTCTTATCTGATTTGAATAAATCAACTGCTGTTTGCAAAATATTTGTGAACCTTTTTTGTCCAGCACTATTGTGGGATTATTTACAGAAGAAAATGTCAAATATAATTTTTTTATTTCCTTTGTTTTCAAAGGAAACAAGCATTTATATCAGATTGCTTTATATATGTTAAATGGACCTTATTAATAACACTGGTTTCAACAAGAGATATTGTGAAAAAAGGAGCTGTTGAAGGTGACTGAGACAAACTTGTAGTTCTTGAAAGCCAGCCTTTAATGAATAAATAATGACTTCTGTATTTGTATTGCATTGATTAGAACTGTTTATTACAGACTCACAGGCATAAATAGAAATATAGAGAATAGTCTATTTGCAGAGAGAGCTGATGTTAATTGTAAGTGACTATAGTGTTCATCTTTTAATGTTGAAGCATTTTTAATTTTTTTATGTAGTGGAAAAAAGCCCAACATGGTAGGAAATGCTGTGTACATGTGAACCTTGCTTCTTTCTTGAACTGAGCTAGTACTGATCCTCTTATATTTTGACTTCCAAATAGAAAGTGCTTTTCAACATAATTATGAGTTTTCTGTTTGATAAAAGGATAGCTAACCGATTATTTGCTCCTGGTTTTAGGATTAGATACTTTGAATGGTAAGCTATTTTGTTACCTATTGGCAAGTAAATAGAGTTCTCCTCTATTACAAATTCAGTAGGGTACCATTTAAAACTTACAAATCAGGATAGTGAAATTAGAAAATAACTTTACAATTAATTCTTCAGTTTCCTAAAACTGGAATGACCTGCCTTCTGAAGCTTCAGTTGTGTCACTGAAGGTGTTAAAGGGCAGACTGAATGGCTACTTGTCAATAGTAGCTGAAGTACATCAAAGCAACTTGCAGAGTCTAGATGACAAGAGGTGGAGATCATGGTAGGGATGAGATGTCACAGGGTCACATGTCACGGGATTGCAGAGCCGGGATGGACAATTAGCAGAACCAGGCTACTGTAGCCTTGTAACAGTTTAGGGTACCTCAGAACAGAAGGTACCACAATATTCACCTACAACTTCAAACTCCAGATACCTGTATGATACCCTCTTGTCCTCATCAGAGTGTGTACAAATACCAAAAGCATTATGTTGCAAGGCTGTGATAGTCAGTGATAGCAGTTTCCTTGGGATTAATATTCTATGATGACTCCTCCCCTTAACATTTTATTAAAATTTTGTGTGTCTGTGCATATGTGGAATTTTCTGGGAAGAGGCTTTTTAGCTTTCATCACATTCTCAAAGAAGCCTATGGTCAAAAAATGGTTATGACACTATGGATTGGCCCTTTAAGGTCAGCCTTATTGTGAAGGTGCAGTGTTCACCCAGACTTTTAGGCAGTTTAATTAAGCAAGCTAAAAAAGTAAATAATGTTTCCTTAGTATGTGTCAGCAACATCTTTAGTTAGAATTTTATAAAGAACTTTCGTACTTTAGTTAAGGTTGTTAAACCATGGTACTTAGGTACATGACTTTAATTGAAAGATCTGAAAGGTCCCTTTTAAATCTTAGTATAAAACATATTTATCATTCTACACTAACCTTTTAAAAGAAAACAGTGCACGCCATGAAGAAGTGAGCTTTAGGGAATTATATCGAGATGTGACAAACTTTTTGCATCTGTGACTTAGTCTAGGCTGATAGAGACAAATAATCTCAACATTGATCCCCCCCAATGTTTATACCTCATTCTGAAAATGAAAAATTATTTTTAGAAATAGAGATTAAAAGCTTTCAATAGAATTTTTAAAATTTATTGCACTTTTTGTTAAAGATGATTTTCAAACCTGTACATATAGTGTTTTTTATTTTAAAGGAAAGGGTTAAAATATAGAACATCAGGGATAAGGATTATTAAAATAAGATATGAGAAAGTAGAATTGTAAAGTAGTTGGTTGCATCACAAAATTTGTAAGAAGAGGCCGGGTTTTATGGGATTCCCTGATGTCCTCTGGAGACCCCTGAGAAGCATTAAAACTGTTCTCCATAGGATTTAGAGCCTAGTCAGGGTTGAGGATTCTAAATACCAAAGAGATGCTTTGTTTCACTGCATTTTAGTATCACTTTATAAAAATTGTTGTTTTTAAACTTCTGTGTACAATTAAATTTTTACTTTTCTGTAAAAATTCATTTTAGTTGAAGAGGGAGGAATTGGTTGTAACATGGAACTCACTGAATGTAACTCTCCTGCCAACTTGGAGCTTGGAGGAAAAAATAGAGTATGTGATTACTAAGTTTCTTCTAGCTCTGATTATGAGTAGGAAGAATGTAGAAGTTGGCTTAGATCAGGTTAAATAATAATCCAGAGGGAAAAAATGTAAGTTGGGGGACTCAGGAATAATAAGAAATGTATGGAGCTGACTTAGAAAATTTGAGGAATATGTTTCTGAATGTTGCCTTCAGAAAGAAGTCGTCCTTGCTTTCAAGTGTGTTATATTCTTGCCATAATAATGAAATAGAATATATTTATGTTGGAGTTGCATGTTAGAATAGAGTTAGGTTGTGTGTTAGCACACATGACCCAAATAAAAAGAGTTTAGTTTAAATTACCCTTAAAAATCCCTTAAAGTGATCACAAAGTATAGTATACACATTCCATCTCACAGAAGTGCAAAATAGCTAGTTTTTCCTTCAGAAACTGCAAAAATAAATTTCTTTAGTTAAGCACCAGATGAAGAAATCGGTTTGCATTAGGGGCTTTGTTACACAAACACACGTTACATACTGGGATTAGAGCTTGGCAAGATGCATGCAAGGAGAGAGGCATAGGTAACTGGACAGCTCCCTTCTCTCACTTGTGCTTGGTGCCCTTGAGGAAGGCCTGATTATGAAGTGAAATGGTGTCTGTGCTATTGGAATCTTCAGTTTTTTCCATTGAGGGCATAGGGGTGAATTCGTGGAAATAAAATGATTCCATGATGTAGCCTCACTGCATTCGTCGTGAAATATATGCAGATATTAAGACATTTTTTTAAATTTTGGAGTGGGGTGAGAGAAACATTGAATGGTGAAATCATACAATTAAAGAGAATTGAATTTTAGTTAAATACATACTATTTGATAGCAAGTTTGCTCAGTGTTAAGAGCACTGTTAATGATCCATAGCAACTAGACATTGAATTTTATCTGTTTCTTAGTAAATTTTAAGCTCCTTAAAAATAAAGAACAGTATGTGAATTTTACTGAAATTCTCATAGCACCTAATGAAGGAGCTATTCCTTGGCTATATTATGTGTTTGCTGCTATGTCTTACACTTCATTACAACTAGAGTTAAGTTATTTATAGAGGCACTAAAAACAATGTATCTGTTTGTTTATTCAATTTCTTACAGAAGACCTTGTTGGAAATATCTAACAGCTATTGAAACAAATTGAAAGAGAGTTTAAAGTTTCATTTTTTTATCTTTTTTTTTTTTTTTGAAACTTCAAACTTCTAAGTTCAAGAATAGTAACAATTGGCCGGCTGAGTGGCTCAGTTGTTAAGAGTGCAAGCTCTGAGCAAAAGGGTAACCAGTTCGATTCCTACATGGGCCAGTGAGCGTGCACCGGAGCTGAGCTGTTGGCAGGATGGCTCAGTGGTTAGAGCGTTAGATCTTAGCAACAAGGTTTCCAGTTCGACTCCCACATGGGATGGTGGGCTACGCCCACCTGCAACTAAAATTGAACACAGCACCTTGAGCTGAGGGGCTGCGAGCTGCTGACAGGTGGCCCGATGGTGGCTGGACTTGGAGCTGAGCTAGCTGTGCCCTCCACAACTAAAATTGAAGGACAACAACTTGGCTGTTCCCCTTCCCTAATTTCTCAACACTGTTCCCCTTCCCCAATTCCCCAATAAAATCTTCAAAAAAAATTTAAAAATGAATAGTAACAATTAACATTGTGCAATTTTCCTGTAGATCACCAGTTACTTTTTTACCATTTGATTTTTCCTTGTACACACACACACACACACACACACACACACACACACACACACACACTTTTTGAACCATTTAAGTTGCAGACCTCACAGCCCTTCATACCTAGGTACTTAAAATACGTATCACCTAAGAATAAGGACTTTCTCTTAACATTTTATAGTACAGTTATCAAATTCAGGAAATTTAACATTGATTCAATACAGTTGTCTATTACTAATCGATACTCAAATTTGCCAGTTCTAGTAATGGCCTTTGTTTTTTCCATTCAGGGTCTTATTCCACGTTGAGTTGTCACTAAGTTGGCCTCATAGTCCCCTTTAATATACAGAATGGCTACCAAGTCTGTAACCACAGGAGAATATATAATAAATTACATTAAGATACATGTAATAAATAGTACCTGTTTCCAGACTTCATAATCACCCTATAGAATAGTTCCTTAGCCTATGTTTTCAAGACATTGTTTTACCTTTTTTAAATAAGATTCTTTGTTAGTGCAAATTTGACATCAGAATTTTTTTTATAGGTTCTTTCTCATATACTTTGTTTTTGAAGTTCAGTTTTTTTTCTTAGCTTACTATTATTGTAGACATTGATAATATTTTTAGATGTCATTGGGTATCGATAGATTTCCCATGTTGGCTGCCTTTAGACTATAATGGAAGCTAATGGATTACACAGAATAGTAAGAAACAGTATTCTGGCCCTGCCAGTTACTGGTGTGCTCTTTGGACAACTAACCCAACCTTCTGAGTGGGTTTTGACATCTGTAAAATGGAAATTTAGAAAAAAAAACAACAAACGTTCTCCCAGGTTTTGGTGAGAATTAAAAAATAATACATGTGGAAGGGCATTATATAAATTATTAGTGCTATACAAATGTGAGTGGCTATTTGCTCTAGCATTGAAAGTCTCTGAGTATACTGAACTGAAAAAAAAAGGAAAGGGAGTTAAAATGTAATCTAGACTATTCAATGTTAATAGGTTCCAGCTTTAATGGTGGTGAATGGTACTCAGAAGGAGCTCAGTTTGGGACTGCTTTGTGTTCTTATGCCCTAAACCTGAAAAATAGCTATCATTCCACCCTTCCTCTCACTTCCAAACACACACCTGCCTCTGTAATGTAGCAAAGAGCTATTTAACTACTGTTTTCATAGATTTCTGAAATGGAATGGACCAGTAAGTGGATGATGGTATTTTGGAGATTTGAAGAATGTATAACCATGAAGGCTTCAGTAGTAAAGTCTTTATTGAATACATTTTATATAAAAACAATGTGTTTTATTCAGTTAAAACAAAAATGATGTAAAATTGTTTCTTGGCATTTGAAAACATTGGGCGCATTTAGAAACTAATGACAATTGTTTCAGAAAAAAAACAAATGGCGTGCAGTATTATTATTTAAATTATTTTACTGAAATCAAAGTGATAATGCCGGTGCTGTGGTATGTTACAAAATGGGATATATCTGAGCAGTGTGAGGCAAACAGATATGTATTTGTAAAAGAATATTTTAAAGTATTGTTTTTTATTGAGATGTCGCATTTTACACTTGGATTTGTGGTTACAAATTCCTATGCATTATAATCCATTTCTAACATATTTGCATAATTATTGCATTTTTTTCTTGTTAATTTTTTTCATAATGTCAAGCTCACTGAGGCATAATTTACATATAGTAAAATTCATCCTTCTTAGTATAATATACTGAGTTTTGACCAATGCATACAGTCATGTAAAACTACCATAGTCAAGATTTCGAACTTACCCATCACTCCAAAAAGTTTCCTTGTTTCTTTATAATCAGCCCATCCCTCCAACACCAGCTCCTGAAAACCACTGATAGTTTGCCTTTTCTAGAATGCTCTCTAAATGGAACCATACAATATGTAGCTTTGAGGCTGGTTTCTTTCACTTAGCATAATACAGTTTATTTTATTTAAAAATTTTTTAGCATAATTTTAGATTCATTTGTGTGTGTGTCAGTTTTTTTATTGCTGAGTAGTAGTCCATTATATGGGTATGTAGCATAGTTTATCCATTCACTCATTGAAGGGCATATGTGTTGTTTCCAATTTTTGGAGATTATGGATAGGGCTGCTATAAACATTGCCATGAACATGTATTTTCATTTCTCTTGAATAACTATCTAGGAATGGGATTGCTCGGTAGTATCCTTATCCTAAGTATATACTTAAATTTATAAGAAACTGCTAGTGTTTTCCAAAGTAGCCACATCATTTTGTATGCTTATCAGCACTGTATGAGAACTACAAAAAAAAAAAAAAGTTATATGAGAATTCCAGTTGTGCTCTGAGTCTTCCTGCAGTAGTTGGTGGTGTTAGGTGCTTTTGTTTTTATTTTTTTTTTAATTTTAGCCAGTCTAGTAAGTATGTAGTGGCATCTCATTATGATTTTAGTCCACATTTCCCTAATGATTAATGATGTTGGGAGTTTTTCACGTGCTTATATGCCATCTGTATATCTTAGTGAAGTGTCTTCATATATCTTTTAAAGCCTTTTTTAAAATTGTGTTTTTCTTACTGAGTTCCTTATAGATATTAGATACAGTTCCTTTATCAGATAACGTATTTTGCAATATTTCCTCCCAGTCTAGCTTGTCTTTTCATTTTCTTAACACAGTATATTTCAAAGAGCAGAGTTCTTAATTTTGATGAAGTCCATTTTATCAATTTCTTTTCTAGGTTGAGCTTTTTAAAATAAATTGTCATGTATAAGAAATCTGCTTAATCAAGGTGGCAAAGATTTTGTCCTATAGGTTGTATAGTTTGCTTTTATATATTAAAAGGCCTGTATAAGGTATGGTAGTGATTATGTATGGGAAAGAAAATAATTATATCAATTATAATAATGTGATTACAATTTTAATTTAGTAGAATCAGAGGTATAAAATAGTCCAGTGAAAACTGACTTGTCATTAATCTACTAGAAAACTTAGATTTTTTTAGAACTTCAGTCATAAAAATGGATCTGTAGTGAAGCATATTTGAATTATCAAAGAAAAGGTTCAGAGATTAATGCTGTAGAAAAATTAAGTAAGTCTGGGTTCCAATTCTGGCCATACCACTTAATAGCTGTGTGATTTTTATTTTATTATTTTCTTTAGGCTGGGTGTTCAATATTAAGAATCTCAGTTTCCTTATCTGTTCAGTATAGATAAATACAGAATAAGCCTTCATTTAAATTTGTTCCCTTCCTTTTGTAATGTATTAGAGTACTTTAAAATTATTATTTCAAATATGATAACTCTGTAAATTAGAAGATACCATTCTAAAACAATACTGTTGTGGATAAAAGGGCCATTATACAAATCCTGGTCTACTTTCCTTTATTGAGAATATTATTTATTCACAGTGACTCACATAGAGTTAAGAGGTAAAATGCTTTGAAAATTTTATCTTCTCGTATTTTCTCAATTTCAATTCTGCTTCTCAGTGAATTAGTGTATATTAGAGAAGAAGAGCAGTAAATGATTACAATGTGAGGCTTACATTTGTATTTGCTGTTCTTTCGTGATTCAGTTTTCAGACCAGATCATTTACTATCTACTTGTAGAAGGACCAGCCAGCTTCAGTGTGTCCTTGGGCGACCCTTCCACAGTTTGGAGGTTCGGAGCTGATAACCTCTAGCCCAAAGGAGGTGTTATCTGCCTTAGAATCTGTAGTCAATCTTTTCTCAGATATTTAACTAGGTTATTTTTATATTATGCTACAACTAAAACAACACATCAGGTATTTTAAAGATCAATAGTAATTTCAAAGCATCCACGTAATGGTTTTTGATATCTTTTTCTTAATGGAACACATAGGGTTATGAATAAAACACCAATAAAGTGCCAGCATTATTGATTATAGATAAAGATGTCTATTGGATAAGTGCCTCCCAGTTTAATGTTCCTTAATGTAATTCCTGGTTCAGATTTGAGAATTGCATAACCTTTGAAATTAAAAATAACTTGAAAAATGGTACAATTGCTGTATCAATTTTAAATGTTTTATGCAAGGAGTTGATGACTTCTGTTGCTGTGATAGAATGCCCTTGCTGTGAAGCCTCTATAGACGGGGGTGGGGCAGCTTACTTGTGTCACAATCCTGACTTTCCTTAGGTGTCCAACCTCGGGCTGTCTGACCTACCTGTCTGTGCCTCTGGTTTCTCATCTGTAAAACGGGGATAATGACAGACCTTGTCATAGCATTTTTTTTAAGGATTAAGTTAGGTAATACATATGAAGTGTTTAAAAGGAGTAACAGAGTCCCTGGCAATTAGTCAAGGGGATATAGTTATAGTTCAATAAAATGTTATCCTCAGTTATCCTTCAAATACTGTGTAAACCTAAAACATAAATTTGATTTGTGGATTGAAGTAGATTATCTAGTTAATTTCTCATTGTATTTATGTAGTATTTAACCAAAATTTTATAAATTGTTTTTAATGGTTCCAAAATCTCTGAATATGTTCCCTAAAGCCAGACTGCTGGAGTTTGAATACTGGCCTCACTATCTATAAGCTTTGTAACCTTGTGCCACGTTATTTAATATTGCTGTGACTTAGTTTCCTTGTGAGTAAAATTAGGGATAATAATATACTTACCTCACAGGGTTGTTGTGAGGATTAAATAACTATGTATTATATGTATAAAGCACATAGTGCCAGTTCTTGGCACATAGTACTAGTTATACTAGTTATTATGTTACTGATTATCGTAATGGAACTCTGAGATATTTTGTATTAAATATCTTATGACTTTGGGAGAATAAATGCCTTAAAGAACTTAGACTGGGAAAGAGGGGCTCTAGAGTGAGAAGGGACATTTATGTGTAAACATTCCTGCATAAAGATAATTGTAGGGAGCATTTCTCAATCTGTTGAGATTTTGCTTTTTGGCAATTGTCCGTTTGTCAAATAAATTCATAAAAAGTCTCTAAAAAAGATAATTCTATATACTCATAACTATTATTTTTGATAGTTTTTAAAGGTATATAGAATGTGGCTTCTGTGGGGGGAAGAAAAGATACATGAACTTGACCTTATCAGTAGTAGCAGAAGCAAACTTTTATGGAGAGCCAAGCATTACATTAGGTAATGGGACATAGCCCCCACTTAAAATGTGAGCAGCTTTCTACCAAAATAAAAACAGAAGATTGCTTTCACTTGACAGTCTAGTTGTGAAGTGCCAAATAAGTGGCATAGGAAGAGATGGGGATTTAGAAGCATGATCGGTGACTGGCCTTAACTGAAGGACGGTCAGGGTGACAAGTTAGGAAGAAAGGCATTCCAGGTTGAGAATTGCAGGTGTATTGGAGACTGGCTTAGAAAAGTAGCAGATAAAATTATAGAGAAGAAAGATAGAGTTAGGAAATTATATTCTATTATTCCTCCACTCACCCATTTAATATTTCAAATGAGAACCTACCGAATACAACACACTGTATTATGAATGGGAGAAACTTCAAGAGATGAACAAAATTAACTCATTCCTTAGCCTCACTGAACTTGAAGTCTTAGGGGCAACAACAGTCTTTACATAATTCATTTCTATAATGTGATGATTGTTATGATAATTGAAATACAGAGGGTGCCAAAAAAAGTATACACATTTTAAGAAAGGAAAAACTGTATTAAAATTGTAATAGTCAATATATACAGATAACAAAAGATGAATAAAAGTCATGTTTGACTTCTCTAATTACAAGAGGTGCTCAAAGTGGTTACCACAGACATAATTGTCATACATTTTATTCCCTTCTTAAAATGTGTATACTTTTTTTAAATAATTGTTTTATTTTTCAATTACAGTTGACATACAATATTATTAGTTCAAAGTGGACCATATAGTGATTAGACATTTATATACTTACGAAGTGATCACCCCAATAAATCTAGTACCCACCTGACACCATACACAGTTATTACATTATTATTGATTGAAATCTTACCATTTGCAACGATATGGATGGATCTAGAGAACATTATGCTAATGAAATAAGTCAGACAGAGAAAGACAAATACCATATGATTTCACTTATATGTGGAATCTAAGGAATAGAATAAATGAGCAAACTAATCAGAAACAGTCTGAGACATAAAGAAAAAACTAAGGGCTGCTAGATGGGAAGGGAGGTGGGTATGCGGGAGAAGGTGAGGGGATTAGAAAACAGAATCAGGGCCAGCTGGTTGGCGCAATTGGTTAAGAGCACAAGCTCTGAGCAACAGGGTCGCCAGTTCAATTCCCACATGGGCCAGTGAGCTGCGCCCAAGCTGAGCTGCCAACAGGTGGCCGGATGTCTCAGCTGGTGAGAGCACATGCTTCTAACAACAAGGTTGCTAGTTCGACTCCCCCATGGGATGGTGGGCTGTGCTATGCCCCCCGCCCCCAACTAGATTGAAAGCAGCGACTGGACTTGGAGCTGAGCTGCGCCCTCCACAACTAAGATTGAAGGACAACTTGACTTGGAGCTGATGGGTCCTGGAAAAACACAGTGTTCCCCTTACCCAATTCCCCAACACTGTTCCCTTCCCCAATTCCCCAATAAAACCTTCAAAATAAAGAAGAAGAAAGCACAATCGGTAACCACAAGATTGCCACGGGGATACAAAAGACAGTTTGGGGAATATAATCAATGATGTTGCAAAGATTTTGTAGGGTGTCAGATGGACACTTGTCTTATAGGGACACCACTTCATTGACGGTGTAGGTGCCTGAACACTGCACTGTACACCTGAAGCTAAGTAATGATGAATGTCAACTGTAATTTAGTATTATATATGTAGTCACAGGATGTGGAGTACAGCGTAAGGAATAGAGTCAGTGAAACTGTAACAGCTATATACGAAGTTGGAGGGGTAGTAGATTGGGGGAGGGGGTTTATTTTGTGAGAGGTATAAATGTCTTAACTATTACATTGTTTTGTACACCTGAAACTAATAAAAAAAATGTGTAGACATTTTTTTGGCACCCTCTGTAGTTATAGGAGTATGTACCCAGGTACTTGACTTAGTATGTAGGTAAGGATTTTTTGAGGAAATGAGTTTTAAGCTGAAGATGGAGTAAGAATTAGCCAGAAGCATGACAGAGGATGTTAAGCATCCTCTGGGGTGGAAGAACAAGAAGCTGGGAGAAGATGAGAAGTCCCAGCATGAGGTGGAGCAAGGGAGGGTGGCCGTTTGAAGAGCTGGAAAAAGTCTAATGATGGGGAACCAGTGGCTTGACAGGCTTAAGAAATAAGCAAGTACTTAAAGTGCTTTGTAAACCAGGTTTCAAAGATCGTGTTATAATAAGAACAGTGAATGCCAATAAAAGATTTTAAACAGGGAGAGACATCAGATTTTTACTAATTTGAAGTTCATCAGGTACATATAAGTCAATAACAGAAGATATAAGCAATAATAAGCCTCTTGGATTATAAGAAATATTTTTTCCAATAGTCTGTACTCTAGTCCTGTATTAGGATTTGTTAGTACTTTCCAAAATAAAGTTAAAATATCAAAGCCAATAAAACATTCTTACTAAGTTACTGTTTTGAACTATAGAATAGCAGTGCCTTTGATCATCTTTAAAAGATAAATCCAGTTAGCACTTCTGTACGTCACATACTAATTGATGAATTCAGCCCCGATGTTACTCTCAGAATTTGTCAGATGTTGACATTGCATGGACTCCGAGTTCAGTCTTCTAGGAACTAAGCCAAGTTGAACCAAATAAGTAGTAAGCCTTCAGGATTGGATAGAAAGTTACCCACCCTCTGGAAATGAATAATTGGCATACCTTCTGTTTGTGTGCTGTCTGTAATTGCATGCATGGTTTATGTGACCTGATAAGGTTTCTCAGCTACTTTGAGTTAGTATATTTTGTAGTATCAAATAGTGCATTGAAATTGGTACACATTATTACTTGGGGTTTATAAGTAGCTTCAAAAGACGAATTTGTTTTTGATGAGTGAATTCCTTGATTTTCAGTCAGCTAGCTATGTCAAAGAAATATCAATTTGCCAACTTATCAGTTTATTTTCTAAATACTTTGCATAGTTGATCAATCCATCTGCTTTAGTCAGCCCTGAAGCCTTAAAAGTTTGTTGAAACTCTCACCAGAATTTTACTATGCTTCAGCCCTTTGTCTTCAGGATTGCTTCAAATCTCCCCACAATAGTCCCCTTAGCCAATACAGGTCACTTGGCTCTGAGGTAGGGAAGGTAGGTACTTAGTTAAGGAAGGGAAGGAAGGAAACACAGCCCCCATGTGATGTTTATCTCACTTCTCATTGTTCATTGGTCCCTGACAAGACCTGGTAGTTCTACTTTATTTCATAATCTCTTTACCTCCCTGATATCCAGTCTATTTTCTGTCTTACTCATAAATACCTATTTCCTATAAGAAATGTGTAGGAGGGCCGGCCAAGTGTCTCAGCTGGTTAAGAGCTCGCTTGGTAGCGCCAGCTCTGAGCAGCAGGGCTGCGGTTCGGATCCCACATTGTCACTGGCCCGCTACAGCTAAGATGATGAACAACAGCTCTACCTGGAGCTGGGCTGCTGTGAGTCGCCGGCGACGGCATAGGCTGCAGCAGGGCTGCAGTGAGCTGCTGTGAGCTACATGAGTGGCTGGCAGCCAGCGTGAGCGGCTGGCAGCCGGTGTGAGCTGCTGGGAGCGGCCGACCAATGACCGGCGACCGATCTGCCTCACCCGGGAAGAGCACAATGGTCATACCAACATGGGCCAATGAAGCGAAGTCCTCCACAACCAGGCTGAAGAACAAAAACAGCAATTTGTCTACCTGTCTGTTCCCCTTCCCTGATTCCCCAATACTATTCCCCTCCCCCAATTCCCCAATAAAATGTTAAAAAAAAATGTTTAGGAGAGTCATCAGGATTTTACTGGGAAATATGAATGAGTCTTAGCATTAGTTGTTTGTCCTTAAATTCAGCAGGTCCAAACCTGCTACTCTCTTTACTTGGTTAAGGGAGTGTTGTTTAAGAATGCCATTTCTGGGGCTGACTGAGCAGCTCAGTTGGTTAAGAGCACGAGCTCTGAGCAACAGGGTCACCAGTTCAATCCCACATGGGCCAATGAGCTGCACCCGAGCTGAGTGGCCGCTGAGCTGCCAACAGATGACAGGATGGCTTAGCTGGTGAGAGCATGTACTCCTAACAACAAGGTTTCCGGTTCGACTCCCACATGGGATGGTGGGCTACACCCACCCGCAACTAAGATTGAACACGGCACCTTGAGCTGAGTGGCCTCAGGCGGCCAGATGGCGACTGGACTTGGAGCTGAGCTAGCTGCGCCCTCCACAACTAAGATTGAATGACAACAACTTGACTGTTCCCCTTCCCCAATTCCTCAACACTCTTCCCCTTCTGCAACACTCTTCCACTCCCCAACTCCCCAATAAAAATCTTTAAAAAAAAAACATTTAAGCATTAATTTTACTTGTAGGGCCTGTCTTTACACATTATTGGCAATAGTTTCTCATTAGAAACATTAGAATATCTGTTTCAGGAATTGGAGAGGAAAGCTAAAAGATTTCTGTTGTCAGTAGCGTAGTAAAGGAAAGGAACCTTGGCCTAAGACAACAAATTGTAGCTGGGAGACGGGAAAGATGCAGGTTAATTCCTGGGGAAGTAGCCAGTTGTCCTCCTTTGGCTGGAAGCCCTTGTCTTCCCTCACAGTTTGCCAGCGACATTCCCTTTCTCCCCCTCCAGCCCACACTGCAGGTGCCTAATGAGCAGTATAGTTTAATATTACTAGTAATACGCTTTGGATTATTTTAGATTGGATAACAGTCTTATTTGGAACCTATTTATAATGTTTCTCTGTGGATAATCTGGTTTCTAAGACTTGCAAATGAATGTGTGGAACATAATCATTTTGCACAGTAGGGATTGTCCTGAGCAAAGGAATTCATCCTTTTTAGAGAATGGGAGAAAGAAGAGGAAGTCAGATGTTTGATTCCCCGTGTTTAGGGGAATTGACTGCATTTCTACTTAGTATAGAAGCATGTTTTAATTATGAAGCTGAAGAAGATAAAATGGATTTTTAAACATACAATTAAATTAATAAATCTTGCATCATTTTCCTTGATGGTTAAAGAGTAATTTCCTTGTTGGGATTAATGTTTTCTTAGAGTAATGGAGGATCTTTAAAATTTTCAATATGAGGCATCATTATTCATTTATCAGTTATTGCATACCAGTGACTGAGTTAGGTGCTAGAAATATAATGGTGATTGAAGTCGACATTGTCCTTGTCTTCTCAGAGTTCAGTGTGAAGAAAGACACCTCCCCCTCCCATGAACAAAATGAATACAAGTTTTGATAAGTGATACCACCGTGTACTGAGCTAGAGAATAATGAAGGACATAGGACATTGGAGAGCTCATCTTAGCTAGGGTGGTTAAGGAAGGCTTCTCTGAGAACATGAAATTTAAACTAAAATTTGAAAGATGAGAGGGAATTAGACATTCAAAGAATAGACTAGCATGTTCAAAGCCACTGGGGCAGGAAAGAGCGTACTTATTAGATAGTTCTTAGAAAAAGAAGCAGAGAAAGTAGCACGGGCTAAATTCGGAGGAGTGGATGAGCCATGTTGTGTGAGGCTTTGTAGACAATGAGAAGGCATTTGTATTTTATTCTAAGTGCAGTTGGAAGCTGTTAAAGGATATTCAGCAGGGGAATGACATGCATGTGCTGAATAGATCACATTGGCTGTTGTGTGGAAAGTACTGAATGGAATCAAGAAGACCAGTTAGGAGGCTGCTGTTGAAGTTAGTAGATGATGATGTTAGTAGAGATGAAATAGGGTGGTGCCAGTGGAGATTGAAATGGAGATTTTTGGAAGTGGAACTGAAGGGCTTGCTGATAAATGTGGGGAATACAGGAAAGAGAAGACTCCATTACTTATAGATTCTGGCTTGAGCATTAGTGCTATTTTGTAACAGTAGGGATAGGAGAAAATTGGGTTAAGCTTGACCATACTAAGTTTGAGACACTTTTGAGACATCCAGGGGGAGATGTGGATTAGACAGTAGGATGTATAAGCTAAGCAGAAGGTTGGGCTGGAGATAAAAATTGGGAAGGTAAAGTATACAGATGCTATTGAAAGCCATGGGAATGGTTTGAGATATCTAGGGGTTCCTAGAAGGCGGGAAGGGCAGCAGAGCACAGGTAGTGGGATGGGTTTCAGATAAATAGGAAGAGAGATGCTTTTTGCATCGTAACACAAAGGCAGGAGACCCATAGGGGAAAAAATGGAGGTTTGTAGATTTGGTTGGCATGTGGGTCAGATAGTTCCAATCTGATGGCTACTATATTTTCTGAAGTATTGGGTTGTCAAAAAAGTCATGACATATTTTTTTCTGTTTTTTGTTGCAAAAATGCGTCATGACTTTTCCGACAACCCAATAGAATCCATGGTTGTCTACTGAGAAGGAGGATTCTCAGGAGTTGGAGGAGGTTGAAAAGTTTGACATACAGCGGTGG
Organism: Hipposideros armiger; assembly: GCF_001890085.2. Taxonomy (NCBI): domain Eukaryota; kingdom Metazoa; phylum Chordata; class Mammalia; order Chiroptera; family Hipposideridae; genus Hipposideros; species Hipposideros armiger. The sequence goes on from NW_017731355.1 coordinate 7,983,990, forward strand.
ACAGAAAGAACATAGTGGATTGCCCTGTGGTATCTTGGACCCTGTTGACCTTAAGTTTATAGTAATTGTTTCTGCCCGCCTAATTGGGACATGAAGGAGGAAGAATCCTCTAAGTTTGGTAGATGAGTGACCAGGTGGCTTAGGTAAACGGGAGGAGGAGCTTGGAAGTCTCGTTTTGGAGGTCAGCAGGACCCTGGCCTAGGTATCTGGTCTGGGGAGTGTGCGTGACTTGTTTGCTGCAGTGTCAGACCAGCCACACAGTCGTTTTGTTACTAGCGCACTAGGATTGAGGTGTTTTTTACCATCAGTAAAGACAGTAAACTCTTGAATATGGTAATAGTTATACTATCTAATTTGGGGCGCAAGAGGATCATAAAACAAAAGGAAACAGAAAGTCAACAATGCTAGCAAAATTCAAAAATATCTATTTGCGAGCCAGCCGAGTGGCGCGATGGTAAGAGCTGACTTGGGATGCCAGAGGGCCCCGGTTCGGATCCCACATATGAGGGTCAGTGACACTGCCCTCCACAGCTAAGATGCTGAACAACAGCTCAACCTGGAGCTGGGCTGCTGTGAGTCGCCGGTGACGGCGTAGGCTGCAGCCCCTGCTGCAGTGGGTTGCCATGGGCTACCATATGTAGCCAGCAGTCAGCGTGAGCGGCCATCCAGAAGCCGGCAACTGATCTGCCTCGCCCGGGAAGAGCGCAATGATGGTGCCAACTTGAGCCAGTGAAGCAACGTCCTCCACAACTAGACTGAAGAACAAAACGACAGCAACTTGTCTGTTCCCCGTCCCCCAATTCCCCAGCACTTTTCCCATCCCCCCAATTCCCCAATAAAAATCTTAAAAAAAAAAAAAACTATTTGCCAAAAATAAGGCATGTGCCCAGAAAGCTTCTCTGTACTTATCATTTAAAATGAAATGTTGCCTCACCAAAGATTATCTAAAGTAATATAAACTTATGGTTTGTGGAAGTTACAAGAATGCTAAAGAAATTTTGCATTTCCTTCTTGAATTAATATTCTTTCTTAAATATGCAACTAGAAATCTAAGCCACTTAAAAGTAACATCTTGTTTTCTGCTCATTCCAAACCATTACTAATAAGTTACTTATTTTTAAAATGTGGGTACTATTTGGTTAATTTTCTGTTCAGCATTTTCTTGACTTTTTAAACAAAAGCTTTTTGTTTGAATGAAAGTAAAGAATTGCATTTTAGAAGCCCATATCAAAATGGTCATAGGAATTGGTGGCCCTGTTATTAGGAAAAGATTAAATAGGGTGTTATCAATAGTGTATCTCCTTTGTGCTCATATTTTCTAGAGTTTAAACTAACTGTCATTGCATAAAAAATATTTTCTCTATAGCCGAAAGTTTTTTGAAATATTTGTTTTTCTTGCCCCCAATGATGAAATCCTAAGCCTTCTGTTCCTTAGAACACATGATATCTTTGTAGAATAAATATACAACCAATTCTTGAATTTGAGGAGGATTCTATTAACAGTTGAGGGAGATTTTTATTGATTTAGTTAATGTTTTAGTAATTTGCAATTTTTATTATATGAATTTGAGTGCCTTTCAGATACTGTTATTTTTATGTGCAACACAGCACAGTATGATTGGCTCTATTAAATAAGGGAGGAACACAGGAATAATTCTTTTTAGAATCCTGGCAAAATGTTTTGAAAAATTAACATAATTTACCAAAAGCTATTCTAGAAGACCTTTGTTAGGTATATTAAAAAATCCAAGTAATTCTTGACTTCTAAAAACTTACTAAACAGGCTACATGTATAAAAAAATAAATAAATCTATTTTTCCCCCAAAGAAGGAAAGTAAACAATGATTTTATAAAGTACATTTTGCCCCCTTAGTTTTTCTTTCTGAAAAAGTTTGTATTTATGGTAGGTTGCTTCTGAAAATCTAGAAACAAAAATTTTAAATCATAATATACCAAATAAAAGGTTACATGATAACCTGGAGCTTAGCTGAAAATCATGGTATTAGAAAAATTGACTATTAGAATATATTGTTGAGCATGATCTACTTTGAATGGTTTCATAATGCTGATTAAAACAAGTTACTTTGGTGACTCCTACCATGGCAAGTGCCTGGCTGATTATTCGTGTGTGTGTGTGTGTGTGTGTGTGTGTGTGTGTGTGTGTGTGTTGCATTCAGTTGTCTTATGTTACATTTGAAACCAAGGCTGCCATTCCAAAAAGGCAGAAATGTTTGTTCATTTTGAACATGGTCGGGGGGCCGGACTGCGATGTGGAGGAGAGTTACAAGTATGGAAAGTTATTTCAAACCTTTAGATTATGCAACTGCAGGGAATGCCGGTAACTATTCTTTTATAAATCCTAATACCACTCAAGAAAATGAAGCCATTATTTTACTAATCAGTAACATTTGCTTGCCATTATTTATTAATAATTATTTATAGATGTCCATTTTCCTTTAAAAGTCAACATGTTTTTATGCTTCTAGTCAGTCTTTAGAGCAATAGGTAAATGTGTGTGTTGCTATCTGAAATCTATTATTCTATTATGCACATAGTGTTTATACAGGTTACAGTTGCATAGTGTGTTATGGTTCCACTTGCCACTGGAGAGGCTGTGCCATAACACACTAGATAACTTAAGTACTTTCAAGAGCTACTGCGTTGAGATGTACTGCTTTACATACACAATTTGGTGCAATTCAGTTTTTTCAGCTCGGACCAGGAATCGAACCGGCGACCCTGTTGCTCAGAGCTCACATTCTTGAGCGAGCTTTTAACCAACTGAGCTACTCGGCCATCCCCCCAGTTCATTATTTTTGAATGGTTCTCAGTTGGTATACCATCATTTTTCTCAAGATTTTGACCAGTATGTAAAACTTGTTTTTGCTGCTTCTGAGTAGAATAAATACATTTTTTGTGATATCCTGAGTGGAGTCATTTGTGAGACTTGATGTGGAGATAAGTATTAGTGTCAAAATAAGGTACATAGTATACAAAGCCAGCACCAAAGATTTTCTAGAAAATGGAAAAACATTGTCTTGCATATTTAAGAGAGCTCAGTCATGTCTCTAAAAAGCTTTGAAGTGACACTATGACACAGTGAGTCTCTGCTGAGGGACAGTCAAATTAAAGCATGATAATTGTAAATAGTATGTTTTAAGCTTAACAGAACCTTTGCAATCACTGTTTAAATAATACCACAATAGCTTCCCCTTCTTAAAACAGAAATTAAAAATACTCCTTGGACTTGCCATCATCTTTCTGTCCATCTACCACCTTTATTCTCCCCACCGTAACAAAATAGAAAAGTTGTCTATATTCCTTACTTCTGTTTCCTCTCTGCCCAGCCATTGTAGTTCACTTTCATGTCCACTCCCCCCTTAACTTGTTACATAGTCTCTCATTTTCACTCATGTACACTCTTGCCCCTGCAGTTCTTCAAAATTATCAGTGATGATTTTGAAACATAAATCGTTTCCCCGCTTAAAACCAGCTGACAGACCACACCCGAAGTAGCTTGGACTGGATCCAGGCATCAGTATATTTGGAGAGTCGCTCAGATAGTTATAATGTGAAAAAGGCCAAAAACCACTGCTCTAGTGGCTTCTCGCACACTCATAAAATCTAAACAGCTTTGAGCTACAGGGCTCCTGCCTTGCTCTCTGATGCCATTTCTTACTTTCTTCACTTGCTCCACCCTGGTCCTGTTGGCCTTCTTTAAAGATGCTGGAACTTTGTTCTTCTCATCACTGTCTCTGGCACTAAAACAGTGCCGTGCACATAGTACCTGTTCAGTAGATACTTGTTGAATTAATGAATGTTTTATAGACACTGTTCTTATTCTGTAGTAGTGATTACCCTACAATTAATGCTGTTTAGGTTGCTGGAGTTTTGAGTCTTCAAGAATGCTACCCAAAATTCTAATTTGAACACGTCAGTCTGAGTAGTCCATCTTCCATCACTGTCTACTTCTTTTGCTGTTAGAATGCTTTCATTTCCCAGTCTCTTGACCTGTGTACTGTTAATTAACACTTCTGATCTTTTCTGGCATCCTGCTTTTATTTTGTGTAATTTTTCTTTCTTATATTGTTGCTTAATCCACTATTTTCTGTGGGTAAAAAGATTGGTCTTACCAGTGTTGCCAGTCAGTAAGGTTTTCTTTTCCTTTTGTGGTTGTGTATTCCTCATAGGGTGTCTAGTACATCTTTGGATTGCATGCTCTTGTCTATTTATTATTGCTCAGTGAAGATGGGCTGCTCCTTTGGTGTGAAACACCCAAGATGGAATAGATCGGGGGAGGGCCAGACTTCAAAAGGGAAGGTGGGCATCAGGGGAGGTACCTGTTTCTGAGGTCAGAGTTTAAAGCCTAATTGATGAAAAGTTGAGATTTTATTGCTTCTGGGACCCACAGTTGTTCTGTAAAAGCCTAGATAGTAAATATTTGGGACTTTGTGGGGCCACGAGGTCTCTGTCACAACTACTTGTCTCTGCTGTTGTAGTGCAAAAACAGCCATAGACACTGTGTGAGCAGATGAGCGTATCCATTTTCCATAAAACTATTTATGGACACTGAAATTTGAATTTTATATAAAACTGTATAAATAATATTCTTTTGTGTGTTTTTTTTTAAATCTGTGCAATGTTGTGATTTATAAGATATATATTTGATCATTCAGATGACCAAAATATGTATCTCATATACATTTGGTCTTCCATAATTGCTGGCTCACAACTCCTGGAACTCTTGAATATCCTAAGTGTTGGGGGTGTCTTTCGTTGTGTTCATGAGGTGACTTTCAGAAAGCATCTAAGGATGGGGGCTGATTGCCAGGGGAACCAACAAGGTGGTTAGAATTTTATTTTTTTTATTTTTTCAATTATACTTGATGTACAGTATCATATTAGTTTCAGGTGTACATCATAGTCATTAGACATTTATTTATATAACTTAAGAAGTGAAGGGTTATATCGAACTTTCGATCCTGTGCCCTGACCTCCAGGAGGGGAGAGGAACTGGAGGTTGAATCAATCACCAGTGGCCAATGACTTAACCATTCATGACTATGTAATAAAGCCTCCATAAAACTCCAAAAGGATGGGGTTCAGAAAGCTTCTGGGTGAATACATGGAGATGTGGGGAGAGTGGCTTGCCTGGAGGGGGCATGGATGCTCTCAGCCCTTTCCCACACACCACACCTTGCCCTGTGCATCTCTTCCATCTGGCTGTTCCTCGGTTATACCTGTTACAGTAAGTCAGTGACCTAGTAAGTAATGTGTTTCTCTGAGTCTGTGAGCCATTCTAGCACATTAATCAAATCCAAGGATGGAAACGTGAGCCCCTGGTTTATATAGCCGGCTGGTCAGAAGTACAGGTGACAACCTGGGCATGCAGTTGGCATTCTGAGTCGGAGGAAGTCACTGGAACCTCCAATCTGTAGCCAGTCGGCCAGAAGCACAGGTAACTTGGGCCTGCATCAGGCATCTGAAGTGTAGGTGGCCGGGGATGGGAAGTGGCAGTCTTGTAGGACTGAACCCTTAACCTAAGGCATCTGATGCTGTCTCTGGGTAGGTCGGGTAGGTTGTGTCAGAATTGAGTTGAATTCCCAGACACCCTACTGGTGTCTGAGAATTGTTTGTTGGTGTGGGGAAACACCCCCCTGCTCCCCATGGTGGAAATGGATCTGGGAACCCAGTTTACCCTCAAACCATTTAAAAGTATAAAAACTATTCTTAGCTAGTGGGCCATACAAAAGCCAAAGGCAGAATTTTGCCGTTCACAGTAATGGCATCCTTGTGTAGCTTTGACTTGAGAAGTCAGATTCTTGACCAAAAGTCCTTTTCACACTCCACATTGTAGAAACTGTCTTTAAACTTTTGGGGTTGGTGACAAATTGCATCTTTATCAAGGTCACTTGTAACTTATTCCAAAGAGTTACTCATCATGTTGGCTGGTGTCTGCCTGCTGTGTTTTAGCACTTTACTGTCACATTTGAGACTGTCATTTTTTTGTCTTTACAATATTGCTGTCTATCCTGATACCATTGTAAAATAGCACATTTTTGTTTGTTTGAGCAAGCATTTCTTTCAAGCTTGTAGCAGATGCTGTTGAGGCCCCATATGTCCCCCACAGTTCACTGGCTGCTGTGGTGGACAGAGCCTGACATCTTGTTTCCTTAAGCACTAGATCCCTGAGTTTGCTCTGCCCCAGTGTGGGTGGTCAGCCCCATGCATGGCAGCCAGGAAGTGCTGGGAATTTAATAGCCCTGGGAGCAACCCTCAACCAAGGAGATGGATAGGTGCCCTGGCTTTCCCTTTCTTTAGCTCAACAGTCTGAGGCATTTTCTACGGGATTCCTGAAAGGGACTTTAGCAGGGCTGAACTCGTTATCCACAGCAGTTAATGAGCCCTTTATAGACTTTTCTTCCTACGACTCACTTTTCTTAATCCCCTCGAGTGTGCTTCCTGGGTTCTCCCTTTCTCCAAATAAGCTACTTGCACCAGAATTCTTATCTCAGGTTTGCCTTTTGGGGGAGTCCAAATGATATAATTTGGTGGTGGTGGTGGTGGTGGTGGCGATGGAGGAGGTGGTGGTGGTGGTGACGACGACTAGCAGCAGGGTACAAGTGACAGCCTTTTGCCCTGTCTCCCCGCACTGGGAGATCATATGAAGTAGCTTCCTTAATGATTGACATTGGCACAAGAGCACCACAGAAGAGACTGGACTGAGGTGTAGGGAAGAAAGTAGTATGTACCTACCTACTGTTAATTCAGCTCAGCCTTACTCTTCTTGGGTACTGTCATTCTTTGCAAAAGTTATCTTTTCCTGCTCTGGGCTCTCTATTCTTGAAGAGAAAAGTAAACTATCTGTAACATGTGTGGCCATGTACCTAATATATGAAAAGGTCCCAGTCTTGGTTGTCTTCTGTGAGCTAGAGCAGAAAGTTGACAGATTATGTGCTGGAAAATAATTGAAGATGCAGGTGGTATACATTGTGTCACAATTAGGTGAGTTGTTGTAAGATAGCAGTTATAGTATGTATTTCTGCAGCCAAACTTCAAATAACATAATTGGGCTTTCCCAAAACAAATATTAAAATTTTTAAATGGCAATATAGTCACAAGTAACTACAATTCTCAAAGTACTTACTGATTAAAATATTTTTTTAATGTCTGAGGAATTGAAAGTCTTTTTTCCAGGGATGCATTTCTTCCATAATAAGAAGTTCAGTTATATCATGTAAATTTCACCATAGAAGGTGTTTGTAGACACATAATGTGGAAATTTTATTTTTACTTCCAGAGGCTTTCAGGTAGACAGCTTGTGTTTAAAATTTTTCCAGGTTAGTATGTACTTTTAAACTTATATTTTTAAAGTTGACCAACTCTTACTAAAGCTATATTAAAATGATCTTTGTAGCAGAACCATAATAGTTTTTGTTTTTATTTGCGAGAACGTTATTTTCCAGGTTTTGTTTCTTCCCCTGGAAGACTTTTATGGTTATTGTTTTTTTTGAAACATCATTTCCCCCATTTTTGGTTTTTAGTTTAACATATCCAAAACGTTTTCACTTTTAGTGCTACTTTAAAAACTAGCTGAAGTTGGATTTTGTGTGTATTTTGCTAGTTGATTGTTAAGATCTTCCTTACCCAGCCGTAGCCAAATCTTGTGTAAATTACATTCTTTATTTGGTTTCATTTAATTTAATTGCATAAGGCTGTTAAGTAGTTTAACAGATATTAATATATTAACATTTTCTGTTACACTTGTACCAAAATATATTGAGGGAAAAGGTTAGACAATGTGACTTTATAAATTACTTTTCTTGGAATAGATGAGGTGTCATAAAAAAATACAGTGAATGTTTAAATTAAAAAAATATATTACAGTACAAGACACATTGCTGTTAATCCCTCTCAAAATACTCCCCCTCACTTTGAACACACTTATCCCATCATTATTGCCACTTTCTGAGGCAGTTCTAGAAGTCTTCTTTTGTGAGAGTCTTTAGTTGCACTGCCATAGCTGCCTCGATGTTCTGATTCGATTCCAACCGTTTACCTTTCATGGTCATTTAGACTTTGGGGAAGAGCCAGAAGTCTCATGGTGCCAGATCCGGTGAATAAGGTGGATGAGGACACACCGTATTGTTTTTATTTGACAGAAATTGCCGTACCAGAAGCGATGTGTAACATGGAGCGTTGTCATGAAGGAGGATGAAACTGTTTGCCCATTTCATATTAATGCATTGTTCATGATCCATGATTTACATACAGCACACTAAAACACACCTTCTCTCAACCGTAGCTCATACCCGACCGACAGCACTGAACAAGTTGCAACTTGTCACACACTGTTACTAAGGTTCGAAGCGCTGCTTCTGTATTGAAGATCCCTGCTTTTCTGTTGGATGGCACATGGCAGCAGCATTCACTGTATTTTTTTATTACACCTCATATTTGGGACAGTATATAGGTTGGGATGTAGGTTTTTTGTTGTTGTTGTTGTTGTTTTTTTCCCCTCTCTTTGGTTATAGAATATTACTTACTCTGGGATTTGTTTTTTCCGTGCTCCTCTTCTTCACCTGGAATATTGGTTTTTGCTTACTCCTGTTCCCTATATTTCTTTTCACCAGCCTTACTCACCTCAATACACTTCTGCAGCCTCACAAACCTGATCCTTCTCACCTACTTTATCATCGGAATATTGTCCATTCCTCAAGGCTGGGCTCAGAATCCACCAGCTCCACTTCATTAGTTATCCTTCTGATTCCAGCCTCCAGGTTCTCTTTGTTCTGGGAATGACTACGGAGAACATTCACTCCATCATCCATGCGTCCCATGTTCTACCTAACAGGCATTTTTAGTTGCCATGTGAATTCTGCCTCAGCTACCTTGTGTATACTGGCTTTCCAGGGCAGAGAGTGTGTTTTCTCAGCTGTTCAGTATTTCTTTTGTACATATCACATAACAAGCACTTTAATTTAATTGTTTGTATTAAATACCCAATTATTTAGCTTTCTGCTTCTCAAAGTAATCTTGATGATTTTTAAGTGTTTTGTTTTGTTTTTTTACAGATGTAAAAAAAGATTGGTCTGACCATGCTCTCTGGTGGGAAAAGAAGAGAACTTGGCTTCTTAAGACACATTGGACCTTGGATAAGTATGGCATTCAGGCAGATGCTAAGCTTCAGTTCACCCCCCAGCACAAACTGCTCCGCCTGCAACTTCCCAACATGAAGTATGTGAAAGTGAAAGTGAATTTTTCTGATAGAGTCTTCAAAGCTGTTTCTGACATCTGTAAGACTTTTAGTAAGTATTAGATAAATTCTTCATCAAAGTATTAAGTTATGTGATACATGTATGATGACTGACATTTAGCATATCTCAAGGAGTAGGGATTGGGGTGAGTGAGCTATCTATGTATGTGATGTGAAATTTTTACATTATTCTTTAAAGTTTTTTATATTACTTTATGATCAATGTTGGATTAAGGTGGAACAGGAGGAATCTAGTAGAGATTCTTTCCTTACTAGAAGCGTATCAGGTATTTATTATTATGTAATATTCTATTCTGATGACTTATGGGAAGGAGAAGGGAACAGGGAAGGAAATGGGTATTATTTTCAGAGGGATGTAGCTTTTGCAGTGTTTGCTTCACATAAGTCACTATTTGATTTTAGTGATTCAGGCAGATTATGTCACTTCCTTCATTGAAGGCCTGACACTGCTCCTAAGGAAATGACTCTGAGTGTTGTCTTCCTTAACCAGTCTACAACATGAACACTCTTGTAGTAATTCTATTTATGCTTTTATGAAATGAGATGTGGATTACTTTTGGCTGACCCAGTTATATCATATGACAGGAAGTATTCAACCATCAGAGAAAATGTAAACTATTGTCTTTATCACTAGTACACAACTCTACTGTGCTGTAGATTAGGGGGAGATACAGATAGATTGACATTACTGTTTTGATCTAATGACTCTGAAATTATAATGATTTTTCTGTTTAATGGAATTAATAGCTGATACTGTTTTGCTAAACTCTTTTTTAAAATCAAAATAATATAGGTAAAGTTCTTGAGTCACATTTTCCTAATTTCCCTTCAAAAAGCAACTACTGTCTTAAGTTTAGTGTGTATTCTTCTAGTGCTTTAAAAAATACACAAACACGCATTCATGTATTCATATCTATGTGTATATATGTATCCCAAAACAATATATGTTACTGCCATTGCTGTGTCGGTATTTTCTTATACAGTTTTTGTACGTGTTTGCAAGAATTTCTTGAGTGTTCACCTAGAAGTAAAAAAGTAGGGTTGCTTTTTTTTTTAAACATACACATAATTCATTTCAGAGTTCTGTCAAATTGCTCTCCCAAGTTTTTCTACCATTTGATATTCCAACCCACAATGTATGAAAACCCCCTGCTCCAAATTTATCACTAACACTTGAATGTTGTCAGTTGTTAGTGTTCGCTTCTCTGAGTGAAATAATACAGTATTTCATTTTAGTTTATAAAGTTAAGTATGCTTTTATGTCTTTACTGTCCATCTAATCTAAGTTTCTTCTTTTGTGAATTGCCTATTTATAAATTTTTTAAAAATAGATAAATGATATAAACTTTTTTAGAGTAGTTTCAGGTTCACAGCAAAATTGAAGAAAAAGTATAGAGTTCTCATTCACCCCCTATCCCACTATCAATACCCCACACCAGTGTGGTACGTTTGTTGCAATAGATAAGCCTACAATGACACATTATTATCCAGAGTCAGTGGCTTACATTAGGTTTCCTCTTGGTGTTGTATAGTCCATGGGTTTGGACAAATGTATGACATGTATCCATCATTATTATATTATACAGAGTAGTTTCACTGCCCTAAAAATCTGTACACTGCCTATTCCCTTCCTCTCCCAACCCTTGGCAACCACTAATCTCTTTCCCGTCTTCATAGTTTTGCCTTTTCCAGAATGTCTTACAGTTTGAATCATACAGTACGTAGCCTTTTCAGATTGGCTTCTTTCACTTAGTAGTATGTATTTAAGTTTTCTCCATGTCTTGTCATGGCATGACAAGTTTTTTTTT